>NC_134469.1:30667552-31211552 GCF_964194025.1 Convolutriloba macropyga | reverse complement strand
AGACAATTACTCCAAAAAGAAAATCCCCAGTGGGCCTTAGGGCCCACTGGGGATTTTTTTTTGACACCCCACTATCAGAGGATTTTGTGTGCGTCATTTTGCGCTAATAAAAACTTTGCTGCGGTTTTGGTTGCTGACATAGCGTTGCAAATGGGGTGAAACGGTCCCCAAAAAAATATTTCCGTTTCGTCAGTGCAGAGACATTGTGTGCAAAGAACCCTAATTTGGGATGAAGATGTGGCACCACAGGTCTTCACTATACATTAGATTAGACTGGTTACCAAATACGGTAAGGTTTTTGGAAAAAATGCCCAGCAAACTTGTTTCAATTTTATTTTTTTTTTTCAAAATAATGAGTTTTTAAAGATGTTTCTGACAATTTCATCTTGTGGAATGGGCAATGGGTATGAAGCAGTCATGGAAACGTGCTCTTTTGGCTAGTGGTCCATGAAAAAAAGTAACAGTTTTGCAACAATTGTTCTGGTTTACATTTAGGAAAAAAATATCAATGGATTCTATGATCTTCTCGGCCTTGATATCAGACAATTACTCCAAAGAAAAATCCCCAGTGGGCCTTAGGGCCCACTGGGGTTTTTTTTTGACACCCCACTATCAGAGAACTTTGTGTGCGTCATTTTGCGCTAATAAAAACTTTGCTGCGGTTTTGGTTGCTGACATAGCGTTGCAAATGGGGTGAAACGGACCCCAAAAAAATATTTCCGTTTCGTCAGTGCAGAGACATTGTGTGCAAAGAACCCTAATTTGGGATGAAGATGTGGCACCACAGGTCTTCACTATACATTAGATTAGACTGGTTACCAAATACGGTAAGGTTTTTGGAAAAAATGCCCAGCAAACTTGTTTCAATTTTATTTTTTTTTCAAAATAATGAGTTTTTAAAGATGTTTCTGACAATTTCATCTTGTGGAATGGGCAATGGGTATGAAGCAGTCATGGAAACGTGCTCTTTTGGCTAGTGGTCCATGAAAAAAGTAACAGTTTTGCAACAATTGTTCTGGTTTACATTTAGGAAAAAAATATCAATGGATTCTATGATCTTCTCGGCCATGATATCAGACAATTACTCCAAAAAAAATCCCCAGTGGGCCTTAGGGCCCACTGGGGATTTTTTTTGACACCCCACTATCAGAGGACTTTGTGTGCGTCATTTTGCGCTAATAAAACCTTTGCTGCGGTTTTGGTTGCTGACTTAGCGTTGCAAATGGGGTGAAATGGACCCCAAAAAAAATATTTCCGTTTCGTCAGTGCAGAGACATTGTGTGCAAAGAACCCTAATTTGGGATGAAGATGTGGCACCACAGGTCTTCACTATACATTAGATTAGACTGGTTACCAAATACGGTAAGGTTTTTGGAAAAAATGCCCAGCAAACTTGTTTCAATTTTATTTTTTTTCAAATTATTGAGTTTTCAAAGATGTTTCTGACAATTTCATCTTGTGGAATGGGCAATGGGTATGAAGCAGTCATGGAAACGTGCTCTTTTGGCTAGTGGTCCATGAAAAAAAGTAACAGTTTTGCAACAATTGTTCTGGTTTACATTTAGGAAAAAAATATCAATGGATTCTATGATCTTCTGGGCCATGATATCAGACAATTACTCCAAAAAAAAAATCCCCAGTGGGCCTTAGGGCACACTGGGGATTTTTCTTTGACCCCCCACTATCAGAAGACCTTGTGTGCGTCATTTTGCGCTAATAAAAACTTTGCTGCGGTTTTGGTTGCTGACTTAGCGTTGCAAATGGGGTGAAACGGACCCCAAAAAAATAATTCCGTTTCGTCAGTGCAGAGACATTGTGTGCAAAGAACCCTAATTTGGGATGAAGATGTGGCACCACAGGTCTTCACTATACATTAGATTAGACTGGTTACCAAATACGGTAAGGTTTTTGGAAAAAATGCCCAGCAAACTTGTTTCAATTTTATTTTTTTTTTCAAAATAATGAGTTTTTAAAGATGTTTCTGACAATTTCATCTTGTGGAATGGGCAATGGGTATGAAGCAGTCATGGAAACGTGCTCTTTTGGCTAGTGGTTCATGAAAAAAAGTAACAGTTTTGCAACAATTGTTCTGGTTTACATTTAGGAAAAAAATATCAATGGATTCTATGATCTTCTCGGCCATGATATCAGACAATTACTCCAACAAAAAATCCCCAGTGGGCCTTAGGGCCCACTGGGTATTTTTTTTTTTGACACCCCACTATCAGAGGACTTTGTGTGCGTCATTTTGCGCTAATAAAAACTTTGCTGCGGTTTTGGTTGCTGACATAGCGTTGCAAATGGGGTGAAACGGACCCCAAAAAAATATTTCCGTTTCGTCAGTGCAGAGACATTGTGTGCAAAGAACCCTAATTTGGGATGAAGATGTGGCACCACAGGTCTTCACTATACATTAGATTAGACTGGTTACCAAATACGGTAAGGTTTTTGGAAAAAATGCCCAGCAAACTTGTTTCAATTTTATTTTTTTTTTTCAAAATAATGAGTTTTTAAAGATGTTTCTGACAATCTCATCTTGTGGAATGCGCAATGGGTATGAAGCAGTCATGGAAACGTGTTCTTTTGGCTAGTGGTCCATGAAAAAAAGTAACAGTTTTGCAACAATTGTTCTGGTTTACATTTAGGAAAAAAATATCAATGGATTCTATGATCTTCTCGGCCTTGATATCAGACAATTACTCCAAAAAAAAATCCCCAGTGGGCCTTAGGGCCCACTGGGGATTTTTTGTTGACACCCCACTATCAGAGGACTTTGTGTGCGTCATTTTGCGCTAATAAAAACTTTGCTGCTGTTTTGGTTGCTGACATAGCGTTGCAAATGGGGTGAAACGGACCCCAAAAAAATATTTCCGTTTCGTCAGTGCAGAGACATTGTGTGCAAAGAACCCTAATTTGGGATGAAGATGTGGCACCACAGGTCTTCACTATACATTAGATTAGACTGGTTACCAAACACGGTAAGGTGTTTGGAAAAAATGCCCAGCAAACTTGTTTCAATTTTATTTTTTTTTCAAAATAATGAGTTTTTAAAGATGTTTCTGACAATTTCATCTTGTGGAATGGGCAATGGGTATGAAGCAGTCATGGAAACGTGCTCTTTTGGCTAGTGGTCCATGAAAAAAGTAACAGTTTTGCAACAATTGTTCTGGTTTACATTTAGGAAAAAAATATCAATGAATTCTATGATCTTCTCGGCCATGATATCAGACAATTACTCCAAAAAAAAAATCCCCAGTGGGCCTTAGGGCCCACTGGGGATTTTTTTTGACATCCCACTATCAGAGGACTTTGTGTGCGTCATTTTGCGCTAATAAAAACTTTGCTGCGGTTTTGGTTGCTGACTTAGCGTTGCAAATGGGGTGAAACGGACCCCAAAAAAATATTTCCGTTTCGTCAGTGCAGAGACATTGTGTTCAAAGAACCCTAATTTGGGATGAAGATGTGGCACCACAGGTCTTCACTATACATTAGACTAGACTGGTTACCAAATACGGTAAGGTTTTTGGAAAAAATGCCCAGCAAACTTGTTTCAATTTTATTTTTTTTTCAAAATAATGAGTTTTTAAAGATGTTTCTGACAATTTCATCTTGTGGAATGGGCAATGGGTATGAAGCAGTCATGGAAACGTGCTCTTTTGGCTAGTGGTCCATGAAAAAAAGTAACAGTTTTGCAACAATTGTTCTGGTTTACATTTAGGAAAAAAATATCAATGGATTCTATGATCTTCTCGGCCTTGATATCAGACAATTACTCCAAAAAAAAATCCCCAGTGGGCCTTAGGGCCCACTGGGGATTTTTTTTTGACACCCCACTATCAGAGGACTTTGTGTGCGTCATTTTGCGCTAATAAAAACTTTGCTGCGGTTTTGGTTGCTGACTTAGCGTTGCAAATGGGGTGAAATGGACCCCAAAAAAATATTTCCGTTTCGTCAGTGCAGAGACATTGTGTGCAAAGAACCCTAATTTGGGATGAAGATGTGGCACCACAGGTCTTCACTATACATTAGATTAGACTGGTTACCAAATACGGTAAGGTTTTTGGAAAAAATGCCCAGCAAACTTGTTTCAATTTTATTTTTTTTTTTCAAAATAATGAGTTTTTAAAGATGTTTCTGACAATCTCATCTTGTGGAATGCGCAATGGGTATGAAGCAGTCATGGAAACGTGTTCTTTTGGCTAGTGGTCCATGAAAAAAAGTAACAGTTTTGCAACAATTGTTCTGGTTTACATTTAGGAAAAAAATATCAATGGATTCTATGATCTTCTCGGCCTTGATATCAGACAATTACTCCAAAAAAAAATCCCCAGTGGGCCTTAGGGCCCACTGGGGATTTTTTGTTGACACCCCACTATCAGAGGACTTTGTGTGCGTCATTTTGCGCTAATAAAAACTTTGCTGCTGTTTTGGTTGCTGACATAGCGTTGCAAATGGGGTGAAACGGACCCCAAAAAAATATTTCCGTTTCGTCAGTGCAGAGACATTGTGTGCAAAGAACCCTAATTTGGGATGAAGATGTGGCACCACAGGTCTTCACTATACATTAGATTAGACTGGTTACCAAACACGGTAAGGTGTTTGGAAAAAATGCCCAGCAAACTTGTTTCAATTTTATTTTTTTTTCAAAATAATGAGTTTTTAAAGATGTTTCTGACAATTTCATCTTGTGGAATGGGCAATGGGTATGAAGCAGTCATGGAAACGTGCTCTTTTGGCTAGTGGTCCATGAAAAAAGTAACAGTTTTGCAACAATTGTTCTGGTTTACATTTAGGAAAAAAATATCAATGGATTCTATGATCTTCTCGGCCTTGATATCAGACAATTACTCCAAAAAAAAATCCCCAGTGGGCCTTAGGGCCCACTGGGGATTTTTTGTTGACACCCCACTATCAGAGGACTTTGTGTGCGTCATTTTGCGCTAATAAAAACTTTGCTGCTGTTTTGGTTGCTGACATAGCGTTGCAAATGGGGTGAAACGGACCCCAAAAAAATATTTCCGTTTCGTCAGTGCAGAGACATTGTGTGCAAAGAACCCTAATTTGGGATGAAGATGCGGCACCACAGGTCTTCACTATACATTAGATTAGACTGGTTACCAAACACGGTAAGGTGTTTGGAAAAAATGCCCAGCAAACTTGTTTCAATTTTATTTTTTTTTTCAAAATAATGAAATTTTAAAGATGTTTCTGACAATTTCATCTTGTGGAATGGGCAATGGGTATGAAGCAGTCATGGAAACGTGCTCTTTTGGCTAGTGGTCCATGAAAAAAGTAACAGTTTTGCAACAATTGTTCTGGTTTACATTTAGGAAAAAAATATCAATGAATTCTATGATCTTCTCGGCCATGATATCAGACAATTACTCCAAAAAAAATCCCCAGTGGGCCTTCGGGCCCACTGGGGATTTTTTTTGACACTCCACTATCAGAGGACTTTGTGTGCGTCATTTTGCGCTAATAAAAACTTTGCTGCGGTTTTGGTTGCTGACTTAGCGTTGCAAATGGGGTGAAACGGACCCCAAAAAAATATTTCCGTTTCGTCAGTGCAGAGACATTGTGTGCAAAGAACCCTAATTTGGGATGAAGATGTGGCACCACAGGTCTTCACTATACATTAGACTAGACTGGTTACCAAATACGGTAAGGTTTTTGGAAAAAATGCCCAGCAAACTTGTTTCAATTTTATTTTTTTTTTCAAAATAATGAGTTTTTAAAGATGTTTCTGACAATTTCATCTTGTGGAATGGGCAATGGGTATGAAGCAGTCATGGAAACGTGCTCTTTTGGCTAGTGGTCCATGAAAAAAGTAACAGTTTTGCAACAATTGTTCTGGTTTACATTTAGGAAAAAAATATCAATGGATTCTATGATCTTCTCGGCCATGATATCAGACAATTACTCCAAAAAAAATCCCCAGTGGGCCTTAGGGCCCACTGGGGATTTTTTTTGACACCCCACTATCAGAGGACTTTGTGTGCGTCATTTTGCGCTAATAAAACCTTTGCTGCGGTTTTGGTTGCTGACTTAGCGTTGCAAATGGGGTGAAATGGACCCCAAAAAAAATATTTCCGTTTCGTCAGTGCAGAGACATTGTGTGCAAAGAACCCTAATTTGGGATGAAGATGTGGCACCACAGGTCTTCACTATACATTAGATTAGACTGGTTACCAAATACGGTAAGCTTTTTGGAAAAAATGCCCAGCAAACTTGTTTCAATTTTATTTTTTTTCAAAATAATGAGTTTTTAAAGATGTTTCTGACAATTTCATCTTGTGGAATGGGCAATGGGTGTGACGCAGTCATGGAAACGTAGTAGCTCCCAAACAAAGTTTGAAGCAGTTGTTTTGGTAGCTTGTCTTTTGCACATTATGCTAAATCGATATGTTAAATATTTGTTTTTTTATATAATACTAATATTCTAAGGTGAGGGCCTCGGGCCCGCATGAGGTGCACCACCCCTCCCTGCCCCGTTGAGACGCCGGTTAGTCGGTTTCCCCCCCTCTGGGCCTTTGTGCATCTCAAGTTGGGGACGTCTTCGGTCTGGTTTTTAAAAGTAAGTTTTTCGTACGGATGTTTACGATTATTTCAAATAGGTACTTTTAAAAAGAGGTCTTTTTGTTTAGGTCATAGAGTTGTCCAAAGTGAACCCTGATAAGATCCGTTTTTCCCTGCTTTCCTGTGGGAAATCCTATTTTTCCCGAGAGCGGTGGTAAGATCTGGGGTTTTTCCCGGTTTTCCTGTTGAGAATCTTATATCCCCCTGAAACCCTGATAAGATGCAGGGAAAAAACCCTGGGTTTTCCTGGTAAGTTTCCCTGGTAAGAAAATCCGAAATTCCCTGAAACCCTGATAAGATGCAGGAAAAACCCTGGGTTTCCTGGTAAGTTTCCCGCTTTTTTCCCGGTTTCCCTGCCAGGAAACACTGGTTCCCGGAAACCCTGCCGGGAAATGCGGGATCTTACTCAATCTTTGCATATCTTACGAACCCTGGAAAGTTTCCCGGTAAGTTTCCCGGGACTTTCCCTTGTTTTTCCTGGGTCTTGCCGGGAAATTTTCCGGGAACTTATTAAGATTTCCGGGAATCGGTGCACTGGGTACTAACTAATAACTACTAAATACTAAATACTAACTACTGAGTACTAACTACTAACTACTAACTACTAACTAATAACTACTAACTACTAACTACTAACTACTAACTAATAACTACTAACTACTGACTACTAACTACTAACTACTAACTACTAACTAATAACTACTAACTACTTACTAAAAACTACTAAATAGTAACCACTAACTACCAACTACTAACTACTAACTACTAACTACTGACTACTAACTACTAACTAATAACTACTAACTACTGACTACTAACTACTAACTACTAACTACTAACTAATAACCACTAACTACTAACTAAAAACTACTGAATAGTAACCACTAACTACCAACTACTAACTACTAACTACTGACTACTAACTACTAACTAATAACTACTAACTACTGACTACTAACTTCTAACTACTAAATACTAACTAGTAACTACTAACTACTAATTAAAAACTACTAAATAGTAACCACTAACTACTCAATCTTTGCATATCTTACGAACCCTGGAAAGTTTCCCGGTAAGTTTCCCGGGACTTTCCCTTGTTTTTCCTGGGTCTTGCCGGGAAATTTTCCGGGAACTTATTAAGATTTCCGGGAATCGGTGCACTGGGTACTAACTAATAACTACTAAATACTAAATACTAACTACTGAGTACTAACTACTAACTACTAACTACTAACTAATAACTACTAACTACTAACTACTAACTACTAACTAATAACTACTAACTACTGACTACTAACTACTAACTACTAACTACTAACTAATAACTACTAACTACTTACTAAAAACTACTAAATAGTAACCACTAACTACCAACTACTAACTACTAACTACTAACTACTGACTACTAACTACTAACTAATAACTACTAACTACTGACTACTAACTACTAACTACTAACTACTAACTAATAACCACTAACTACTAACTAAAAACTACTGAATAGTAACCACTAACTACCAACTACTAACTACTAACTACTGACTACTAACTACTAACTAATAACTACTAACTACTGACTACTAACTTCTAACTACTAAATACTAACTAGTAACTACTAACTACTAATTAAAAACTACTAAATAGTAACCACTAACTACCAACTACTAACTACTAACTACTAACTACTAAATACTAACTACTGACTACTAACTACAAAACTGCTAACTACTAACTATTGACTACTAACTACTAACTACTAACTACTAACTAATAACTACTAACTACTAACTAAAACGTACTAAATAGTAACCACTAACTACCAACTACTAACTACTAACTACTAACTACTGACTACTAACTACTAACTAAAAACTACTAACTACTGACTACTAACTACTAACTACTAACTACTAACTACTAACTGCTAACTACTAACTATTAACTACTACATACTAACTACTAACTACTAACTACTAACTACTGACTACTAACAACTAACTAATAACTACTAACTACTGACTACTAACTGCTAACTACTAAATACTAACTACTAACTAATAACTACCAATTACTATCTAAAAACTACTAAATAGTAACCACTAACTACCAACTACTAACTACTAATTACTAACTACTGACTCCTAACTACTAACTAAAAACTACTAACTACTGACTACTAACTACTAAAAACTAACTACTAAATACTAACTACTGACTACTAACTACTAACTACTAACTACTAACTAATAACTAATAACTACTAACTACTAACTACTAAATACTAAATACTAACTACTGACTACTAACTACTAACTACTAACTACTAACTAATAACTACTAACTACTAACTACTAACTACTAACTACTAACTACTAACTACTAACTACTAACTACTAACTACTAACTGCTAACTACTAACTATTAACTACTACATACTAACTACTAACTACTACATACTAAATACTAACTACTGACTACTAGCTACTAACTACTATCTAATAACTACTAACTACTAACTGCTAACTACTAACTATTAACTACTACATACTAACTACTAACTACTACATACTAATTACTAACTACTGACTCCTAACTACTAACTAATAACTACTCACTACTGACTTCTAACTACTAACTACTAACTACTAAATACTAACTACTGACTACTAACTACTAACTACTAACTACTAACTAATAACTACTAACTACTAACTACTAAATACTAAATACTAACTAATAACTACTAACTACTAACTAAAAACTACTAAATAGTAACCACTAACTACCAACTACTAACTACTAACTACTGACTACTAACTACTAACTAATAACTACTAACTACTGACTACTAACTACTAACTACTAACCACTATCTAATAACTACTAACTACTAACTAAAAACTACTAAATAGTAACCACTAACTACCAACTACTAACTACTAACTACTAACTACTGACTACTAACTACTGACTAAAAACTACTAACTACTGACTACTAACTACTAACTACTAACTACTAACTACTAACTACTAACTGCTAACTACTAACTATTAACTACTACATACTAACTACTAACTACTAACTACTAACTACTGACTACTAACAACTAACTAATAACTACTAACTACTGACTACTAACTGCTAACTACTAAATACTAACTACTAACTAATAACTACCAATTACTATCTAAAAACTACTAAATAGTAACCACTAACTACCAACTACTAACTACTAATTACTAACTACTGACTCCTAACTACTAACTAAAAACTACTAACTACTGACTACTAACTACTAAATACTAACTACTAAATACTAACTACTGACTACTAACTACTAACTACTAACTACTAACTAATAACTACTAACTACTAACTACTAACTACTAAATACTAAATACTAACTACTGACTACTAACTACTAACTACTAAATACTAACTAATAACTACTAACTACTAACTACTAACTACTAACTACTAACTACTAACTACTAACTACTAACTACTAACTGCTAACTACTAACTATTAACTACTACATACTAACTACTAACTACTACATACTAAATACTAACTACTGACTACTAGCTACTAACTACTAACTAATAACTACTAACTACTAACTGCTAACTACTAACTATTAACTACTACATACTAACTACTAACTACTACATACTAATTACTAACTACTGACTCCTAACTACTAACTAATAACTACTAACTACTGACTTCTAACTACTAACTACTAACTACTAAATACTAACTACTGACTACTAACTACTAACTACTAACTAATAACTACTAACTACTAACTACTAACTACTAAATACTAAATACTAACTAATAACTACTAACTACTAACTAAAAACTACTAAATAGTAACCACTAACTACCAACTACTAACTACTAACTACTGACTACTAACTACTAACTAATAACTACTAACTACTGACTACTAACTACTAACTACTAACTACTAACTAATAACTACTAACTACTAACTAAAAACTACTAAATAGTAACCACTAACTACCAACTACTAACTACTAACTACTGACTACTAAGTACTAACTATTAACTACTAACTACTGACTACTAACTACTAACTACTAAATACTAACTAATAACTACTATCTACTAACTAAAAACTACTAAATAGTAACCACTAACTACCAACTACTAACTACTAACTACTGACTTCTAACTACTAACTACTAAATACTAACTACTGACTACTAACTGCTAACTACTAACTACTAACTAATAACTACTAACTACTAACTACTAACTACTAAATACTAAATACTAACTACTGACTACTAACTACTAACTACTAACTACTAACTACTAACTACTAACTGCTAACTACTAACTATTAACTACTACATACTAACTACTAACT
The DNA here is from genome assembly GCF_964194025.1 of Convolutriloba macropyga. Classification (NCBI taxonomy): domain Eukaryota; kingdom Metazoa; phylum Xenacoelomorpha; order Acoela; family Convolutidae; genus Convolutriloba; species Convolutriloba macropyga. Next base: position 31,200,575 of record NC_134469.1, on the reverse strand, counting down.
ACTAAATACTAAATACTAACTACTGACTACTAACTACTAACTAATAACTACTAACTACTAACTACTAACTACTAAATACTAAACACTAACTACTGACTACTAACTACTAACTGCTAACAACTAACTAATAACTACTAACTACTAACTATCAACTGCTAACTACTAACTACTGACTACTAACTACAAACTACTAACTACTAACTACTAACTACTAACTACTAACTACTAACTACTAACTACTAACTACTAACTGCTAACTACTAACTATTAACTACTACATACTAACTACTAACTACTAAATACTAAATACTAAATACTAACTACCGACTACTAACTACTAACTACTAACTACCAACTACTAACTACTAACTACTGACTACTAACTACTAACTACTAACTACTAACTACTAACTACTAACTACTAACTACTAACTACTAAATACTAACTACTGACTACTAACTACAAAACTGCTAACTACTAACTATTGACTACTAACTACTAACTACTAACTACTAACTAATAACTACTAACTACTAACTAAAAACTACTAAGTAGTAACCACTAACTACCAACTACTAACTACTAACTACTAACTACTGACTACTAACTACTAACTAATAACTACTAACTACTGACTACTAACTACTAACTACTAACTACTAACTACTAACTACTAACTGCTAACTACTAACTATTAACTACTACATACTAACTACTAACTACTAAATACTAAGTACTAACTACTGACTTCTAACTACTAACTACTAACAACCAACTACTAAATACTAACTACTGACTACTGACTACTGACTACTAACTACTAACTACTAACTACTAACTACTAACTACTAAATACTAACTACTGACTACTAACTACAAAACTGCTAACTACTAACTACTGACTACTAACTACTAATTACTAACTACTAACTACTAACTACTAACTACTAACTACTAACTACTAACTACTAACTACTAACTACTAACTACTAACTGCTTACTACTAACTACTAACTACTAACTAATAACTACTAACTACTAACTAATAACTACTAACTACTAACTACTAACTACTAACTGCTAACTACTAACTATTAACTACTACATACTACCTACTAACTACTAACTACTAAATACTAACTACTGACTACTAACTACTAACTACTAACTACTGACTACAAACTACAAAACTGCTAACTACTAACTACTGACTACTAACTACTAACTACTAACTACTAACTAATAACTACTAACTACTAACTAAAAACTACTAAATAGTTACCACTAACTACCAATTATTAACTACTAACTACTGAATACTAACTACTAACTAATAACTACTAAATACTAACTACTGACTACTAACTACTAACTGCTAATTACTAACTACTGACTACTAACTACTAACTACTAACTACTAACTACTAACTACTAACTACTAACTACTAACTACTAACTACTAACTGCTAACTACTGACTATTAACTACTACATACTAACTACTAACTACTAAATACTAAGTACTAACTACTGACTACTAACTACTAACTACTAACTACCAACTACTAACTACTAACTACTGACTACTAACTACTAACTACTAACTACTAATTACTAACTACTAACTACAAACTACTAACTATTAAATACTAAATACTAACTACTGACTACCAACTACAAAACTGCTAACTACTAACTACTGACTACTAACTACTAACTACTAACTACTAACTGCTTACTACTAACTACTAACTACTAACTACTAACTAATAACTACTAACTACTAACTAATAACTACTAACTACTAACTACTAACTACTAACTGCTAACTACTAACTATTATCTACTACATACTAACTACTAACTACTAACTACTAAATACTAACTACTGACTACTAACTACTAACTACTAACTACTGACTACTAACTACTAACTACTAACTACTAACTACTAACTACTAACTACTAACTAATAACTACTAACTACTAACTACTAACTACTATCTACTAAATACTAACTACTAAGTACTTTTTACTAATTACTAACTACTAACTGCTAATCACTAACTACTCTCTAATAACTACTAACTAAAAACTAATAAATAGTAACCATTAACTACCAACTACTAACTACAAACTACTGACTACTAACTACTAACTATTAACTACTAACTACTAAATACTAACTACTGACTACTAACTACTAACTACTATCTACTGACTACTAACTACCAACTACTAACTACTAACTACTAATAACTAACTACTAACTACTAAGTACTAACTACTTACTACTAACTACTAACTACTAAATACTAAATACTAACTAATAACTAATGACTTTTAACTACTAACTACTAACTACTAACTACTAACTACTAACTACTAACTACTACCTGCTAACTACTAACTATTAACTACTACATACTAAGTACTAACTACTATATACTAAATACTAACTACTGACTACTAACTACTAACTACTAACTACTAACTACTAACTACTAACTACTAACTACTAACTATTAACTACTACATACTAAGTACTAACTACTAAATACTAAATACTAACTACTAACTACTAACTACTAACTACTAACTACTAACTACTAACTACTAACTACTAACTACTACCTGCTAACTACTAACTATTAACTACTACATACTAAGTACTAACTACTATATACTAACTACTAACTACTAACTACTAACTACTAACTACTAACTACTAACTACTAACTACTAACCAATAACTACTAACTATTAACTACTACATACTAAGTACTAACTACTAAATACTAAATACTAACTACTAACTACTAACTACTAACTACTAACTACTAACTACTAACTACTAACTACTAACTACTAACTACTGTCTACTAACTACTAACTACTAACTACTAACTACTAACTAATAACTACTAACTACTAACTATCAACTACTAACTACTAACTACTAATAACTAACTACTAACTACTAAGTACTAACTTCTTACTACTAACTACTAACTACTAAATACTAAATACTAACTAATAACTAATGACTTTTAACTACTAACTACTAACTACTAACTATTAACTACTAACTACTTACTACTAACTACTACCTGGTAACTACTAACTATTAACTACTACATGCTAAGTACTAATTACTAACTACTAACTACTAACTACTAACTACTAACTAATAACCACTTACTACTAACTACTAACTACTAACTAATAATTACTAACTACTAACTACCAACTACTAACTACTAACTACTAATAACTAACTACTAACTACTAAGTACTAACTTCTTACTACTAACTACTAACTACTAAATACTAAATACCAACTAATAACTAATGACTTTTAACTACTAACTACTAACTATTAACTACTAACTACTTACTACTAACTACTACCTGCTAACTACTAACTATTAACTACTACATACTAAGTACTAACTACTAAATACTAAATACTAACTACTAACTACTAACTACTAACTACTAACTACTAACTACTAACTACTAACTACTAACTACTAACTACTAACTACTAACTACTAACTACTAACTACTAACTACTAACCAATAACTACTAACTATTAAATACTACATACTAAGTACTAACTACTAAATACTAAATACTAACTACTAACTACTAACTACTAACTACTAACTACTAACTACTAACTACTAACTACTAACTAATAACTACTAACTACTAACTACCAACTACTAACTACTAACTACTAATAACTAACTACTAACTACTAAGTACTAACTTCTTACTACTAACTACTAACTACTAAATACTAAATACTAACTAATAACTAATGACTTTTAACTACTAACTACTAACTACTAACTATTAACTACTAACTACTTACTACTAACTACTACCTGGTAACTACTAACTATTAACTACTAAATACTAAATACTAATTACTGACTAGTAACTACTAACTACTAACTACTAACTAATAACTACTAACTAATAACTACTAACTACTAACTACCAACTACTAACTACTAACTACTAATAACTAACTACTAACTACTAAGTACTAACTTCCTACTACTAACTACTAACTACTAAATACTAAATACTAACTAATAACTAATGACTTTTAACTACTAACTACTTACTACTAACTATTAACTACTAACTACTTACTACTAACTACTACCTGCTAACTACTAACTATTAACTACTACATACTAAGTACTAACTACTAAATACTAAATACTAACTACTAACTACTAACTACTAACTACTAACTACTAACTACTAACTACTAACTACTAACTACTAACTACTAACTACTAACTAATAACTACTAACTACTAACTACCAACTACTAACTACTAACTACTAACTACTAAGTACTAACTTCTTACTACTAACTACTAACTACTAAATACTAAATACTAACTAATAACTAATGACTTTTAACTACTAACTACTTACTACTAACTATTAACTACTAACTACTTACTACTAACTACTACCTGCTAACTACTAACTATTAACTACTACATACTAAGTACTAACTACTAACTACTAACTACTAACTACTAACTACTAACTAATAACCACTTACTACTAAATACTAACTACTAACTAATAATTACTAACTACTAACTACCAACTACTAACTACTAACTACTAATAACTAACTACTAACTACTAAGTAATAACTTCTTACTACTAACTACTAACTACTAAATACTAAATACTAACTAATAACTAATGACTTTTAACTACTAACTACTAACTACTAACTATTAACTTCTAACTACTTACTACTAACTACTACCTGCTAACTACTAACTATTAACTACTACATACTAAGTACTAACTACTAACTACTAACTACTAACTACTAACTAATAACCACTTACTACTAACTACTAACTAATAATTACTAACTACTAACTACCAACTACTGACTACTAACTACTAACTACTAATAACTAACTACTAACTACTAAGTACTAACTTCTTACTACTAACTACTAACTACTAAATACTAAATACTAACTAATAACTAATGACTTTTAACTACTAACTACTAACTACTAACTATTAACTACTAACTACTTACTACTAACTACTACCTGCTAACTATAACTACTACATACTAAGTACTAACTACTAACTACTAACTACTAACTACTAACTACTAACTACTAACTACTAACTACTAACTACTAACTAATAACCACTTACTACTAACTACTAACTACTAACTAATAATTACTAACTACTAACTACCAACTACTAACTACTAACTACTAATAACTAACTACTAACTACTAAGTACTAACTTCTTACTACTAACTACTAACTACTAACTACTAAATACTAAATACTAACCAATAACTAATGACTTTTAACTACTAACTACTAACTACTAACTATTAACTACTAACTACTTACTACTAACTACTACCTGCTAACTACTAACTATTAACTACTACATACTAAGTACTAACTACTAACTACTAACTACTAACTAATAACCACTTACTACTAACTACTAACTACTAACTAATAATTACTAACTACTAACTACCAACTACTAACTACTAACTACTAATAACTAACTACTAACTACTAAGTACTAACTTCTTACTACTAACTACTAACTACTAACTACTAACTACTAACTAATAACCACTTACTACTAACTACTAACTACTAACTACTAACTATTAACTACTAACTACTAACTACTAACTAATGACTACTAACTAATAACTACTAACTAATAACTACTAACTACCAACTACTAACTACTAACTACTAATAACTAACTACTAACTACTAAGTACTAACTTCTTACTACTAACTACTAACTACTAAATACTAAATACTAACTAATAACTAATGACTTTTAACTATTAACTACTAACTACTAACTTTTAACTACTAACTACTTACTACTAACTACTACCTGCTAACTACTAACTATTAACTACTACATACTAAGTACTAACTACTAAATACTAAATACTAACTACTAACTACTAACTACTAACTACTAACTACTAACTACTAACTACTAACTAATAACTACTAACTACTAACTACCAACTACTAACTACTAACTACTAATAACTAACTACTAACTACTAAGTACTAACTTCTTACTACTAGCTACTAACTACTAAATACTAAATACTAACTAATAACTAATGACTTTTAACTACTAACTACTAACTACTAACTATTATCTACTAACTACTTACATCTAACTACTACCTGCTAACTACTAACTATTAACTACTACATACTAAGTACTAACTACTAACTACTAAATACTAACTACTAACTACTAACTAATAACCACTTACTACTAACTACTAACTACTAACTAATAATTACTAACTATTAACTACCAACTACTAACTACTAACTACTAATAACTAACTACTAACTACTAAGTACTAACTTCTTACTACTAACTACTAACTACTAAATAATAAATACTAACTAATAACTAATGACTTTTAACTACTAACTACTAACTACTAACTCTTAACTACTAACTACTTACTACTAACTACTACCTGCTAACTACTAACTATTAACTACTACATACTAAGTACTAACTACTAAATACTAACTACTAACTACTAACTACTAACTACTACCAACTACTAACTACTAACTACTACCAACTACTAACTAATAACCACTTACTACTAACTACTAACTACTGACTAATAATTACTAACTACTAACTACCAACTACTAACTACTAACTACTAATAACTACTAACTACTAACTACTAACTACTAACTACTAACTACTAACTACTAACTATTAACTACTAACTACTAACTACTAACTAATAAATACTAACTACTAACTGAAAACTACTAAATAGTAACCACTAACTACAAACTACTAACTACTAACTACTGACTACTAACTACTAACTACTAAATACTAACTACTGACTACTAACTACTAACTGCTAACTACTAATTACTGACTACTAACTACTAACTACTAACTACTAACTACTAACTACTAACTAATAACTACTTACTACTAACTACTAACTACTAAATACTAACTACTGACTACTAACTACTAACTGCTAACTACTAATTACTGACTACTAACTACTAACTACTAACTACTAACTACTAACTACTAACTAATAACTACTTACTACTAACTACTAACTACTAACTAATAACTACTAACTACTAACTACTAACTACTAACTACTAACTACTGACTACTAACTACTAACTACTAACTATTAACTACTAATTGCTAACTACTAACTAATAACTACTAACTACTAACTACCAACTACTAACTACTAACTACTAATAACTAACTACTAACTACTAAGTACTAACTTCTTACTACTAACTACTAACTACTAACTAATAACTAATGACTTTTAACTACTAACTACTAACTACTAACTATTAACTACTAACTAATAACTACTAACTACTACCTGCTAACTACTAACTATTAAATACTACATACTAAGTACTAACTACTAAATACTAAATACTAACTACTGACTACTAACTACTAACTACTAACTACTAACTACTAACTACTAACTACTAACTACTAACTACTAACTACTAACTACTAACTACTAACTACTAACTACTAACTACTAACTACTAATAACTAACTACTAACTACTAAGTACTAACTTCTTACTACTAACTACTAACTACTAAATACTAAATACTAACTAATAACTAATGACTTTTAACTACTAACTACTAACTACTAACTATTAACTACTAACTACTAACTACCAACTACTACCTGCTAACTACTAACTGTTAACTACTACATACTAAGTACTAACTACTAAATACTAAATACTAATTACTGACTACTAACTACTAACTACTAACTACTAACTACTAACTACTAACTACTAACTACTAACTAATAACTACTAACTACTAACTAAAAACTACTAAATAGTAACCACTAACTACCAACTACTAACTACTAACTACTGACTACTAACTACTAACTACTAAATACTAACTACTGACTACTAACTACTAACTGCTGACTACTAACTACTGACTACTAACTACTAACTACTAACTACTAACTACTAACTACTAACTACTAACTACTAACTACTAACTACTAACTACTAACTAATAACTACTTACTACTAACTACTAACTAATAACTACTAACTACTAACTATTAACTACTACATACTAACTACTAACTATTAACTACTAAATACTAACTACTGACTACTAACTATTAACTACTACATACTAACTGCTAACTACTAACTACTAACTACTGACTACTAACTACTAACTACTAACTACTAACTACTAACTACTAACTACTAACTACTAACTACTAACTACTAACTACTAACTACTAACTACTAACTACTAACTACTAACTACTAATAACTAACTACTAACTACTAAGTACTAACTTCTTACTACTAACTACTAACTACTAAATACTAAATACTAACTAATAACTAATGACTTTTAACTACTAACTACTAACTACTAACTATTAACTACTAACTACTAACTACCAACTACTACCTGCTAACTACTAACTGTTAACTACTACATACTAAGTACTAACTACTAAATACTAAATACTAATTACTGACTACTAACTACTAACTACTAACTACTAACTACTAACTACTAACTACTAACTACTAACTAATAACTACTAACTACTAACTAAAAACTACTAAATAGTAACCACTAACTACCAACTACTAACTACTAACTACTGACTACTAACTACTAACTACTAAATACTAACTACTGACTACTAACTACTAACTGCTGACTACTAACTACTGACTACTAACTACTAACTACTAACTACTAACTACTAACTACTAACTACTAACTACTAACTACTAACTACTAACTACTAACTACTAACTAATAACTACTTACTACTAACTACTAACTAATAACTACTAACTACTAACTATTAACTACTACATACTAACTACTAACTATTAACTACTAAATACTAACTACTGACTACTAAATACCAACTACTAACTACGAAATACTGACTACTAACTACTAACTACTAACTACTAACTACTAACTAATAACTACTAACTACTAACTACTAACTACTAACTAATAACTACTAACTACTAACTACCAACTACTAACTACTAATAACTAACTACTAACTACCAAGTACTAACTACTTACTACTAACTACTAACTACTAAGTACTAAATACCAACTAATAACTAATGACTTTTTACTACTAACTACTAACTACTAACTTTTTACTACTAACTACTAACTACTAACTACTACCTGCTAACTACTAACTATTAACTACTACATACTAATTACTAACTACTAAATACTAACTACTGACTACTAACTACAAAACTGCTAACTACTAACTACTGACTACTAACTACTAACTACTAACTACTAACCACTAACTACTAACTACTAACTGCTTACTACTAACTACTAACTACTAACTACTAACTAATAACTACTAACTACTAACTAATAACTACTAACTACTAATTACTAACAACTAACTACTAACTGCTAACTAATAACTATTAACTACTACATACTAACTACTAACTACTAAATACGAACTACTGACTACTAACTACTAACTACTAACTACTGACTACTAATTACTAACTACTAACTACGAAATACTGACTACTAACTACTAACTACTAACTACTAACTACTAACTAATAACTACTAACTACTAACTACTAACTACTAACTAATAACTACTAACTACTAACTACCAACTACTAACTACTAATAACTAACTACTAACTACTAACTGCTAACTACTAACTATTAACTACTACATACTAACTACTAACTACTAAATACGAACTACTGACTACTAACTACTAACTAATAACTACTGACTACTAACTACTAACTACTAACTACGAAATACTGACTACTAACTACTAACTACTAACTACTAACTATTTACTACTAACTACTAACTACTAACTACTACCTGCTAACTACTAACTATTAACTACTACATACTAATTACTAACTACTAAATACTAACTACTGACTACTAACTACAAAACTGCTAACTACTAACTACTGACTACTAACTACTAACTACTAACTACCAACCACTAACTACTAACTACTAACTGCTTACTACTAACTACTAACTACTAACTACTAACTAATAACTACTAACTACTAACTAATAACTACTAACTACTAACTACTAACTACTAACTGCTAACTACTAACTATTAACTACTACATACTAACTACTAACTACTAAATACGAACTACTGACTACTAACTACTAACTACTAACTACTGACTACTAACTACTAACTACTAACTACGAAATACTGACTACTAACTACTAACTACTAACTACTAACTACTAACTAATAACTACTAACTACTAACTACTAACTACTAACTACTAACTAATAACTACCAGCTACTAACTACCAACTACTAACTACTAATAACTAACTACTAACTACTAAGTACTAACTACTTACTACTAACTACTAACTACTAAGTACTAAATACCAACTAATAACTAATGACTTTTTACTACTAACTACTAACTACTAACTATTTACTACTAACTACTAACTACTAACTACTACCTGCTAACTACTAACTATTAACTACTACATACTAATTACTAACTACTAAATACTAACTACTGACTACTAACTACAAAACTGCTAACTACTAACTACTGACTACTAACTACTAACTACTAACTACTAACTACTAACTACTAACTGCTTACTACTAACTACTAACTACTAACTACTAACTAATAACTACTAACTACTAACTAATAACTACTAACTACTAACTACTAACTACTAACTACTAACTGCTAACTACTAACTATTAACTACTACATACTAACTACTAACTACTAAATACGAACTACTGACTACTAAATACTAACTACTAACTACTGACTACTAACTACTAACTACTAACTACGAAATACTGACTACTAACTACTAACTACTAACTACTAACTAATAACTACTAACTACTAACTACTAACTACTAACTACTAACTAATAACTACTAACTACTAACTACCAACTACTAACTACTAACTACTAAAAACTAACTACTAACTACTAAGTACTAACTACTTACTACTAACTACTAACTACTAAATACTAAATACCAACTAATAACTAATGACTTTTAACTACTAACTACTAACTACTAACTATTAACTACTAACTACTAACTACTACCTGCTAACTACTAACTATTAACTACTACATACTAATTACTAAGTACTAAATACTAACTACTGACTACTAACTACAAAACTGCTAACTACTAACTACTGACTACTAACTACTAACTACTAACTACTAACTACTAACTGCTTACTACTAACTACTAACTACTAACTACTTACTAATAACTACTAACTACTAACTAATAACTACTAACTACTAACTACTAACTACTAACTACTAACTGCTAACTAATAACTATTAACTACTACATACTAACTACTAACTACTAACTACTAAATACGAACTACTGACTACTAACTACTAACTACTAACTACTGACTACTAACTACTAACTACTAACTACTAACTACTAACTAATAACTACTAACTACTAACTACTAACTACTAGCTACAAACAACTAACTACTATCTGCTAAATACTAACTACTAAGTACTTTTTACTATATACTAACTACTAACTACTAATCACTAACTACTCTCTAATAACTACTAACTAAAAACTAATAAATAGTAACCATTAACTTCCAACTACTAACTACTAACTACTGACTACTAACTACTAACTACTAACTACTAACTACTAAATACTAACTACTGACTACTAACTACTAACTACTATCTACTGACTACTAACTACCAACTACTAACAACTAACTACTAATAATTAACTACTAACTACTAAGTACTAACTACTTACTACTAACTACTAACTACTAAATACTAAATACTAACTAATAACTAATGACTTTTAACTACTAACTACTAACTACTAACTACTAACTACTACCTGCTAACTACTAACTATTAACTACTACATACTAAGTACTAACTACTAAATACTAAATACTAACTACTGACTACTAACTACTAACTACTAACTACTAACTACTAACTACTAACTACTAACTACTAACTACTAACTACTAACTACTAACTACTAACCACTAACTACTAACTACTAACTACTTACTACTAACCAATAACTACTAACTACTAACTAAAAACTACTAAATAGTAGCCACTAACTACCAACTACTAACTACTAACTACTGACTACTAACTACTAACTACTAAATATTAACTACTGACTACTAACTACTAACTGCTAACTACTAACTACTGACTACTAACTACTAACTAAAAACTACTAACTACTAACTACTAACTACTAACTACTAACTACTAACTAATAACTACTTACTACTAACTACTAACTACTAACTAATAACTACTAACTACTAACTACTAACTACTAACTACTAACTACTGACTACTAACTACTAACTACTAACTACTAACTATTAACTACTAACTACTAACTACTATCTACTAACTACTACATACTAACTACTAACTACTAACTACTAACTACTAACTACTAACTAATAACCACTTACTACTAACTACTAACTACTAACTAATAACTACTAACTACTAACTACCAACTACTAACTACTAACTACTCATAACTAACTACTAACTACTAAGTACTAACTACTTACTACTAACTACTAACTACTAATTACTAAATACTAACTAATAACTAATGACTTTTAACTACTAACTACTAACTACTAACTATTAACTACTAACTACTAACTAGTAACTACTACCTGCTAACAACTAACTATTAACTACTACATACTAACTACTAACTATTAACTACTAAATACTAATTACTGACTACTAAATACTAACTACTAACTACGAAATACTGACTACTAACTACTAACTACTAACTACTAACTACTAACTAATAACTACTAACTACTAACTACTAACTACTAACTAATAACTACTAACTACTAACTACCAACTACTAACTACTAACTACTAATAACTAACTACTAACTACTAAGTACTAACTACTACTACTAACTACTAACTACTAAATACTAAATACCAACTAATAACTAATGACTTTTAACTACTAACTACTAACTACTAACTATTAACTACTAACTACTAACTACTAACTACTACTTGCTAACTACTAACTATTAACTACTACATAGTAATTACTAACTACTAAATACTAACTACTGACTACTAACTACAAAACTGCTAACTACTAACTACTGACTACTAACTACTAACTACTAACTACTAACTACTAACTACTAACTGCTTACTACTAACTACTAACTACTAACTACTAACTAATAACTACTAACTACTAACTAATAACTACTAACTACTAACTACTAACTACTAACTACTAACTGCTAACTACTAACTATTAACTACTACATACTAACTACTAACTACTAACTACTAAATACGAACTACTGACTACTAACTACTAACTACTAACTACTGACTACTAACTACTAACTACTAACTACGAAATACTGACTACTAACTACTAACTAATAACTACTAACTACTAACTACTAACTAATAACTACTAACTACTAACTACCAACTACTAACTACTAACTACTAATAACTAACTACTAACTACTAAGTACTAACTACTTACTACTAACTACTAACTACTAAATACTAAATACCAACTAATAACTAATGACTTTTAACTACTAACTACTAACTATTAACTACTAACTACTAACTACTAACTACTACCTGCTAACTACTATCTTTTAACTACTACATACTAATTACTAAGTACTAAATACTAACTACTGACTACTAACTACAAAACTGCTAACTACTAACTACTGACTACTAACTACTAACTACTAACTACTAACTACTAACTGCTTACTACTAACTACTAACTACTAACTAATAACTAATAACTACTAACTACTAACTAATAACTACTAACTACTAACTACTAACTGCTAACTACTAACTATTAACTACTACATACTAACTACTAACTACTAACTACTAAATACGAACTACTGACTACTAACTACTAACTACTAACTACTGACTACTAACTACTAACTACTAACTACTAACTAATAACTACTAACTACTAACTACTAGCTACTAACAACTAACTACTATCTGCTAAATACTAACTACTAAGTACTTTTTACTAATTACTAACTACTAATCACTAACTACTCTCTAATAACTACTAACTAAAAACTAATAAATAGTAACCATTAACTAACAACTACTAACTACTAACTACTGACTACTAACTACTAACTACTAAATACTAACTACTGACTACTAACTACTAACTACTATCTACTGACTACTAACTACCAACTACTAACTACTAACTACTAATAATTAACTACTAACTACTAAGTACTAACTACTTACTACTAACTACTAACTACTAATTACTAAATACTAACTAATAACTAATGACTTTTAACTACTAACTACTAACTACTAACTACTACCTCCTAACTACTAACTATTAACTACTACATACTAAGTACTAACTACTAAATACTAAATACTAACTACTGACTACTAACTACTAACTACTAACTACTAACTACTAACTACTAACTACTAACTACTAACTACTAACTACTAACTACTAACTACTTACTACTAACTAATAACTACTAACTACTAACTAAAAACTACTAAATAGTAGCCACTAACTACCAACTACTAACTACTAACTACTAGCTACTAACAACTAACTACTATCTGCTAAATACTAACTACTAAGTACTTTTTACTAATTACTAACTACTAATCACTAACTACTCTCTAATAACTACTAACTAAAAACTAATAAATAGTAACCATTAACTAACAACTACTAACTACTAACTACTGACTACTAACTACTAACTACTAAATACTAACTACTGACTACTAACTACTAACTACTATCTACTGACTACTAACTACCAACTACTAACTACTAACTACTAATAATTAACTACTAACTACTAAGTACTAACTACTTACTACTAACTACTAACTACTAACTATTAACTACTACATACTAAGTACTAACTACTAAATACTAAATACTAACTACTGACTACTAACTACTAACTACTAACTACTAACTACTAACTACTAACTACTAACTACTAACTACTAACTACTAACTACTAACTACTAACTACTAACTACTTACTACTAACTAATAACTACTAACTACTAACTAAAAACTACTAAATAGTAGCCACTAACTACCAACTACTAACTACTAACTTTTGACTACTAACTACTAAATACTAACTACTGACTACTAACTACTAACTGCTAACTACTAACTACTGACTACTAACTACTAACTAAAAACTACTAACTACTAACTACTAACTACTAACTACTAACTACTAACTAATAACTACTTACTACTAACTACTAACTACTAACTATTAACTACTAACTACTAACTACTAACTACTGACTACTAACTACTAACTACTAACTATTAACTACTAACTGCTAACTACTAACTACTAACTACTACATACTAACTACTAACTACTAACTACTAACTACTAACTACTAACTAATAACCACTTACTACTAACTACTAACTACTAACTAATAACTACTAACTACTAACTACCAACTACTAACTACCAACTACTCATAACTAACTACTAACTACTAAGTACTAACTACTTACTACTAACTTCTAACTACTAATTACTAAATACTAACTAATATCTAATGACTTTTAACTACTAACTACTAACTACTAACTATTAACTACTAACTACTAACTAGTAACTACCACCTGCTAACTACTAACTATTAACTACTACATACTATGTACTAACTACTAAATACTAAATACTAACTACTGACTACTAACTATTAACTACTAACTACTAACTACTAACTACTAACTACTAACTATTAACTACTAACTACTAACTACTAACTAATAACTACTAACTACTAACTAAAAACTACTAAATAGTAACCACTAACTACCAACTACTAACTACTAACTACTGACTACTAACTACTAACTACTAAATACTAACTACTGACTACTAACTACTAACTGCTAACTACTAACTACTGACTACTAACTACTAACTACTAACTACTAACTACTAACTACTAACTAATAACTACTAACTACTAACTAAAAACTACTAAATAGTAGCCACTAACTACCAACTACTAACTACTAACTTTTGACTACTAACTACTAAATACTAACTACTGACTACTAACTACTAACTGCTAACTACTAACTACTGACTACTAACTACTAACTAAAAACTACTAACTACTAACTACTAACTACTAACTACTAACTACTAACTAATAACTACTTACTACTAACTACTAACTACTAACTATTAACTACTAACTACTAACTACTAACTACTGACTACTAACTACTAACTACTAACTATTAACTACTAACTGCTAACTACTAACTACTAACTACTACATACTAACTACTAACTACTAACTACTAACTACTAACTACTAACTAATAACCACTTACTACTAACTACTAACTACTAACTAATAACTACTAACTACTAACTACCAACTACTAACTACCAACTACTCATAACTAACTACTAACTACTAAGTACTAACTACTTACTACTAACTTCTAACTACTAATTACTAAATACTAACTAATATCTAATGACTTTTAACTACTAACTACTAACTACTAACTATTAACTACTAACTACTAACTAGTAACTACCACCTGCTAACTACTAACTATTAACTACTACATACTATGTACTAACTACTAAATACTAAATACTAACTACTGACTACTAACTATTAACTACTAACTACTAACTACTAACTACTAACTACTAACTATTAACTACTAACTACTAACTACTAACTAATAACTACTAACTACTAACTAAAAACTACTAAATAGTAACCACTAACTACCAACTACTAACTACTAACTACTGACTACTAACTACTAACTACTAAATACTAACTACTGACTACTAACTACTAACTGCTAACTACTAACTACTGACTACTAACTACTAACTACTAACTACTAACTACTAACTACTAACTAATAACTACTTACTACTAACTACTAACTAATAACTACTAACTACTAACTACTAACTACTAACTACTAACTACTAACTACTAACTACTAACTACTAACTGCTAACTACTAACTATTAACTACTACATACTAACTTCTAACTACTAACTACTAACTAATAACTACTTACTACTAACTACTAACTACTAACTACTAACTAATAACTACTAACTACTAACTACCAACTACTAACTACTAACTACTAATAACTAACTACTAACTACTAACTATTAACTACTAACTATTAACTACTAACTACTAACTACTAACTACCAACTACTAACTACTAACTACTAATAACTAACTACTAACTACTAACTATTAACTACTAACTATTAACTACTAACTACTAACTAGTAACTACCACCTGCTAACTACTAACTATTAACTACTACATACTATGTACTAACTACTAAATACTAAATACTAACTACTGACTACTAACTACTAACTACTAACTACTAACACTTAACTACTAACTATTAACTACTAACTACTAACTACTAACTAATAACTACTAACTACTAACTAAAAACTACGAAATAGTAACCACTAACTACCAACTACTAACTACTAACTACTGACCACTAACTACTAACTACTAAATACTAACTACTGACTACTAACTACTAACTGCTAACTACTAACTACTGACTACTAACTACTAACTACTAACTACTAACTACTAACTACTAACTAAAAACTACTTACTACTAACTACTAACTAATAACTACTAACTACTAACTACTAACTACTAACTACTAACTACTAAGTGCTAACTACTAACTATTAACTACTACATACTAACTACTAACTACTAACTACTAACTAATAACTACTTACTACTAACTACTAACTACTAACTAATAACTACTAACTACTAACTACCAACTACTAACTACTAACTATTAATAACTAACTACTAACTACTAACTATTAACTACTAACTATTAACTACTAACTACTAACTACTAACTAATAACTACTAACTACTAACTAAAAACTACTAAATAGTAACCACTAACTACCAACTACTAACTACTAACTACTGACTACTAACTACTAACTAATAACTACTAACTACTAACTACCAACTACTAACTACTAACTACTAATAACTAACTACTAACTACTAACTACTAACTACTAACTACTAACTATTAACTACTAACTACTAACTACTAACTAATAACTACTAACTACTAACTAAAAACTACTAAATAGTAACCACTAACTACCAACTACTAACTACTAACTACTGACTACTAACTACTAACTACTAAATACTAACTACTGACTACTAACTACTAGCTGCTAACTACTAACTACTGACTACTAACTACTAACTACTAACTACTAACTACTAACTAATAACTACTAACTACTAACTAAAAACTACTAAATAGTAACCACTAACTACCAACTACTAACTACTAACTACTGACTACTAACTACTAACTACTAAATACTAACTACTGACTACTAACTACTAACTGCTAACTACTAACTACTGACTACTAACTACTAACTACTAACTACTAACTAATAACTACTTACTACTAACTACTAACTACTAACTAATAACTACTAACTACTAACTACCAACTACTAACTACTAACTACTAATAACTAACTACTAACTACTAACTATTAACTACTAACTATTAACTACTAACTACTAACTACTAACTAATAACTACTAACTACTAACTAAAAACTACTAAATAGTAACCACTAACTACCAACTACTAACTACTAACTACTGACTACTAACTACTAACTAATAACTACTAACTACTAACTACCAACTACTAACTACTAACTACTAATAACTAACTACTAACTACTAACTACTAACTACTAACTATTAACTACTAACTACTAACTACTAACTAATAACTACTAACTACTAACTAAAAACTACTAAATAGTAACCACTAACTACCAACTACTAACTACTAACTACTGACTACTAACTACTAACTACTAAATACTAACTACTGACTACTAACTACTAGCTGCTAACTACTAACTACTGACTACTAACTACTAACTACTAACTACTAACTACTAACTAATAACTACTAACTACTAACTAAAAACTACTAAATAGTAACCACTAACTACCAACTACTAACTACTAACTACTGACTACTAACTACTAACTACTAAATACTAACTACTGACTACTAACTACTAACTGCTAACTACTAACTACTGACTACTAACTACTAACTACTAACTATTAACTACTAACTACTAACTACTAACTAATAACTACTAACTACTAACTAAAAACTACTAAATAGTAACCACTAACTACCAACTACTAACTACTAACTACTGACTACTAACTACTAACTACTAAATACTAACTACTGACTACTAACTACTAACTGCTAACTACTAACTACTGACTACTAACTACTAACTACTAACTACTAACTACTAACTAATAACTACTAACTACTAACTAAAAACTACTAAATAGTAACCACTAACTACCAACTACTAACTACTAACTACTGACTACTAACTACTAACTACTAAATACTAACTACTGACTACTAACTACTAACTGCTAACTACTAACTACTGACTACTAACTACTAACTACTAACTACTAACTACTAACTAATAACTACTTACTACTAACTACTAACTAATAACTACTAACTACTAACTACTAACTACTAACTACTAACTACTAACTACTAACTACTAACTACTAACTGCTAACTACTAACTATTAACTACTACATACTAACTACTAACTACTAACTACTAACTAATAACTACTTACTACTAACTACTAACTACTAACTAATAACTACTAACTACTAACTACCAACTACTAACTACTAACTACTAATAACTAACTACTAACTACTAACTATTAACTACTAACTATTAACTACTAACTACTAACTACTAACTAATAACTACTAACTACTAACTAAAAACTACTAAATAGTAACCACTAACTACCAACTACTAACTACTAACTACTGACTACTAACTACTAACTAATAACTACTAACTACTAACTACCAACTACTAACTACTAACTACTAATAACTAACTACTAACTACTAACTACTAACTACTAACTATTAACTACTAACTACTAACTACTAACTAATAACTACTAACTACTAACTAAAAACTACTAAATAGTAACCACTAACTACCAACTACTAACTACTAACTACTGACTACTAACTACTAACTACTAAATACTAACTACTGACTACTAACTACTAACTGCTAACTACTAACTACTGACTACTAACTACTAACTACTAACTACTAACTAATAACTACTAACTAATAACTACTTACTACTAACTACTAACTAATAACTACTAACTACTAACTACTAACTACTAACTACTAACTACTAACTGCTAACTACTAACTATTAACTACTACATACTAACTACTAACTATTAAATACTAAATACTAACTACTGATTACTAACTACTAACTACTAACTACTAAATACTGACTACTAACTACTAACTACTAACTACTAACTACTAACTACTAACTAATAACTACTTACTACTAACTACTAACTAATAACTACTAACTACTAACTACCAACTACTAACTACTAACTACTAATAACTAACTACTAACTACTAAGTACTAACTACTTACTACTAACTACTAACTACTAAATACTAAATACTAACTAACAACTAATGACTTTTAACTGCCAACTACTGACGACTAACTACTAACTACTAACTACTAACTACTAACTACTAACTAATAACTACTTACTACTAACTACTAACTAATAACTACTAACTACTAACTACTAACTACAAACTACTAACTACTAACTACTAACTACTAACTACTAACTACTAACTACTAACTACTAACTACTAACTGCTAAGTACTAACTATTAACTACTACATACTAACTACTAACTATTAACTACTAAATACTAACTACTGACTACCAACTACTAACTACTAACTACTAAATACTGACTACTAACTACTAACTACTAACTACTAACTACTAACTAATAACTACTTACTACTAACTACTAACTACTAACTAATAACTACTAACTACTAACTACCAACTACTAACTACTAACTACTAATAACTAACTACTAACTACTAAGTAATAACTACTTACTACTAACTACTAACTACTAAATACTAAATACTAACTAATAACTAATGACTTTTAACTACTAACTACTAACTACTAACTATTAACTACTAACTACTAACTACTAACTAATAACCACTAACTACTAACTAAAAACTACTAAATATTGACCACTAACTACCAACTACTAACTACTAACTACTGACTACTAACTAATAACCACTAACTACTAACTAAATACTACTAAATATTAACCACTAACTACCAACAACTAACTACTAACTACTGACTACTAACTACTAACTACTAAATACTAACTACTGACTACTAACTACTAACTGCCAACTACTAACTACTGACTACTGACTACTAACTACTAACTACTAACTACTAACTACTAACTACTAACTACTAACTGCTAACTACTAACTAATAACTACTAACTACTAACTACTAACTACTAACAACTAACTAATAACTACTAACTAACTACTAACTAATAACTCTTAACTAATAACTAAAAACTAATAAATAGTAACCATTAACTACCAACTACTAACTATTAACTACTAACTACTGAATACTAACTACTAACTACTAACTACTAACTACTAACTACTAACTACTAACTACTAACTACTAACTACTAACTGCTAACTACTAACTACTAACTACTAACTACTAACTACTAACTACTAACTACTAACTACTAACTACTAACTACTAAATACTAACTACTAACTACTAACTAAAAACTACTAACTAACTTCTAACTTATAACTACTAACTACTAACTAAAAACTACTAAATAGTAACCACTAACTACCAACCACTAACTACTAACTACTGACTACTAACTACAAACTACGAAATACTAAGTACTGACTTTTAACTACTAACTGCTAACTACTAACTACTGACTACTAACTACTAACTACTAACTACTAACTACTAACTAATAACTACTTACTACTAACTACTAACTACTAACTAATAACTACTAACTACTATCTACTAACTAATAACTACTAACTACTAACTACTAACTACTAATTGCTAACTACTAACTATTAACTACTACATACTAACTACTAACTATTAACTACTAAATACTAACTACTGACTACTAACTACTAACTACTAAATACTGACTACTAACTACTAACTACTAACTACTAACTACTAACTACTAACTACTAACTACTAACTACTAACTACTAACTACTAACTAATAACTACTAACTAACTACTAACTAATAACTACTAACTAATAACTAAAAACTAATAAATAGTAACCATTAACTACCAACTACTAACTATTAACTACTAACTACTGAATACTAACTACTAACTACTAACTACTAACTACTAACTACTAACTACTAACTACTAACTACTAACTACTAACTAATAACTACTAACTACTAACTACCAACTACTAACTACTAACTACTAATAACTAACTACTAACTACTAACTACTAACTACTAACTATTAACTACTAACTACTAACTACTAACTAATAACTACTAACTACTAACAAAAAACTACTAAATAGTAACCACTAACTACCAACTACTAACTACTAACTACTGACTACTAACTACTAACTACTAAATACTAACTACTGACTACTAACTACTAACTGCTAACTACTAACTACTGACTACTAACTACTAACTACTAACTACTAACTACTAACTACTAACTACTAACTACTAACTAATAACTACTTACTACTAACTACTAACTAATAACTACTAACTACTAACTACTAACTACTAACTACTAACTACTAACTACTAACTGCTAACTACTAACTATTAACTACTACATACTAACTACTAACTATTAAATACTAAATACTAACTACTGATTACTAACTACTAACTACTAACTACTAAATACTGACTACTAACTACTAACTACTAACTACTAACTACTAACTAATAACTACTTACTACTAACTACTAACTACTAACTAATAACTACTAACTACTAACTACCAACTACTAACTACTAACTACTAATAACTAACTACTAACTACTAAGTACTAACTACTTACTACTAACTACTAACTACTAAATACTAAATACTAACTAACAACTAATGACTTTTAACTGCCAACTACTGACGACTAACTACTAACTACTAACTACTAACTACTAACTACTAACTAATAACTACTTACTACTAACTACTAACTAATAACTACTAACTACTAACTACTAACTACTAACTACTAACTACTAACTACTAACTACTAACTACTAACTACTAACTGCTAACTACTAACTATTAACTACTACATACTAACTACTATCTATTAACTACTAAATACTAACTACTGACTACTAACTAATAACTACTAACTACTAAATACTGACTACTAACTACTAACTACTAACTACTAACTAATAACTACTTACTACTAACTACTAACTACTAACTAATAACTACTAACTACTAACTACCAACTACTAACTACTAACTACTAATAACTAACTACTAACTACTAAGTACTAACTACTAAATACTAACTACTGACTACTAACTACTAACTGCTAACTACTAACTAATGACTACTAACTACTAACTACTAACTACTAACTACTAACTACTAACTACTAACTACTAACTAATAACTACTTACTACTAACTACTAACTAATAACTACTAACTACTAACTACTAACTACTAACTACTAACTACTAACTACTAACTGCTAACTACTAACTATTAACTACTACATACTAACTACTAACTATTAAATACTAAATACTAACTACTGATTACTAACTACTAACTACTAACTACTAAATACTGACTACTAACTACTAACTACTAACTACTAACTAATAACTACTTACTACTAACTACTAACTACTAACTAATAACTACTAACTACTAACTACCAACTACTAACTACTAACTACTAATAACTAACTACTAACTACTAAGTACTAACTACTTACTACTAACTACTAACTACTAAATACTAAATACTAACTAACAACTAATGACTTTTAACTGCCAACTACTGACGACTAACTACTAACTACTAACTACTAACTACTAACTAATAACTACTTACTACTAACTACTAACTAATAACTACTAACTACTAACTTCTAACTACTAACTACTAACTACTAACTACTAACTACTAACTACTAACTACTAACTACTAACTGCTAACTACTAACTATTAACTACTACATACTAACTACTATCTATTAACTACTAAATACTAACTACTGACTACTAACTAATAACTACTAACTACTAAATACTGACTACTAACTACTAACTACTAACTACTAACTAATAACTACTAACTACTAACTACCAACTACTAACTACTAACTACTAATAACTAACTACTAACTACTAAGTACTAACTACTTACTACTAACTACTAACTACTAAATACTAAATACTAACTAATAACTAATGACTTTTAACTACTAACTACTAACTACTAACTATTAACTACTAACTACTAACTACTAACTACTACCTGCTAACTACTAACTAATAACTACTAACTAATAACTAAAAACTAATAAATAGTAACCATTAACTACCAACTACTAACTATTAACAACTAACTACTGAATACTAACTACTAACTACTAACTACTAACTACTAACTACTAACTACTAACTACTAACTAATAACTACTAACTACTAACTACCAACTACTAACTACTAACTACTAATAACTAACTACTAACTACTAACTACTAACTACTAACTACTAACTATTAACTACTAACTACTAACTACTAACTAATAACTACTAACTACTAACTAAAAACTACTAAATAGTAACCACTAACTACCAACTACTAACTAGTAACTACTGACTACTAACTAATAACTACTAAATACTAACTACTGACTACTAACTACTAACTGCTAACTACTAACTACTGACTACTAACTACTAACTACTAACTACTAACTACTAACTACTAACTAATAACTACTTACTACTAACTACTAACTAATAACTACTAACTACTAACTACTAACTACTAACTACTAACTGCTAACTACTAACTATTAACTACTACATACTAACTACTAACTATTAAATACTAAATACTAACTACTGATTACTAACTACTAACTACTAACTACTAAATACTAACTAATAACTACTAACTACTAACTACCAACTACTAACTACTAACTACTAATAACTAACTACTAACTACTAAGTACTAACTACTTACTACTAACTACTAACTACTAAATACTAAATACTAACTAACAACTAATGACTTTTAACTGCCAACTACTGACGACTAACTACTAACTACTAACTACTAACTACTAACTACTAACTAATAACTACTTACTACTAACTACTAACTAATAACTACTAACTACTAACTACTAACTACTAACTACTAACTACTAACTACTAACTACTAACTACTAACTGCTAACTACTAACTATTAACTACTACATACTAACTACTATCTATTAACTACTAAATACTAACTACTGACTACTAACTACTAACTACTAACTACTAAATACTGACTACTAACTACTAACTACTAACTACTAACTAATAACTACTTACTACTAACTACTAACTACTAACTAATAACCACTAACTACTAACTACTAACTACTAACTAATAACTACTAACTGCTAACTACTAACTATTAACTACTACATACTAACTACTATCTATTAACTACTAAATACTAACTACTGACTACTAACTACTAACTACTAACTACTAAATACTGACTACTAACTACTAACTACTAACTACTAACTAATAACTACTTACTACTAACTACTAACTACTAACTAATAACTACTAACTACTAACTACCAACTACTAACTACTAACTACTAATAACTAACTACTAACTACTAAGTACTAACTACTTACTACTAACTACTAACTGCTAAATACTAAATACTAACTAATAACTAATGACTTTTAACTACTAACTACTAACTACTAACTATTAACTACTAACTACTAACTACTAACTACTACCAGCTAACTACTAACTATTAACTACTACATACTAAGTACTAACTACTAAGTACTAAATACTAACTACTGACTACTAACTACTAACTACTAACTACTAACTACTAACTACTAAATACTAACTACTAACTACTAACTACTAACTACTAACTATTAACTACTAACTACTAACTACTAACTAATAACCACTGACTACTAACTAAAAACTACTAAATAGTAACCACTAACTACCAACTACTAATTACTAACTACTGACTACTAACTACTAACTACTAAATACTAACTACTGACTACTAACTACTAACTGCTAACTACTAACTACTGACTACTAACTACTGACTACTAACTACTAACTACTAACTACTAACTACTAACTACTAACTGCTAACTACTAACTACTAACTACTAACTACTAACTACTAACTACTAACTAATAACTACTAACTAACTACTAACTAATAACTCTTAACTAATAACTAAAAACTAATAAATAGTAACCATTAACTACCAACTACTAACTATTAACTACTAACTACTGAATACTAACTACTAACTACTAACTACTAACTACTAACTACTAACTACTAACTACTAACTACTAACTGCTAACTACTAACTACTAACTACTAACTACTAACTACTAACTACTAACTACTAACTACTAACTACTAACTACTAACTACTAAATACTAACTACTAACTACTAACTACTAACTACTAACTAATAACTACTAACTAACTTCTAACTTATAACTACTAACTACCAACTACTAACTACTAACTACTAATAACTAACTACAAACTACTAACTACTAACTACTAACTACTAACTATTAACTACTAACTACTAACTACTAACTAATAACTACTAACTACTAACTAAAAACAACTAAATAGTAACCACTAACTACCAACTACTAACTACTAACTACTGACTACTAACTACTAACTACTAAATACTAACTACTGACTACTAACTACTAACTGCTAACTACTAACTACTGACTACTAACTACTAACTACTAACTACTAACTACTAACTACTAACTAATAACTACTTACTACTAACTACTAACTAATAACTACTAACTACTAACTACTAACTACTAACTACTAACTACTAACTGCTAACTACTAACTATTATCTACTACATACTAACTACTAACTATTAAATACTAAATACTAACTACTGATTACTAACTACTAACTACTAACTACTAAATACTGACTACTAACTACTAACAACTAACTACTAACTACTAACTAATAACTACTTACTACTAACTACTAACTACTAACTAATAACTACTAACTACTAACTACCAACTACTAACTACTAACTACTAACTACTAACTACTAACTACTAACTGCTAACTACTAACTACTAACTACTAACTGCTAACTACTAACTATTTACTACTACATACTAACTACTATCTATTAACTACTAAATACTAACTACTGACTACTAACTACTAACTACTAACTACTAAATACTGACTACTAACTACTAACTACTAACTACTAACTAATAACTACTTACTACTAACTACTAACTACTAACTAATAACTACTAACTACTAACTACCAACTACTAACTACTAACTACTAATAACTAACTACTAACTATTAAGTACTAACTACTTACTACTAACTACTAACTACTAAATACTAAATACTAACTAATAACTAATGACTTTTAACTACTAACTACTAACTACTAACTATTAACTACTAACTACTAACTACTAACTACTACCTGCTAACTACTAACTATTAACTACTACATACTAAGTACTAACTACTAAATACTAAATACTAACTACTGACTACTAACTACTAACTACTAACTACTAACTACTAACTACTAAATACTAACTACTAACTACTAACTACTAACTACTAACTATTAACTACTAACTACTAACTACTAACTAATAACCACTGACTACTAACTAAAAACTACTAAATAGTAACCACTAACTACCAACTACTAACTACTAACTACTGACTACTAACTACTAACTACTAAATACTAACTACTGACTACTAACTACTAACTGCTAACTACTAACTACTGACTACTAACTACTAACTACTTACTACTAACTACTAACTACTAACTACTAACTACTAACTACTAACTACTAACTACTAACTACTAACTACTAACTACTAACTACTAACTACTAACTAATAACTACTAACTAACTACTAACTAATAACTCTTAACTAATAACTAAAAACTAATAAATAGTAACCATTAACTACCAACTATTAACTATTAACTACTAACTAATAACTACTAACTACTAACTACTAACTACTAACTGCTAACTACTAACTACTGACTACTAACTACTAACTACTAACTACTAACTACTAACTACTAACTACCAACTACTAACTACTAACTACTAATAACTAACTACTAACTATTAAGTACTAACTACTTACTACTAACTACTAACTACTAAATACTAAATACTAACTAATAACTAATGACTTTTAACTACTAACTACTAACTACTAACTACTACCTGCTAACTACTAACTATTAACTACTACATACTAAGTACTAACTACTAAATACTAAATACTAACTACTGACTACTAACTACTAACTACTAACTACTAACTACTAACTACTAAATACTAACTACTAACTACTAACTACTAACTACTAACTATTAACTACTAACTACTAACTACTAACTAATAACCACTGACTACTAACTAAAAACTACTAAATAGTAACCACTAACTACCAACTACTAACTACTAACTACTGACTACTAACTACTAACTACTAAATACTAACTACTGACTACTAACTACTAACTGCTAACTACTAACTACTGACTACTAACTACTAACTACTAACTACTAACTACTAACTACTAACTACTAACTACTAACTACTAACTACTAACTACTAACTACTAACTACTAACTACTAACTACTAACTACTAACTACTAACTACTAACTACTAAATAATAACTACTAACTAACTACTAACTAATAACTCTTAACTAATAACTAAAAACTAATAAATAGTAACCATTAACTACCAACTACTAACTATTAACTACTAACTACTGAATACTAACTACTAACTACTAACTACTAACTACTAACTACTAACTACTAACTACTAACTACTAACTACTAACTACTAACTGCTAACTACTAACTAATAACTACTAACTACTAACTACTAACTACTAACTACTAAATACTAACTACTAACTACTAACTACTAACTACTAACTAATAACTACTAACTAACTTCTAACTTATAACTACTAACTACTAACTAAAAACTACTAAATAGTAACCACTAACTACCAACCACTAACTACTAACTACTGACTACTAACTAAAAACTACTAAATACTAAGTACTGACATTTCACTACTAACTGCTAACTACTAACTACTGACTACTAACTACCAACTACTAACTACTAACTACTAACTACTAACTACTAACTACTAACTAATAACTACTTACTACTAACTACTAACTACAAACCAATAACTACTAACTACTATCTACTAACTAATAACTACTAACTACTAACTACTAACTACTAATTGCTAACTACTAACTATTAACTACTACATACTAACTACTAACTATTAACTACTAAATACTAACTACTGACTACTAACTACTAACTACTAAATACTGACTACTAACAACTAACTACTAACTACTAACTACTAACTACTAACTACTAACTACTAGCTACTAACTACTAACTAATAACTACTAACTAACTACTAACTAATAACTACTAACTAATAACTAGAAACTAATAAATAGTAACCATTAACTACCAACTACTAACTATTAACTACTAACTACTGAATACTAACTACTAACTACTAACTACTAACTACTAACTACTAACTACTAACTACTAACTACTAACTACTAAAAACTAACTACTGACTACTAACTACTAACTACGAACTACTGACTACTAACTACTAACTACTAACTACTAACTACTAACTACTAACTACTAACTACTAACTACTAACTACTAACTACTAACTACTAACTACTAACTACTAACTAATAACTACTAACTAATAACTACTAACTAACTACTAACTAATAACTACTAACTAATAACTAAAAACTAATAAATAGTAACCATTAACTACCAACTACTAACTATTAACTACTAACTACTGAATACTAACTACTAACTACTAACTACTAACTACTAACTACTAACTACTAACTACTAACTACTAAAAACTAACTACTGACTACTAACTACTAACTACGAACTACTGACTACTAACTACTAACTACTAACTACTAACTACTAACTACTAACTACTAACTACTAACTACTAACTACTAACTACTAACTACTAACTACTAACTACTAACTAATAACTACTAACTAATAACTACTAACTAACTACTAACTAATAACTACTAACTAATAACTAAAAACTAATAAATAGTAACCATTAACTACCAACTACTAACTATTAACTACTAACTACTGAATACTAACTACTAACTACTAACTACTAACTACTAACTACTAACTACTAACTACTAAAAACTAACTACTGACTACTAACTACTAACTACGAACTACTGACTACTAACTACTAACTACTAATTACTAACTACTAACTACTAACTACTAACTACTAACTACTAACTACTAACTACTAACTAATAACTACTAACTAACTACTAACTAATACCTACTAACTAATAACTAAAAACTAATAAATAGTAACCATTAACTACCAACTACTAACTATTAACTACTAACTACTGAATACTAACTACTAACTACTAACTACTAACTACTAACTACTAACTACCAACTACTAACTACTAAAAACTAACTACTGACTACTAACTACTAACTACGAACTACTGACTACTAACTACTAACTACTAACTACTAACTACTAACTACTAACTACTAACTACTAACTAATAACCACTAACTAACTACTAACTAATACCTACTAACTAATAACTAAAAACTAATAAATAGTAACCATTAACTACCAACTACTAACTATTAACTACTAACTACTGAATACTAACTACTAACTACTAACTACTAACTACTAACTACTAACTACTTACTACTAACTACTAAAAACTAACTACTGACTACTAACTACTAACTACGAACTACTGACTACTAACTACTAACTACTAACTACTAACTACTAACTACTAACTACTAACTACTAACTACTAACTACTAACTACTAACTACTAACTACTAACTACTAACTACTAACTACTAACTACTAATTAATAACTACTAACTAACTACTAACTAATAACTAAAAACTAATAAATAGTAACCATTAACTACCAACTACTAACTATTAACTACTAACTACTGAATACTAACTACTAACTACTAACTACTAACTACTAACTACTAACTACTAACTACTAACTACCAAAAACTAACTACTGACTACTAACTACTAACTACGAACTACTGACTACTAACTACTAACTACTAATTACTAACTACTAACTACTAACTACTAACTACTAACTACTAACTACTAACTAATAACTACTAACTAACTACTAACTAATACCTACTAACTAATAACTAAAAACTAATAAATAGTAACCATTAACTACCAACTACTAACTATTAACTACTAACTACTGAATACTAACTACTAACTACTAACTACTAACTACTAACTACTAACTACCAACTACTAACTACTAAAAACTAACTACTGACTACTAACTACTAACTACGAACTACTGACTACTAACTACTAACTACTAACTACTAACTACTAACTACTAACTACTAACTACTAACTAATAACCACTAACTAACTACTAACTAATACCTACTAACTAATAACTAAAAACTAATAAATAGTAACCATTAACTACCAACTACTAACTATTAACTACTAACAACTGAATACTAACTACTAACTACTAACTACTAACTACTAACTACTTACTACTAACTACTAAAAACTAACTACTGACTACTAACTACTAACTACGAACTACTGACTACTAACTACTAACTACTAACTACTAACTACTAACTACTAACTACTAACTACTAACTACTAACTACTAACTACTAACTACTAACTACTAACTACTAATTAATAACTACTAACTAACTACTAACTAATAACTAAAAACTAATAAATAGTAACCATTAACTACCAACTACTAACTATTAACTACTAACTACTGAATACTAACTACTAACTACTAACTACTAACTACTAACTACTAACTAATAACTACTAACTACTAACTACCAAAAACTAACTACTGACTACTAACTACTAACTACGAACTACTGACTACTAACTACTAACTACTAACTACTAACTACTAACTACTAACTACTAACTACTAACTACTAACTACTAACTACTAACTACTAACTACTAACTACTAACTAATAACTACTAACTAATAACTACTAACTAACTACTAACTAATAACTACTAACTAATAACTAAAAACTAATAAATAGTAACCATTAACTACCAACTACTAACTATTAACTACTAACTACTGAATACTAACTACTAACTACTAACTACTAACTATTAACTACTAACTACTAACTACTAACTACTAACTACTAACTACTAAAAACTAACTACTGACTACTAACTACCAACTACGAACTACTGACTACTAACTACTAACTACTAATTACTAACTACTAACTACTAACTACTAACTACTAACTACTAACTACTAACTACTAACTACTAACTAATAACTACTAACTAACTACTAACTAATACCTACTAACTAATAACTAAAAACTAATAAATAGTAACCATTAACTACCAACTACTAACTAGTAACTACTAACTACTGAATACTAACTACTAACTACTAACTACTAACTAGTAACTACTAACTACCAACTACTAACTACTAAAAACTAACTACTGACTACTAACTACTGACTACGAACTACTGACTACTAACTACTAACTACTAACTACTAACTACTAACTACTAACTACTAACTACTAACTACTAACTAATAACCACTAACTAACTACTAACTAATACCTACTAACTAATAACTAAAAACTAATAAATAGTAACCATTAACTACCAACTACTAACTATTAACTACTAACTACTGAATACTAACTACTAACTACTAACTACTAACTACTAACTACTAACTACTAAATACTAACTACTAACTACTAACTACTAACTACTAAAAACTAACTACTGACTACTAACTACTAACTACGAACTACTGACTACTAACTACTAACTACTAACTACTAACTACTAACTACTAACTACTAACTACTAACTACTAACTACTAACTACTAACTACTAACTACTAACTACTAATTAATAACTACTAACTAACTACTAACTAATAACTACTAACTACTAACTAAAAACTACTAAATAGTAACCACTAACTACCAACCACTAACTACTAACTACTGACTACTAACTACAAACTACTAAATCCTAACTACTGACTTTTAACTACTAACTGCTAACTACTAACTACTGACTAATAACTACTAACTACTAACTACTAACTACTAACTACTAACTACTAACTACTAACTAATAACTACTTACTACTAACTACTAACTACTAACTAATAACTACTAACTACTAACTGCTAACTACTAACTATTAACTACTACATACTAACTACTAACTACGAACTACTGACTACTAACTACTAACTACTAACTACTAACTACTAACTACTGACTACTGACTACTAACTACTAACTACTAACTACTAACTACTAACTACTAACTACTAACTGCTAACTACTAACTACTAACTGCTAACTACTAACTATTAACTACTACATACTAACTACTAACTACGAACTACTGACTACTAACTACTAACTACTAACTACTAACTACTAACTACTGACTACTGACTACTAATTAATAACTACTAACTAACTACTAACTAATAACTAAAAACTAATAAATAGTAACCATTAACTACCAACTACTAACTATTAACTACTAACTACTGAATACTAACTACTAACTACTAACTACTAACTACTAACTACTAACTAATAACTACTAACTACTAACTACCAAAAACTAACTACTGACTACTAACTACTAACTACGAACTACTGACTACTAACTACTAACTACTAACTACTAACTACTAACTACTAACTGCTAACTACTAACTATTAACTACTACATACTAACTACTAACTACGAACTACTGACTACTAACTACTAACTACTAACTACTAACTACTAACTACTGACTACTGACTACTAACTAATAACTACTAACTACTAACTACTAACTACTAACTACTAACTACTAACTACTAACTACTAACTACTAACTACTAACTACTAATTAATAACTACTAACTAACTACTAACTAATAACTAAAAACTAATAAATAGTAACCATTAACTACCAACTACTAACTATTAACTACTAACTACTGAATACTAACTACTAACTACTAACTACTAACTACTAACTACTAACTAATAACTACTAACTACTAACTACCAAAAACTAACTACTGACTACTAACTACTAACTACGAACTACTGACTACTAACTACTAACTACTAACTACTAACTACTAACTACTAACTACTAACTACTAACTACTAACTACTAACTACTAACTACTAACTACTAACTACTAACTAATAACTACTAACTAATAACTACTAACTAACTACTAACTAATAACTACTAACTAATAACTAAAAACTAATAAATAGTAACCATTAACTACCAACTACTAACTATTAACTACTAACTACTGAATACTAACTACTAACTACTAACTACTAACTATTAACTACTAACTACTAACTACTAACTACTAACTACTAACTACTAAAAACTAACTACTGACTACTAACTACCAACTACGAACTACTGACTACTAACTACTAACTACTAATTACTAACTACTAACTACTAACTACTAACTACTAACTACTAACTACTAACTACTAACTACTAACTAATAACTACTAACTAACTACTAACTAATACCTACTAACTAATAACTAAAAACTAATAAATAGTAACCATTAACTACCAACTACTAACTAGTAACTACTAACTACTGAATACTAACTACTAACTACTAACTACTAACTAGTAACTACTAACTACCAACTACTAACTACTAAAAACTAACTACTGACTACTAACTACTGACTACGAACTACTGACTACTAACTACTAACTACTAACTACTAACTACTAACTACTAACTACTAACTACTAACTACTAACTAATAACCACTAACTAACTACTAACTAATACCTACTAACTAATAACTAAAAACTAATAAATAGTAACCATTAACTACCAACTACTAACTATTAACTACTAACTACTGAATACTAACTACTAACTACTAACTACTAACTACTAACTACTAACTACTAAATACTAACTACTAACTACTAACTACTAACTACTAAAAACTAACTACTGACTACTAACTACTAACTACGAACTACTGACTACTAACTACTAACTACTAACTACTAACTACTAACTACTAACTACTAACTACTAACTACTAACTACTAACTACTAACTACTAACTACTAACTACTAACTACTAATTAATAACTACTAACTAACTACTAACTAATAACTACTAACTACTAACTAAAAACTACTAAATAGTAACCACTAACTACCAACCACTAACTACTAACTACTGACTACTAACTACAAACTACTAAATCCTAACTACTGACTTTTAACTACTAACTGCTAACTACTAACTACTGACTAATAACTACTAACTACTAACTACTAACTACTAACTACTAACTACTAACTACTAACTACTAACTAATAACTACTTACTACTAACTACTAACTACTAACTAATAACTACTAACTACTATCTACTAACAAATAACTACTAACTACTAACTACTAACTACTGACTACTAACTAATAACTACTAACTACTATCTACTAACTAATAACTACTAACTACTAACTACTAACTACTAACTACTAACTACTAACTACTAACTAATAACTACTAACTAATAACTACTAACTAACTACTAACTAATAACTACTAACTAATAACTAAAAACTAATAAATAGTAACCATTAACTACCAACTACTAACTATTAACTACTAACTACTGAATACTAACTACTAACTACTAACTACTAACTATTAACTACTAACTACTAACTACTAATTACTAACTACTAAAAACTAACTACTGCCTACTAACTACCAACTACGAACTACTGACTACTAACTACTAACTACTAATTACTAACTACTAACTACTAACTACTAACTACTAACTACTAACTACTAACTACTAACTAATAACTACTAACTAACTACTAACTAATACCTACTAACTAATAACTAAAAACTAATAAATAGTAACCATTAACTACCAACTACTAACTATTAACTACTAACTACTGAATACTAACTACTAACTACTAACTACTAACTAGTAACTACTAACTACCAACTACTAACTACTAAAAACTAACTACTGACTACTAACTACTAACTACGAACTACTGACTACTAACTACTAACTACTAACTACTAACTACTAACTACTAACTACTAACTAATAACCACTAACTAACTACTAACTAATACCTACTAACTAATAACTAAAAACTAATAAATAGTAACCATTAACTACCAACTACTAACTATTAACTACTAACTACTGAATACTAACTACTAACTACTAACTACTAACTACTAACTACTAACTACTAAAAACTAACTACTGACTACTAACTACTAACTACGAACTACTGACTACTAACTACTAACTACTAACTACTAACTACTAACTACTAAGTACTAACTACTAACTACTAACTACTAACTACTAACTACTAACTACTAACTACCAACTACTAACTAATAACTACGAACTAACTACTAAATAATAACTACTAACTAATAACTAAAAACTAATAAATAGTAACCATTAACTACCAACTACTAACTATTAACTACTAACTACTGAATACTAACTACTAACTACTAACTACTAACTACTAACTACTAACTACTAACTACTAACTACTAAAACTAACTACTGACTACTAACTACTAACTACGAACTACTGACTACTAACTACTAACTACTAACTACTAACTAAAAACTACTAAATAGTAACCACTAACTACCAACCACTAACTACTAACTACTGACTACTAACTACAAACTACTAAATCCTAACTACTGACTTTTAACTACTAACTGCTAACTACTAACTACTGACTACTAACTAATAACTACTTACTACTAACTACTAACTACTAACTAATAACTACTAACTACTATCTACTAACAAATAACTACTAACTACTAACTACTAACTACTGACTACTAACTAATAACTACTAACTACTATCTACTAACTAATAACTACTAACTACTAACTACTAACTACCAACTACTAACTAATAACTACGAACTAACTACTAAATAATAACTACTAACTAATAACTAAAAACTAATAAATAGTAACCATTAACTACCAACTACTAACTATTAACTACTAACTACTGAATACTAACTACTAACTACTAACTACTAACTACTAACTACTAACTACTAACTACTAACTACTAACTACTAAAACTAACTACTGACTACTAACTACTAACTACGAACTACTGACTACTAACTACTAACTACTAACTACTAACTACTAACTACTAACTACTAACTACTAACTACTAACTACTAACTACTAACTACTAACTACTAACTACTAACTACTAACTACTAACTACTAACTACTAACTACTAACTACTAACTAATAACTACTAACTAACTACTAACTAATAACTACTAACTAATAACTAAAAACTAATATATAGTAACCATTAACTACCAACTACTAACTATTAACTACTAACTACTGAATATTAACTACTAACTACTAACTACTAACTACTAACTACTAACTACTAACTACTAAAAACTAACTACTGACTACTAACTACTAACTACGAACTACTGACTACTAACTACTAACTACTAACTACTAACTACTAACTACTAACTACTAACTACTAACTACTAACTACTAACTACTAACTACTAACTAATAACTACTAACTAACTACTAACTAATAACTACTAACTACTAACTAAAAACTACTAAATAGTAACCACTAACTACCAACCACTAACTGCTAACTACTGACTACTAACTGCAAACTACTAAATACTAACTACTGACTTTTAACTACTACCTGCTAACTACTAACTACTGACTACTAACTACTAACTACTAACTACTAACTACTAACTACTAACTACTAACTACTAACTACTAACTACTAACTACTAACTACTAACTACTAAATACTAACTACTAACTACTAACTAATAAATACTTACTACTAACTACTAACTACTAACTAATAACTACTAACTACTATCTACTAACTCATAACTACTAACTAGTAACTACTAACTACTAACTACTAACTGCTAACTACTAACTATTAACTACTACATACTAACTACTAACTATTAACTACTAAAGACTAACTACTGACTACTAACTACTAACTACTAAATACTGACTACTAACTACTAACTACTAACTACTAACTACTAACTACTAACTACTAACTACTAACTACTAACTAATAACTACTAACTACTAACTACTAACTACTAACTACTAACAACTAACTACTGTCTACTAAATACTAACTACTAAGTACTTTTTACTAATTACTAACTACTAACTACTAACCACTAACTACTCAATAATAACTACTAACTAAAAACTAATAAATAGTAACCATTAACTACCAACTACTAACTATTAACTACTAACTACTGACTACTAACTACTAACTACTAACTGCTGACTACTAAAAACTAACTACTGACTACTAACTACTAACTACGAACTACTGACTACTAACTACTAACTACTAACTACTAACTACTAACTACTAACTACTAACTACTAAATACTAACTACTAACTACTAACTACTAACTAATAACTACTAACTACTAACTAAAAACTACTAAATAGTAACCACTAACTACCAACTACTAACTACTAACTACTGACTACTAACTACTAACTACTAAATACTAACTTCTGACTTTTAACTACTAACTGCTAACTACTAACTACTGACTACTAACTACTAACTACTAACTACTAACTACTAACTAATAAGTACTTACTACTAACTACTAACTACTAACTAATAACTACTAACTACTAACTACTAACTACTAACTACTAACTACTAACTACTAACTGCTAACTACTAACTATTAACTACTACATACTAACTACTAACTATTAACTACTAAATACTAACTACTGACTACTAACTACTAACTACTAAATACTGACTACAAACTACTAACTACTAACTACTAACTACTAACTACTAACTAATAACTACTAACTACTAACTACTAACTACTAACTACTAACAACTAACTACTGTCTACTAAATACTAACTACTAAGTACTTTTTACTAATTACTAACTACTAACTACTAACCACTAGCTACTCACTAATAACTACTATCTAAAAACTAATAAACAGTAACAATTAACTACCAACTACTAACTATTAACTACTAACTACTGACTACTAACTACTAACTACTAACTACTAACTACTAAAAACTAACTACTGACTACTAACTACTAACTACGAACTACTGACTACTAACTACTAACTACTAACTACTAACTACTAACTACTAACTACTAACTACTAACTACTAACTACTAACTACTAACTGCTAACTACTAACTACTAACTACTAACTGCTAACTACTAACTATTAACTACTACATACTAACTGCTAACTACTAACTACTAAATACTAACTACTGACTACTAACTACTAACTACTAACTACTAACTACTAACTACTAACTACTAACTACTGACTACTAACGACTAACTACTAACTACAAACTACTAACTACTAAATGCTAACTACTAACTATTAACTACTACATACTAACTGCTAACTACTAACTACTAACTACTGACTACTGACTACTAACTACTAACTACTAACTACTAACTACTAACTGCTAAAAACTAACTACTGACTACTAACTACTAACTACGAACTACTGACTACTAACTGCTAACTACTAACTACTAACTAGTGACTAGTGACTACTAACTACTAACTACTAACTACTAACTACTAACTACTAACTACTAACTGCTAACTACTAACTACTAACTGCTAACTACTAACTATTAACTACTACATACTAACTGCTAACTACTAACTACTAAATACTAACTACTGACTACTAACTACTAATTACTAACTACTAACTACTAACTACTGACTACTAACTACTAACTACTAACTACTAACTACTAACTACTAACTGCTAACTACTAACTACTAACTACTAACTGCTAACTACTAACTACTAACCACTAACTGCTAACTACTACCTGCTAAAAACTAACTACTGACTACTAACTACTAACTACGAACTACTGACTACTAACTACTAACTACTAACTACTAACTACTAACTGCTAAAAACTAACTACTGACTACTAACTACTAACTACGAACTACTGACTACTAGCTACTAACTACTAACTACTAACTACTAACTACTGACTACTGACTACTAACTACTAACTACTAACTACTAACTACTAACTACTAACTTCTAACTACTAACTACTAACTACTAACTGCTAACTACTAACTACTAACTGCTAACTACTAACTATTAACTACTACATACTAACTGCTAACTACTAACTACTAAAAACTAACTACTGACTACTAACTACTAACTACTAACTACTAACTACTGACTACTAACTACTAACTACTAACTACTAACTACTAACTACTAACTGCTAACTACTAACTACTAACTGCTAACTACTAACTACTAACTACTAACTGCTAACTACTAACTACTAACTACTAACTACTGACTACTAACTACTAGCTACTAACTACTAACTGCTAACTACTAACTACTAACTACTAACTGCTAACTACTAACTATTAACAACTACATACTAACTGCTAACTACTAACTACTAAATACTAACTACTGACTACTAACTACTAACTACTAACTACTAACTACTAACTACTAACTACTAACTACTGACTACTAACGACTAACTACTAACTACAAACTACTAACTACTAAATGCTAA
The DNA here is from genome assembly GCF_964194025.1 of Convolutriloba macropyga. Lineage (NCBI taxonomy): Eukaryota > Metazoa > Xenacoelomorpha > Acoela > Convolutidae > Convolutriloba > Convolutriloba macropyga. The sequence goes on along the minus strand of NC_134469.1, from coordinate 31,158,874 downwards.
CTACTAACTATTAACTACTACATACTAACTGCTAACTACTAACTACTAACTACTGACTACTGACTACTAACTACTAACTACTAACTACTAACTACTAACTGCTAAAAACTAACTACTGACTACTAACTACTAACTACGAACTACTGACTACTAACTGCTAACTACTAACTACTAACTAGTGACTAGTGACTACTAACTACTAACTACTAACTACTAACTACTAACTACTAACTGCTAACTACTAACTACTAACTGCTAACTACTAACTATTAACTACTACATACTAACTGCTAACTACTAACTACTAAATACTAACTACTGACTACTAACTACTAATTACTAACTACTAACTACTAACTACTGACTACTAACTACTAACTACTAACTACTAACTACTAACTACTAACTGCTAACTACTAACTACTAACTACTAACTGCTAACTACTAACTACTAACCACTAACTGCTAACTACTACCTGCTAAAAACTAACTACTGACTACTAACTACTAACTACGAACTACTGACTACTAACTACTAACTACTAACTACTAACTACTAACTGCTAAAAACTAACTACTGACTACTAACTACTAACTACGAACTACTGACTACTAGCTACTAACTACTAACTACTAACTACTAACTACTGACTACTGACTACTAACTACTAACTACTAACTACTAACTACTAACTACTAACTTCTAACTACTAACTACTAACTACTAACTGCTAACTACTAACTACTAACTGCTAACTACTAACTATTAACTACTACATACTAACTGCTAACTACTAACTACTAAAAACTAACTACTGACTACTAACTACTAACTACTAACTACTAACTACTGACTACTAACTACTAACTACTAACTACTAACTACTAACTACTAACTGCTAACTACTAACTACTAACTGCTAACTACTAACTACTAACTACTAACTGCTAACTACTAACTACTAACTACTAACTGCTAACTACCAGCTACTAACTTCTACATACTAACTGCTAACTACTAACTACTAACTACTAACTGTTAACTACTAACTACTAACTGCTAACTACTAACTACTAACTACTTACTGCTAACTACTAACTACTAACTACTAACTGCTAATTACCAGCTATTAACTTCTACATACTAACTGCTAACTACTAACTACTAAATACTAACTACTAACTACTAACTACTAACTACTAACTACTAACTGCTAACTACTAACTACTAACTGCTAACTACTAACTATTAACTACTACATACTAACTACTAACTACGAACTACTGACTACTAACTACTAACTACTAACTACTAACTACTAACTACTGACTACTGACTACTAACTACTAACTACTAACTACTAACTACTAACTACTAACTACTAACTACTAACTACTAACTACTAACTGCTAACTACTAACTACTAACTGCTAACTACTAACTATTAACTACTACATACTAACTGCTAACTACTAACTACTAAAAACTAACTACTGACTACTAACTACTGACTACTAACTACTAACTACGAACTACTGACTACTAACTACTAACTACTAACTACTAACTACTAACTACTGACTACCGACTACTAACTACTAACTACTAACTACTAACTACTAACTACTAACTACTAACTACTAACTACTAACTACTAACTGCTAACTACTAACTACTAACTGCTAACTACTAACTGTTAACTACTACATACTAACTGCTAACTACTAACTACTAAAAACTAACTACTGACTACTAACTACTAACTACTAACTACTAACTACTGACTACTAACTACTAACTACTGACTACTGACTACTAACTACTAACTACTAACTACTAACTACTAACTACTAACTACTAACTACTAACTACTAACTGCTAACTACTAACTACTAACTACTAACTGCTAACTACAAACTACTAACTACTAACTGCTAATTACCAGCTATTAACTTCTACATACTAACTGCTAACTACTAACTACTAAATACTAACTACTAACTACTAACTACTAACTACTAACTACTAACTGCTAACTACTAACTACTAACTGCTAACTACTAACTATTAACTACTACATACTAACTACTAACTACGAACTACTGACTACTAACTACTAACTACTAACTACTAACTACTAACTACTGACTACTGACTACTAACTACTAACTACTAACTACTAACTACTAACTACTAACTACTAATTACTAACTACTAACTACTAACTGCTAACTACTAACTACTAACTGCTAACTACTAACTATTAACTACTACATACTAACTGCTAACTACTAACTACTAAAAACTAACTACTGACTACTAACTACTGACTACTAACTACTAACTACGAACTACTGACTACTAACTACTAACTACTAACTACTAACTACTAACTACTGACTACTGACTACTAACTACTAACTACTAACTACTAACTACTAACTACTAACTACTAACTACTAACTACTAACTACTAACTACTAACTGCTAACTACTAACTACTAACTGCTAACTACTAACTACTAACTACTAACTACTAACTACTAACTACTAACTACTAACTACTAACTACTAACTACTAACTGCTAACTACTAACTACTAACTGCTAACTACTAACTGTTAACTACTACATACTAACTGCTAACTACTAACTACTAAAAACTAACTACTGACTACTAACTACTAACTACTAACTACTAACTACTGACTACTAACTACTAACTACTGACTACTGACTACTAACTACTAACTACTAACTACTAACTACTAACTACTAACTACTAACTACTAACTACTAACTACTAACTGCTAACTACTAACTACTAACTACTAACTGCTAACTACTAACTACTAACTACTAACTGCTAATTACCAGCTATTAACTTCTACATACTAACTGCTAACTACTAACTACTAAATACTAACTACTAACTACTAACTACTAACTACTAACTACTAACTGCTAACTACTAACTACTAACTGCTAACTACTAACTATTAACTACTACATACTAACTACTAACTACGAACTACTGACTACTAACTACTAACTACTAACTACTAACTACTAACTACTGACTACTGACTACTAACTACTAACTACTAACTACTAACTACTAACTACTAACTACTAATTACTAACTACTAACTACTAACTGCTAACTACTAACTACTAACTGCTAACTACTAACTATTAACTACTACATACTAACTGCTAACTACTAACTACTAAAAACTAACTACTGACTACTAACTACTGACTACTAACTACTAACTACGAACTACTGACTACTAACTACTAACTACTAACTACTAACTACTAACTACTGACTACTGACTACTAACTACTAACTACTAACTACTAACTACTAACTACTAACTACTAACTACTAACTACTAACTACTAACTACTAACTGCTAACTACTAACTACTAACTGCTAACTACTAACTATTAACTACTACATACTAACTGCTAACTACTAACTACTAAAAACTAACTACTGACTACTAACTACTAACTACTAACTACTAACTACTGACTACTAACTACTAACTACTGACTACTGACTACTAACTACTAACTACTAACTACTAACTACTAACTACTAACTACTAACTACTAACTGCTAACTACTAACTACTAACTGCTAACTACTAACTATTAACTACTACATACTAACTGCTAACTACTAACTACTAAAAACTAACTACTGACTACTAACTACTAACTACTAACTACTAACTACTGACTACTAACTACTAACTACTAACTACTAACTACTAACTACTAACTGCTAACTACTAACTACTAACTGCTAACTACTAACTACTAACTACTAACTGCTAACTACTAACTACTAACTACTAACTGCTAACTACCAGCTATTAACTTCTACATACTAACTGCTAACTACTAACTACTAAATACTAACTACTAACTACTAACTACTAACTACTAACTGCTAACGACTAACTACTAACTATTAACTGCTAACTACTAACTACTAACTACTAACTGCTAACTACTAACTATTAACTACTACATACTAACTGCTAACTACTAACTACTAACTACTGACTACTAATTACTAACTACTAACTACTAACTACTAATTGCTAACTACTAACTACTAACTACTAACTGCTAACTACTAACTACTAACTACTAACTGCTAACCACTAACTATTAACTACTACATACTAACTACTAACTACTAACTGCTAACTTTTAACTACTAACTGCTAACTACTAACTATTAACTACTACATACTAACTGCTAACTACTAACTACTAACTACTGACTACTAACTACTAACTACTAACTACTAACTACTAACTACTAACTGCTAACTACTAACTACTAACTACTAACTACTAACTGCTAACTACTAACTACTAACTACTAACTTCCAGCCACTAACTATTAACTACTACATACTAACTGCTAACTACTTACTACTAACTACTGACTACTAACTTCTAATTACTAACTACTAACTGCTAACTACTAACTACTAACTGCTAACTACTAACTACTAACTACTAACTGCTAACTACTAACTATTAACTACTACATACTAACTGCTAACTACTAACTACTGACTACTAACTACTAACTACTAACTACTAATTACTAACTGCTAACTACTAACTACTAACTACTAACTGCTAACTACTAACTACTAACTACTAACTGCTAACTACTAACTATTAACTACTACATACTAACTGCTAACTACTAACTACTAACTACTGACTACTAACTACTAACTACTAACTACTAACTACTAACTACTAACTGCTAACTACTAACTACTAACTACTAACTGCTAACTACTAACTACTAACTACTAACTGCTAACTACTAACTATTAACTTTTACATACTAACTGCTAACTACTAACTACTAACTATTGACTACTAAATACTAACTACTAACAACTAACTGCTAACTACTAACTACTAACTACTAACTGCTAACTACTAACTACTAACTACTAACTGCTAACTACTAACTATTAACTACTACATACTAACTGCTAACTACTTACTACTAACTACTGACTACTAACTACTAACTACTAACTACTAACTACTAACTACTAACTACTAACTACTAACTTCTAACTACTAACTACTAACTACTAACTGCTAACTACTAACTACTAACTGCTAACTACTAACTATTAACTACTACATACTAACTGCTAACTACAAACTACTAACTATTGACAACTAACTACTAACTACTAACTACTAACTACTAACTGCTAACTACTAACTACTAACTACTAACTACTAACTGCTATCTACTAACTGCTAACTACTAACTATTAACTACTACATACTAACTGCTAACTACTAACTACTAACTACTGACTACTAACTACTAACTAATAACTACTAACTACTAACTACTAACTACTGACTACTAACTACTAACTACTAACTACTAACTACTAACTGCTAACTACTAACTACTAACTACTAACTGCTAACTACTAACTACTAACTACTAACTGCTAACTACTAACTATTAACTACTACATACTAACTGCTATCTACTAACTACTAACTACTGACTACTAACTACTAACTACTAACTTCTAACTACTAACTGCTAACTACTAACTACTAACTACTAACTGCTAACTACTAACTACTAACTACTAACTGCTAACTACTAACTATTAACTACTACATACCAACTGCTAACTACTAACTACTAACTACTGACTACTAACTACTAACTCCTAACTACTAACTACTAACTACTAACTGCTAACTACTATCTACTAATTACTAACTGCTAACTACTAACTACTAACTGCTAACTACTAACTATTAACTACTACATACTAACTGCTAACTACTTACTACTAACTATTGACTACTAACTACTAACTACTAACTACTAACTACTAACTGCTAACTGCTAACTACTAACTACTAACTACTAACTACTAACTGCTAACTACTAACTATTAACTACTACATACTAACTGCTAACTACTAACTACTAACTACTGACTACTAACTACTAACTAATAGCTACTAACTACTAACTACTAACTACTGACTACTAACTACTAACTACTAACTACTAACTACTAACTACTAACTGCTAACTGCTAACTACTAACTACAGACTACTAACTGCTAACTACTAACTACTAACTACTAACTACTAACTGCTAACTACCAACTACTAACTACTAACTGCTAACTACTAACTATTAACTACTACATACTAACTGCTAACTACTAACTACTAACTACTGACTACTAACTACTAACTACTAACTACTATGTACTAACTGCTAACTACTAACTACTAACTACTAACTGCTAACTACTAACTAGTAACTACTAACTGCTAACCACTAACAATTAACTACTACATACTAGCTGCTAACTACTAACTACTAACTACTGACTACTAACTACAAACTACTAACTACTAACTGCTAACTACTAACTACTAACTGCTAACTGCTAACTACTAACTGCTAACTACTAACTATTAACTACTACATACTAACTGCTAACTACTAACTACTAACTACTGACTACTAACTACTAACTACTTACTACTAACTGCTAACTACTAACTACTAACTACTAACTACTAACTACTAACTACCAACTGCTAACTACTAACTATTAACTACTACATACTAACTGCTAACTACTAACTACTAACTACTGACTACTAACTACTAACTAATAGCTACTAACTACTAACTACTAACTACTGACTACTAACTACTAACTACTAACTACTAACTGCTAACTGCTTACTACTAACTACTAACTACTAACTGCTAACTACTAACTACTAACTGCTAACTACCAACTACTAACTACTAACTGCTAACTACTAGCTATTAACTACTATATACTAACTGCTAACTACTAACTACTAACTACTGACTACTAACTACTAACTACTAACTATTATCTACTAACTGCTAACTACTAACTACTAACTACTAACTGCTAACTACTAACTACTAACTACTAACTGCTAACCACTAACTATTAACTACTACATACTAACTGCTAACTACTAACTACTAACTACTGACTACTAACAACTAACTACTAACTACTAACTATTAACTACTACATACTAACTGCTAACTACTAACTATTAACTACTGACTACTAACTACTAACTACTAACTGCTAACTACTAACTACTAACTACTAACTGCTAACTACTAACTACTAACTACTAACTACTAACTGCTAACCACTAACTATTAACTACTACATACTAACTGCTAACTACTAACTACTAACTACTGACTACTAACTACTAACTACTAACTACTAACTGCTAACTACTAACTACTAACTGCTAACTACTAACTACTAACTACTAACTGCTAACTACTAACTATTAACTACTACATACTAACTGCTAACTACTAACTACTAACTACTGACTACTAACTACTAACTACTAACTACTAACTACTAACTACTAACTACTAACTGCTAACTACTAACTACTAACTACTAACTGCTAACTACTAACTACTAACTACTAACTGCTAACTACTAACTATCTACTACTACATACTAACTGCTAACTACTAACTACTAACTACTGACTACTAACTACTAACTACTAACTACTAACTACTAACTACTAACTGCTAACTACTAACTACTAACTGCTAACTACTAACTACTAACTACTAACTACTAACTGCTAACCACTAACTATTAACTACTACATACTAACTGCTAACTACTAACTATTAACTACTACATACTAACTGCTAACTACTTACTACTAACTATTGACTACTAACTACTAACTACTAACTACTAACTACTAACTGCTAACTACTAACTACTAACTACTAACTACTAACTACTAACTACCAACTGCTAACTACTAACTATTAACTACTACATACTAACTGCTAACTACTAACTACTAACTACTGACTACTAACTACTAACTAATAGCTACTAACTACTAACTACTAACTACTGACTACTAACTACTAACTACTAACTGCTAACTACTAACTACTAACTACTGACTACTAACTACTAACTACTAACTACTAACTGCTAACTACTAACTACTAACTGCTAACTACTAACTACTAACTACTAACTGCTAACTACTAACTATTAACTACTACATACTAACTGCTAACTACTAACTACTAACTACTGACTACTAACTACTAACTACTAACTACTAACTACTAACTACTAACTACTAACTACTAACTGCTAACTACTAACTACTAACTACTAACTGCTAACTACTAACTACTAACTACTAACTGCTAACTACTAACTATCTACTACTACATACTAACTGCTAACTACTAACTACTAACTACTGACTACTAACTACTAACTACTAACTACTAACTACTAACTACTAACTACTAACTGCTAACCACTAACTATTAACTACTACATACTAACTGCTAACTACTAACTATTAACTACTACATACTAACTGCTAACTACTTACTACTAACTATTGACTACTAACTACTAACTACTAACTACTAACTACTAACTGCTAACTACTAACTACTAACTACTAACTACTAACTACTAACTACCAACTGCTAACTACTAACTATTAACTACTACATACTAACTGCTAACTACTAACTACTAACTACTGACTACTAACTACTAACTAATAGCTACTAACTACTAACTACTAACTACTGACTACTAACTACTAACTACTAACTGCTAACTACTTACTACTAACTACTAACTACTAACTGCTAACTACTAACTACTAACCGCTAACTACCAACTACTAACTACTAACTGCTAACTACTAGCTATTAACTACTACATACTAACTGCTAACTACTAACTACTAACTAATGACTACTAACTACTAACTACTAACTACTATCTACTAACTGCTAACTACTAACTACTAACTACTAACTGCTAACTACTAACTACTAACTACTAACTGCTAACCACTAACTATTAACTACTACATACTAACTGCTAACTACTAACTACTAACTACTGACTACTAACTACTAACTAATAACTACTAACTATTAACTACTACATACTAACTGCTAACTACTAACTACTAACTACTGACTACTAACTACTAACTACTAACTACTAACTGCTAACTACTAACTACTAACTACTAACTGCTAACTACTAACTACTAACTACTAACTACTAACTACTAACTGCTAACCACTAACTATTAACTACTACATACTAACTGCTAACTACTAACTACTAACTACTGACTACTAACTACTAACTACTGACTACTAACTGCTAACTACTAACTACTAACTGCTAACTACTAACTACTAACTACTAACTGCTAACTACTAACTATTAACTACTACATACTAACTGCTAACTACTAACTACTAACTACTGACTACTAACTACTAACTACTAACTACTAACTACTAACTGCTAACTACTAACTACTATCTACTAACTGCTAACTACTAACTACTAACTACTAACTGCTAACTACTAACTATTAACTACTACATACTAACTGCTAACTACTAACTACTAACTACTGACTACTAACTATTAACTACTAACTACTAACTGCTAACTACTAACTACTAACTACTAACTACTAACTACTAACTGCTAACTACTAACTACTAACTACTAACTACTAACTGCTAACTACTAACTACCAATTACTAACTGCTAACTACTAACTACTAACTGCTAACTACTAACTACTAACTACTAACTACTAACTGCTAACTACTAACTATTAACTACTACATACTAACTGCTAAGTACTAACTACCAACTACTAACTACTAACTACTGACTACTAACTACTAACTACTAACTACTACATACTAACTGCTAACTACTAACTACTAACTATTGACTACTAACTACTAACTACTAACTGCTAACTACTAACTACTAACTACTAACTGCTAACTACTAACTACTAACTAATGACTACTAACTACTAACTACTAACTACTATCTACTAACTGCTAACTACTAACTACTAACTACTAACTGCTAACTACTAACTACTAACTACTAACTGCTAACCACTAACTATTAACTACTACATACTAACTGCTAACTACTAACTACTAACTACTGACTACTAACTACTAACTAATAACTACTAACTATTAACTACTACATACTAACTGCTAACTACTAACTACTAACTACTGACTACTAACTACTAACTACTAACTACTAACTGCTAACTACTAACTACTAACTACTAACTGCTAACTACTAACTACTAACTACTAACTACTAACTACTAACTGCTAACCACTAACTATTAACTACTACATACTAACTGCTAACTACTAACTACTAACTACTGACTACTAACTACTAACTACTGACTACTAACTGCTAACTACTAACTACTAACTGCTAACTACTAACTACTAACTACTAACTGCTAACTACTAACTATTAACTACTACATACTAACTGCTAACTACTAACTACTAACTACTGACTACTAACTACTAACTACTAACTACTAACTACTAACTGCTAACTACTAACTACTATCTACTAACTGCTAACTACTAACTACTAACTACTAACTGCTAACTACTAACTATTAACTACTACATACTAACTGCTAACTACTAACTACTAACTACTGACTACTAACTATTAACTACTAACTACTAACTGCTAACTACTAACTACTAACTACTAACTACTAACTACTAACTGCTAACTACTAACTACTAACTACTAACTACTAACTGCTAACTACTAACTACCAATTACTAACTGCTAACTACTAACTACTAACTGCTAACTACTAACTACTAACTACTAACTACTAACTGCTAACTACTAACTATTAACTACTACATACTAACTGCTAAGTACTAACTACCAACTACTAACTACTAACTACTGACTACTAACTACTAACTACTAACTACTACATACTAACTGCTAACTACTAACTACTAACTATTGACTACTAACTACTAACTACTAACTGCTAACTACTAACTACTAACTACTAACTGCTAACTATTAACTATTAACTACTACATACTAACTGCTAACTACTAACTACTAACTACTAACTACAGACTACTAACTACTAACTACTAACTACTAACTACTAACTGCTAACTACTAACTACTAACTACTAACTGCTAACTACTAACTACTAACTACTAACTACTAACTACTAACTGCTAACTACTAACTACTAACTACTAACTGCTAACTACTAACTATTAACTACTTCATACTAACTGCTAACTACTAACTACTAACTACTGACTACTAACTACTAACTACTAACTACTATCTACTAAGTGCTAACTACTAACTACTAACTGCTAACTACTTAACTACTAACTACTAACTGCTAACCACTAACTATTAACTACTACATACTAACTGCTAACTACTGACTACTAACTACTGACTACTAACTACTAACTACTAACTACTAACTACTAACTACTAACTACTAACTGCTAACTATTAACTATTAACTACTACATACTAACTGCTAACTACTAACTACTAACTACTAACTACAGACTACTAACTACTAACTACTAACTACTAACTACTAACTGCTAACTACTAACTACTAACTACTAACTGCTAACTACTAACTACTAACTACTAACTACTAACTACTAACTGCTAACTACTAACTACTAACTACTAACTGCTAACTACTAACTATTAACTACTTCATACTAACTGCTAACTACTAACTACTAACTACTGACTACTAACTACTAACTACTAACTACTATCTACTAAGTGCTAACTACTAACTACTAACTGCTAACTACTTAACTACTAACTACTAACTGCTAACCACTAACTATTAACTACTACATACTAACTGCTAACTACTGACTACTAACTACTGACTACTAACTACTAACTACTAACTACTAACTACTAACTACTAACTACTAACTACTAACTACTAACTACTAACTGCTAACTACTAACTACTAATTACTAACTGCTAACTACTAACTACTAACTGCTAACTGCTAACTACTAAGTACTAACTACTAACTGCTAACTACAAACTACTAACTACTAACTGCTAACTACTAACTATTAACTACTACATACTAACTGCTAACTACTAACTACTAACTTCTGACTACTAACTACTAACTACTAACTACTAACTACTAACTACTAACTACTAACTACTAACTACTAACTACTAACTGCTAACTACTAACTACTAACTGCTAACTACTAACTACTAACTACTAACTGCTAACTACTAACTATTAACTACTACATACTAACTGCTAACTACTAACTACTAACTACTGACTACTAACTACTAAATACTAACTACTAACTGCTAACTACTAACTACTAACTACTAACTGCTAACTACAAACTACTAACTACTAACTGCTAACTACTAACTATTAACTACTACATACTAACTGCTAACTACTAACTATTAACTACTGACTACTAACTACTAACTACTAACTACTAACTACTAACTACTAACTACTAACTACTAACTACTAACTACTAACTGCTAACTACTAACTACTAATTACTAACTGATAACTACTAACTACTAACTGCTAATTACTAACTATTAACTACTACATAATAACTGCTAACTACTAACTACTAACTATTGACTACTAACTACTAATTACTAACTACTAACTACTAACTACTAACTACTAACTACTAACTACTAACTGCTAACTACTAACTACTAACTACTGACTACTAACTACTAACTACTAACTACTAACTACTAACTACTAACTACTAACTACTAACTACTAACTACTAACTACTAACTGCTAACTACTAACTACTAATTACTAACTGCTAACTACTAACTACTAACTGCTAACTACTAACTACTAACTACTAACTGCTAACTACTAACTACTAACTACTAACTGCTAACTACTAACTATTAATTACTACATACTAACTGCTAACTACTAACTTCTAACTACTGACCACTAACTACTAACTACTAACTACTAACTACTAACTACTAACTACTAACTACTAACTACTGACTACTATTTACTAACTACTAACTACTAACTGCTAACTACTAACACCTAACTGCTAACTACTAACTACTAACTACTAACTACTAACTGCTAACTACTAACTATTAACTACTACATACTAACTGCTAACTACTAACTACTAACTACTGCCTACTAACTACTAACTACTAACTACTAACTACTAACTGCTAACTGCTAACTACTAACTACTAACTACTAACTGCTAACTACTAACTACTAACTACTAACTACTAACTGCTAACTATTAACTACTACATACTAACTGCTAACTACCAACAACTAACTACTGACTACTAACAACTAACTACTAACTACCAACTACTAACTGCTATCTACTAATTACTAACTACTAACTGCTAACTACTAACTACTAACTGCTAACTACTAACTATTAACTACTACATACTAACTGCTAACTACTAACTACTAACTACTGACAACTAACTACTAACTACTAACTACTAACTACTAACTACTAACTGCTAACTACTAACTACTAACTACTAACTGCTAACTACTAACTACTAACTACTAACTGCTAACTACTAACTATTAACTACTACATACTAACTGCTAACTACTAACTACTAACTACTAACTGCTAGCTACTAAATACTAACTACTAACTGCTAACTACTAACTACTAACTACTCACTACTAACTACTAACCACTAACTACTAACTACTAACTACTAACTACTAACTGCTAACTACTAACTACTAACTACTAACTGGTAACTACTAACTACTAACTACTAACTACTAACTGCTAACTACTAACTATTAAATACTACATACTAACTGCTAACTACTAACTACTAACTACTGACTACTAACAACTAACTACTAACTACTAACTACTAACTACTAACTGCTATCTACTAACTACTAACTACTAACTGCTAACTACTAACTACTAACTGCTAACTACTAACTATTAACTACTACATACTAACTGCTAACTACTAACTACTAACGACTGAATACTAACTACTAACTACTAACTACTAACTACTAACTGCTAACTACTAACTACTAACTACTAACTGCTAACTACTAACTACTAACTACTAACTGCTAACTACTAACTACTAACTACTGACTACTAACTACCAACTACTAACTACTAACTACTAACTGCTAACTACTAATTACTAACTACTAACTGCTAACTACTAACTACTAACTACTAACTACTAACTATTAACTACTACATACTAAATGCTAACTACTAACTACTAACTACTGACTACTCACTACTCACTACTAACTAATAACTACTAACTACTAACTACTGACTACTAACAACTAACTACTAACTACTAACTACTAACTGCTATCTACTAACTACTAACTACTAACTGCTAACTACTAACTACTAACTGCTATCTACTAACTGCTATCTACTAACTACTAACTACTAACTGCTAACTACTAACTACTAACTGCTAACTACTAACTATTAACTACTACATACTAACTGCTAACTACTAACTACTAACGACTGAATACTAACTACTAACTACTAACTACTAACTACTAACTGCTAACTACTAACTACTAACTACTAACTGCTAACTACTAACTACTAACTACTAACTGCTAACTACTAACTACTAACTACTGACTACTAACTACCAACTACTAACTACTAACTACTAACTGCTAACTACTAATTACTAACTACTAACTGCTAACTACTAACTACTAATTACTAACTACTAACTATTAACTACTACATACTAAATGCTAACTACTAACTACTGACTACTCACTACTCACTACTAACTACTAACTACTAACTACTAACTACTGACTACTAACAACTAACTACTAACTACTAACTACTAACTGCTATCTACTAACTACTAACTACTAACTCCTAACTACTAACTACTAACTGCTAACTACTAACTATTAACTACTACATACTAACTGCTAACTACTGACTACTAACTACTAACTACTAACTACTAACTACTAACTACTAACTACTAACTACTAACTACTAACTGCTAACTACTAACTACTAACTGCTAACTATTAACTACTACATACTAAATGCTAACTACTAACTACTAACTACTGACTACTCACTACTAACTACTAACTACTAACTACTAACTACTGGCTACTAACAACTAACTACTAACTACTAACTACTAACTGCTAACTACTAACTACTAACTGCTAACTACTAACTATTAACTACTACATACTAACTGCTAACTACTAACTACTAACTACTGACTACTAACTACCAACTACTAACTACTAACTACTAACTGCTAACTACTAACTACTAACTACTAACTACTAACTATTAACTACTACCTACTAAATGCTAACTACTGACTACTAACTACTAACTACTAACTACTAACTGCTAACTACTAACTACTAACTACTAACTACTAACTACTAACTACTAACTACTAACTACTAACTGCTAACTACTAACTACTAACTACTAACCGCTAACTACTAACTACTAACTGCTAACTACTAACTATTAAATACTACATACTAACTGCTAACTACTAACTACTAACTACTGACTACTAACAACTAACTACTAACTACTAACTACTAACTACTAACTGCTATCTACTAACTACTAACTACTAACTGCTAACTACTAACTACTAACTGCTAACTACTAACTATTAACTACTACATACTAACTGCTAACTACTAACTACTAACGACTGAATACTAACTACTAACTACTAACTACTAACTACTAACTGCTAACTACTAACTACTAACTACTAACTGCTAACTACTAACTACTAACTACTAACTGCTAACTACTAACTATTAACTACTACATACTAACTGCTAACTACTAACTACTAACTACTGACTACTAACTACCAACTACTAACTACTAACTACTAACTGCTAACTACTAATTACTAACTACTAACTGCTAACTACTAACTACTAACTACCAACTACTAACTATTAACTACTACATACTAAATGCTAACTACTAACTACTAACTACTGACTACTCACTACTCACTACTAACTACTAACTACTAACTACTAACTACTGACTACTAACAACTAACTACTAACTACTAACTACTAACTGCTATCTACTAACTACTAACTACTAACTGCTAACTACTAACTACTAACTGCTAACTACTAACTATTAACTACTACATACTAACTGCTAACTACTAACTACTAACTACTGACTACTAACTACAAACTGCTAACTACTAACTACTAACTACTAACTGCTAACTACTAACTACTAACTACTAACTGCTAACTACTAACTACTAAATACTAACTGCTAACTACTAAATATTAACTACTACATACTAACTGCTAACTACTAACTACTAACTACTGACTACTAACTGCCAACTACTAACTACTAACTGCTAACTGCTAACTACTAATTACTAATTACTAACAGCTAACTACTAACTACTAACTACTAACTGCTAACTACTAACTATTAACAACTACACACTAACTGCTAACTACTAACTGCTAACTACTGACTACTCACTACTCACTACTAACTACTAAATACTAACTACTAACTACTAACTACTTACTGCTAACAACTAACTACTAACTACTAACTGCTAACTACTAACTACTAAATACTAACTGCTAACTACTAACTATTAACTACTACATACTAACTGCTAACTACTAACTACTAACTACTGACTAATAACTACTAACTACTAACTACTAACTACTAACTACTGACTACTAACTACTAACTACTAACTACTAACTACTAACTACTAACTACTAATTACTAACTACTAACTACTAACTACTAACTAATAACTACTAACTACTAACTAAAAACTACTAAATAGTAACCACTAACTACCAACTACTAACTACTAACTACTGACTACTAACTACTAAATACTAACTACTGACTACTAACTGCTAACTACTAACTACTAACTACAAACTACTAACTACTAACTACTAATTACTAACTACTAACTACTAACTACTAACTAATAACTACTAACTACTAACTAAAAACTACTAAATAGTAACCACTAACTACCAACTACTAACTACTAACTACTGACTACTAACTACTAAATGCTAACTACTGACTACTAACTGCTAACTACTAACTACCAACTACTAACTACTAACTACTGACTACTAACTACTAAATACTAACTACTGACTACTAACTGCTAACTACTAACTACTAACTACTAACTGCTAACTACTAACTACTAAATACTAACTACTAACTACTAAATACTAACTACTAACTACTAACTACTAATTACTAACTACTAACTACTAACTACTAATTAATAACTACTAACTACTAACTAAAAACTACTAAATAGTAACCACTAACTACTAACTACTAACTACTAACTACTGACTACTAACTACTAACTACTAACTACTGACTACTAACTACTAAATACTAACTACTGACTACTAACTGCTAACTACTAACTACTAACTACTAACTGCTAACTACTAACTACTAAATACTAACTGCTAACTACTAAATATTAACTACTACATACTAACTGCTAACTACTAACTACTAACTACTGACTACTAACTACCAACTACTAACTACTAACTACTAACTGCTAACTACTAATTACTAACTACTAACTGCTAACTACTAACTACTAGCTACTAACTGCTAACTACTAACTATTAACTACTACATACTAACTGCTAACTACTAACTGCTAACTACTGACTACTCACTACTCACTACTAACTACTAACTACTAACTACTAACTACTTACTGCTAACTACTAACTACTAACTACTAACTGCTAACTACTAACTACTAAATACTAACTGCTAACTACTAACTATTAACTACTACATACTAACTGCTAACTACTAACTACTAACTACTAACTACTGACTACTAACTACTAACTACTAACTACTAACTACTAACTACTAACTACTAACTACTAACTACTAACTACTGACTACTAACTACTAACTACTAACTACTAACTACTAACTGCTAACTACTAACTACTAATTACTAACTACTAACTACTAACTACTAACTAATAACTACTAACTACTAACTAAAAACTACTAAATAGTAACCACTAACTACCAACTACTCACTACTAACTACTAACTACTAACTACTAACTACTGACTACTAACTACTAAATACTAACTACTGACTACTAACTGCTAACTACTAACTACTAACTACTAACTGCTAACTACTAACTACTAAATACTAACTACTAACTACTAAATACTAACTACTAACTACTAACTACTAATTACTAACTACTAACTACTAACTACTAACTAATAACTACTAACTACTAACTAAAAACTACTAAATAGTAACCACTAACTACCAACTACTAACTACTAACTACTGACTACTAACTACTAACTACTGACTACTGACTACTAACTACTAAATACTAACTACTGACTACTAACTGCTAACTACTAACTACTAACTACTAACTGCTAACTACTAACTACTAAATACTAACTGCTAACTACTAAATATTAACTACTACATACTAACTGCTAACTACTAACTACTAACTACTGACTACTAACTACCAACTACTAACTACTAAATACTAACTGCTAACTACTAAATATTAACTACTACATACTAACTGCTAACTACTAACTACTAACTACTGACTACTAACTACCAACTACTAACTACTAACTACTAACTGCTAACTACTAATTACTAACTACTAACTGCTAACTACTAACTACTAGCTACTAACTGCTAACTACTAACTATTAACTACTACATACTAACTGCTAACTACTAACTGCTAACTACTGACTACTCACTACTCACTACTAACTACTAACTACTAACTACTAACTACTAACTACTTACTGCTAACTACTAACTACTAACTACTAACTGCTAACTACTAACTACTAAATACTAACTCCTAACTACTAACTATTAACTACTACATACTAACTGCTAACTACTAACTACTAACTACTAACTACTGACTACTAACTACTAACTACTAACTACTAACTACTAACTACTAACTACTAACTACTAACTACTGACTACTAACTACTAACTACTAACTACTAACTACTAACTGCTAACTACTAACTACTAATTACTAACTACTAACTACTAACTACTAACTAATAACTACTAACTACTAACTAAAAACTACTAAATAGTAACCACTAACTACCAACTACTCACTACTAACTACTA
This sequence comes from Convolutriloba macropyga, assembly GCF_964194025.1. NCBI lineage: Eukaryota > Metazoa > Xenacoelomorpha > Acoela > Convolutidae > Convolutriloba > Convolutriloba macropyga. The sequence continues at coordinate 31,139,539 of NC_134469.1, read as the reverse complement.
ACTACTAACTACTAACTACTGACTACTAACTACTAAATACTAACTACTGACTACTAACTGCTAACTACTAACTACTAACTACTAACTGCTAACTACTAACTACTAAATACTAACTACTAACTACTAAATACTAACTACTAACTACTAACTACTAATTACTAACTACTAACTACTAACTACTAACTAATAACTACTAACTACTAATTAAAAACTACTAAATAGTAACCACTAACTACCAACTACTAACTACTAACTACTGACTACTAACTACTAACTACTGACTACTGACTACTAACTACTAAATACTAACTACTGACTACTAACTGCTAACTACTAACTACTAACTACTAACTGCTAACTACTAACTACTAAATACTAACTGCTAACTACTAAATATTAACTACTACATACTAACTGCTAACTACTAACTACTAACTACTGACTACTAACTACCAACTACTAACTACTAACTACTAACTGCTAACTACTAATTACTGACTACTAACTGCTAACTACTAACTACTAGCTACTAACTGCTAACTACTAACTATTAACTACTACATACTAACTGCTAACTACAAACTGCTAACTACTGACTACTCACTACTCACTACTAACTACTAACTACTAACTACTAACTACTAACTACTAACTACTTACTGCTAACTACTAACTACTAACTACTAACTGCTAACCACTAACTACTAAATACTAACTGCTAACTACTAACTATTAACTACTACATACTAACTGCTAACTACTAACTACTAACTACTGACTACTAACTACTAACTACTAACTACTAACTACTAACTACTAACTACTAACTACTGACTACTAACTACTAACTACTAACTACTAACTACTAACTACTAACTACTAACTACTAACTACTAACTACTAATTACTAACTACTAACTACTAACTACTAACTAATAACTACTAACTACTAACTAAAAACTACTAAATAGTAACCACTAACTACCAACTACTCACTACTAACTACTAACTACTAACTACTAACTACTAATTACTTACTGCTAACTACTAACTACTAACTACTAACTGCTAACTACTAACTACTAAATACTAACTGCTAACTACTAACTATTAACTACTACATACTAACTGCTAACTACTAACTACTAACTACTGACTACTAACTACTAACTACTAACTACTAACTACTAACTACTAACTACTGACTACTAACTAATAACTACTAACTGCTAACTATCAACTACTAACTACTAACTGCTAACTACTAACTATTAACTACTACATACTAACTGCTAACTACTAACTGCTAACTACTGACTACTCACTACTCACTACTAACTACTAACTACTAACTACTAACTACTTACTACTAACTGATAACTACTAACTACTAACTACTAACTGCTAACTACTAACTACTAAATACTAACTGCTAACTACTAACTATTAACTACTACATACTAACTGCTAACTACTAACTACTAACTACTGACTACTAACTACTAACTACTAACTACTAACTAATAACTACTAACTGCTAACTACTAACTACTAAATACTAACTGCTAACTACTAACTATTAACTACTACATACTAACTGCTAACTACTAACTACTAACTACTGACTACTAACTACTAACTACTAACTACTAACTACTAACTACTAACTACTAACTACTGACTACTAACTACTAACTACTAACTACTAACTATTAACTACTAACTACTAACTACTAACTACTAACTACTAATTACTAACTACTAACTACTAACTACTAACTAATAACTACTAACTACTAACTAAAAACTACTAAATAGTAACCACTAACTACCAACTACTCACTACTAACTACTAACTACTAACTACTAACTACTAACTACTTACTGCTAACTACTAACTACTAACTACTAACTGCTAACTACTAACTACTAAATACTAACTGCTAACTACTAACTATTAACTACTACATACTAACTGCTAACTACTAACTACTAACTACTGACTACTAACTACTAACTACTAACTACTAACTACTAACTACTAACTACTAACTACTAACTACTGACTACTAACTAATAACTACTAACTGCTAACTACTAACTACTAACTACTAACTGCTAACTACTAACTATTAACTACTACATACTAACTGCTAACTACTAACTGCTAACTACTGACTACTCACTACTCACTACTAACTACTAACTACTAACTACTAACTACTTACTACTTACTGCTAACTACTAACTACTAACTACTAACTGCTAACTACTAACTACTAAATACTAACTGCTAACTACTAACTATTAACTACTACATACTAACTGCTAACTACTAACTACTAACTACTGACTACTAACTACTAACTACTAACTACTAACTACTAACTACTAACTACTAACTACTAACTACTAACTACTGACTACTAACTACTAACTACTAACTACTAACTACTAACTACTAACTACTAATTACTAACTACTAACTACTAACTACTAACTAATAACTACTAACTACTAACTAAAAACTACTAAATAGTAACCACTAACTACCAACTACTCACTACTAACTACTAACTACTAACTACTAACTACTAACTACTTACTGCTAACTACTAACTACTAACTACTAACTGCTAACTACTAACTACTAAATACTAACTGCTAACTACTAACTATTAACTACTACATACTAACTGCTAACTACTAACTACTAACTACTGACTACTAACTACTAACTACTAACTACTAACTACTAACTACTAACTACTAACTACTGACTACTAACTACTAACTACTAACTGCTAACTACTAACTACTAACTACTAACTGCTAACTACTAACTATTAACTACTACATACTAACTGCTAACTACTAACTGCTAACTACTGACTACTCACTACTCACTACTAACTACTAACTACTAACTACTAACTACTAACTACTTACTGCTAACTACTAACTAATAACTACTAACTGCTAACTACTAACTACTAAATACTAACTGCTAACTACTAACTATTAACTACTACATACTAAATGCTAACTACTAACTACTAACTACTGACTACTAACTACTAACTACTAACTACTAACTACTAACTACTAACTACTGACTACTAACTACTAACTACTAACTACTAACTACTAACTACTAACTACTAACTACTAACTACTAACTACTAACTGCTAACTACTAACTACTAAATACTAACTGCTAACTACTAACTATTAACTACTACATACTAACTGCTAACTACTAACTACTAACTACTGACTACTAACTACTAACTACTAACTACTAACTACTAACTACTAACTACTAACTACTGACTACTAACTACTAACTACTAACTGCTAACTACTAACTACTAACTACTAACTGCTAACTACTAACTATTAACTACTACATACTAACTGCTAACTACTAACTGCTAACTACTGACTACTCACTACTCACTACTAACTACTAACTACTAACTACTAACTACTAACTACTTACTGCTAACTACTAACTAATAACTACTAACTGCTAACTACTAACTACTAAATACTAACTGCTAACTACTAACTATTAACTACTACATACTAAATGCTAACTACTAACTACTAACTACTGACTACTAACTACTAACTACTAACTACTAACTACTAACTACTAACTACTGACTACTAACTACTAACTACTAACTACTAACTACTAACTACTAACTACTAACTACTAATTACTAACTACTAACTACTAACTACTAACTAATAACTACTAACTACTAACTAAAAACTACTAAATAGTAACCACTAACTACCAACTACTAACTACTAACTACTAAATACTAACTACTGACTACTACCTGCTAACTACTAACTACTAACTAGTAACTACTAACTACTAACTACTAACTACTAACTAATAACTACTAACTACTTACTACTAACTACTAACTACTAACTAATAACTACTAACTACTACTTACTAACTACTAACTACTAACTACTAACTACTAACTGCTGACTGCTAACTACTAACTATTAACTACTACATACTAACTACTAACTATTAACTACTAAATACTAACTACTGACTACTAACTACTAACTACTAACTACTAAATACTGACTACTAACTACTAACTACTAACTACTAACTAATAACTACTAACTACTAACTACTAACTACTAACAACTAACTACTGTCTACTAAATACTAACTACTAAGTACTTTTTACTAATTATTAACTACTAACTACTAACCACTAACTACTCACTAATAACTACTAACTAAAAACTAATAAATAGTAACCATTAACTACCAACTACTAGCTATTAACTACTAACTACTGACTACTAACTACTGACTACTAACTACTAACTACTAACTACTAAATACTAACTACTGACTACTAACTACTAACTACGAACTACTGACTACTAACTACTAACTACTAACTACTAACTACTAACTACTAACTACTAACTACTAACTACTAACTACTAACTACTAACTATTAACTACTAACTACTAACTACTAACTTCTAACTACTAACTACTAACTACTAACTACTAACTAGAAAACACTAACTACTAACTACTAACTGCTAACTACTAACTACTAACTGCTAACTACTAACTATTAACTACTATATACTAACTGCTAACTACTAACTACTAAACACTAACTACTGACTACTAACTACTAACTACTAACTACTAACTACTAACTACTAACTACTAACTACTGACTACTAACTACTAACTAATAACTACTAACTACTAACTACTAACTACTAACTACTAACTACTAACTACTAACTACTAACTACTAACTACTAACTACTAACTACTAACTACTAACTGCTAACTACTAACTACTAACTACTAACTGCTAACTACTAACTACTAAATACTAACTGCTAACTAATAAATATTAACTACTACATACTAACTGCTAACTAGTAACTACTAACTTTTGACTACTAACTACCAACTACTAACTACTAACTACTAACTGCTAACTACTAATTACTAACTACTAACTGCTAACTACTAACTACTAACTACTAACTGCTAACTACTAACTATTAACTAGTACACGCTAACTGCTAACTACTAAATATTAACTACTACATACTAACTGCTAACTACTAATTACTAACTACTGACTACTAACTACCAACTACTAACTACTAACTACTAACTGCTAACTACTAATTACTAACTACTAACTGCTAACTACTAACTACTAACTGCTAACTACTAACTATTAACTACTACATGCTAACTGCTAACTACTAACTGCTAACTACTGACTACTCACTACTCACTACTAAGTACTAACTACTAACTACTAACTACTAACTACTTACTGCTAACTACTAACTACTAACTACTAACTGCTAACTACTAACTACTAAATACTAACTGCTAACTACTAACTATTAACTACTACATACTAACTGCTAACTACTAACTACTAACTACTGACTACTAACTACTAACTACTAACTACTAACTACTAACTACTAACTACTGACTACTAACTACTAACTACTAACTACTAACTGCTAACTACTAACTACTAACTACTAACTACTAAATACTAACTACTAACTACTAACTACTAACTAATAACTACTAACTACTAACTACTAACTACTAACTACTAACTACTAACTACTAACTACTAACTACTAACTACTAACTAGAAAACACTAACTACTAACTACTAACTGCTGACTACTAACTACTAACTGCTAACTACTAACTATTAACTACTATATACTAACTGCTAACTACTAACTACTAAACACTAACTACTGACTACTAACTACTAACTACTAACTACTAACTACTAACTACTAACTACTGACTACTAACTACTAACTACTAACTAATAACTACTAACTACTAACTATTAACTACTAACTACTAACTACTAACTACTAACTACTAACTACTAACTACTAACTACTAACTACTAACTGCTAACTACTAACTACTAACTACTAACTGCTAACTACTAACTACTAAATACTAACTGCTAACTACTAAATATTAACTACTACATACTAACTGCTAACTACTAACTACTAACTACTGACTACTAACTACCAACTACTAACTACTAACTACTAACTGCTAACTACTAATTACTAACTACTAACTGCTAACTACTAACTACTAACTACTAGTTGCTAACTACTAACTATTAACTACTACATACTAACTGCTAACTACTAACTGCTAACTACTGACTACTCACTACTCACTACTAACTACTAACTACTAATTACTAACTACTAACTACTTACTGCTAACTACTAACTACTAACTACTAACTGCTAACTACTAACTACTAAATACTGACTGCTAACTACTAACTATTAACTACTACATACTAACTGCTAACTACTAACTACTAACTACTGACTACTAACTACTAACTACTAACTACTAACTACTAACTACTAACTACTGACTACTAACTACTAACTACTAACTACTAACTACTAACTACTAACTACTAACTACTAACTACTAACTACTAATTACTAACTACTAACTACTAACTACTAACTAATAACTACTAACTACTAACTAAAAACTACTAAATATTAACCACTAACTACCAACTACTAACTACTAACTACTGACTACTAACTACTAAATACTAATTACTGACTACTAACTACTAACTGCTAACTACTAACTACTAACTACTAACTACTAACTACTAACTACTAACTATTAACTACTACATACTAACTGCTAACTGCTAACTACTAACTACTGACTACTAACTACTAACTACTAACTACTAACTACTAACTACTAACTACTGACTACTAACTACTAACTACTAACTACTAACTGCTAACTACTAACTACTAACTACCAACTACTAACTACTAACTACTAACTGCTAACTACTAATTACTAACTACTAACTGCTAACTACTAACTACTAACTACTAGTTGCTAACTACTAACTATTAACTACTACATACTAACTGCTAACTACTAACTGCTAACTACTGACTACTCACTACTCACTACTAACTACTAACTACTAATTACTAACTACTAACTACTTACTGCTAACTACTAACTACTAACTACTAACTGCTAACTACTAACTACTAAATACTGACTGCTAACTACTAACTATTAACTACTACATACTAACTGCTAACTACTAACTACTAACTACTGACTACTAACTACTAACTACTAACTACTAACTACTAACTACTAACTACTGACTACTAACTACTAACTACTAACTACTAACTACTAACTACTAACTACTAACTACTAACTACTAACTACTAATTACTAACTACTAACTACTAACTACTAACTAATAACTACTAACTACTAACTAAAAACTACTAAATATTAACCACTAACTACCAACTACTAACTACTAACTACTGACTACTAACTACTAAATACTAATTACTGACTACTAACTACTAACTGCTAACTACTAACTACTAACTACTAACTACTAACTACTAACTACTAACTATTAACTACTACATACTAACTGCTAACTGCTAACTACTAACTACTGACTACTAACTACTAACTACTAACTACTAACTACTAACTACTAACTACTGACTACTAACTACTAACTACTAACTACTAACTGCTAACTACTAACTACTAACTACTAACTACTAATTACTAACTACTAACTACTAACTAATAACTACTAACTACTAACTACTAACTACTAACTACTAACTACTAACTACTAACTACTAACTACTAACTACTAACTACTAACTAGAAAACACTAACTACTAACTACTAACTGCTAACTACTAACTACTAACTGCTAACTACTAACTATTAACTACTATATACTAACTGCTAATTACTAACTACTAAACACTAACTACTGACTACTAACTACTAACTACTAACTACTAACTACTAGCTACTAACTACTAACTACTGACTACTAACTACTAACTACTAACTAATAACTACTAACTACTAACTACTAACTACTAACTACTAACTACTAACTATTAACTACTAACTACTAACTACTAACTACTAACTACTAACTACTAACTGCTAACTACTAACTACTAACTACTAACTGCTAACTACTAACTACTAAATACTAACTGCTAACTACTAAATATTAACTACTACATACTAACTGCTAACTACTAACTACTAACTACTGACTACTAACTACCAACTACTAACTACTAACTACTAACTGCTAACTACTAATTACTAACTACTAACTGCTAACTACTAACTACTAACTACTAACTGCTAACTACTAACTACTAACTACTAACTACTAATTACTAACTACTAACTACTAACTACTAACTAATAACTACTAACTACTAACTAAAAACTACTAAATAGTAACCACTAACTACCAACTACTAACTACTAACTACTGACTACTAACTACTAAATACTAATTACTGACTACTAACTACTAACTGCTAACTACTAACTACTAACTACTAACTACTAACTACTAACTACTAACTATTAACTACTACATACTAACTGCTAACTGCTAACTACTAACTACTGACTACTAACTACTAACTACTAACTACTAACTACTAACTACTAACTACTGACTACTAACTACTAACTACTAACTACTAACTGCTAACTACTAACTACTAACTACTAACTACTAATTACTAACTACTAACTACTAACTAATAACTACTAACTACTAACTACTAACTACTAACTACTAACTACTAACTACTAACTACTAACTACTAACTACTAACTACTAACTAGAAAACACTAACTACTAACTACTAACTGCTAACTACTAACTACTAACTGCTAACTACTAACTATTAACTACTATATACTAACTGCTAATTACTAACTACTAAACACTAACTACTGACTACTAACTACTAACTACTAACTACTAACTACTAACTACTAACTACTAACTACTAACTACTGACTACTAACTACTAACTACTAACTAATAACTACTAACTACTAACTACTAACTACTAACTACTAACTATTAACTACTAACTACTAACTACTAACTACTAACTACTAACTACTAACTGCTAACTACTAACTACTAACTACTAACTGCTAACTACTAACTACTAAATACTAACTGCTAACTACTAAATATTAACTACTACATACTAACTGCTAACTACTAACTACTAACTACTGACTACTAACTACCAACTACTAACTACTAACTACTAACTGCTAACTACTAATTACTAACTACTAACTGCTAACTACTAACTACTAACTACTAACTGCTAACTACTAACTATTAACTACTACATACTAACTGCTAACTACTAACTGCTAACTACTGACTACTCACTACTCACTACTAACTACTAACTACTAATTACTAACTACTAACTACTTACTGCTAACTACTAACTACTAACTACTAACTGCTAACTACTAACTACTAAATACTGACTGCTAACTACTAACTATTAACTACTACATACTAACTGCTAACTACTAACTACTAACTACTGACTACTAACTACTAACTACTAACTACTAACTACTAACTACTAACTACTGACTACTAACTACTAACTACTAACTACTAACTACTAACTACTAACTACTAACTACTAACTACTAATTACTAACTACTAACTACTAACTACTAACTAATAACTACTAACTACTAACTAAAAACTACTAACTACTAACTACTAACTACTAACTAATAACTACTAACTACTTACTACTAACTACTAACTACTAACTAATAACTAATAACTACTACTTACTAACTACTATCTACTAACTACTAACTACTAACTGCTAACTACTAACTATTAACTACTACATACTAAATACTAACTATTAACTACTAAATACTAACTACTGACTACCAACTACTAACTACTAAATACTGACTACTAACTACTAACTACTAACTACTAACTAATAACTACTAACTATAACTACTAACTACTAACAACTAACTACTGTCTACTAAATACTAACTACTAAGTACTTTTTACTAATTATTAACTACTAACTACTAACCACTAACTACTCACTAATAACTACTAACTAAAAACTAATAAATAGTAATATTAACTACCAACTACTAACTATTAACTACTAACTACTGACTACTAACTACTAACTACTAACTACTAAATACTAACTACTGACTACTAACTACTAACTACGAACTACTGACTACTAACTACTAACTACTAACTACTAACTACTAACTACTAACTACTGACTGCTAACTACTAACTACTAACTGCTAACTACTAATTATTAACTACTATATACTAACTGCTAACTACTAACTACTAAACACTAACTACTGACTACTAACTACTAACTACTAACTACTAACTACTAACTACTAACTACTAATTACTGACTACTAACTACTAACTACTAACTAATAACTACTAACTACTAACTGCTAACTACTAACTATTAACTACTACATACTGACCACTAACTACTAATTACTAAATACTAACTACTAACTATGAACTACTAAATACTAACTACTGACTACTATCTACTAACTACTAACTACTAAATACTGACTACTAACTACTAACTACTAACTACTAACTACTAACTACTAACTACTAACTAATAACTACTAACTACTAAATACTAACTACTAACAACTAACTACTGTCTACTAAATACTAACTACTAAGTACTTTTTACTAATTATTAACTACTAACTACTAACCACTAACTACTCACTAATAACTACTAACTAAGAACTAATAAATAGTAACCATTAACTACCAACTACTAACTATTAACTACTAACTACTGACTACTAACTACTAACTACTAACTACTAACTACTAACTACTAAATACTAACTACTAATTACTAACTACTAACTACTAACTACCAACTACTAACTACTAACTACCAACTACTAACTACTAACTACTAAATACTAACTACTGACTACTAACTACTAACTACGAACTACTGACTACTAACTACTGACTACTAACTACTAACCACTAACTACTAACTACTAACTACTAACTACTAACTACTAACTACTAACTACTAACTACTAACTACTAACTACTAACTACTAACTACTAACTGCTAACTACTAACTATTAACTACTATATACTGACCACTAACTACTAATTACTAACTACTAACTACTAACTACTAACTACTAACTACTAACTACTAACTACTAACTACTAACTACTGACTACTAACTACTAACTACTAACTAATAACTACTAACTACTAACTGCTAACCAGTAACTATTAACTACTACATACTGACCACTAACTACTAATTACTAAATACTAACTACTAACTATTAACTACTAAATACTAACTACTGACTACTAACTACTAACTACTAACTACTAAATACTGACTACTAACTACTAACTACTAACTACTAACTACTAACTACTAACTACTAACTACTAACTAATAACTACTAACTACTAACTACTAACTACTAACAACTAACTACTGTCTACTATATACTAACTACTGAGTACTTTTTACTAATTATTAACTACTAACTACTAACCACTAACTACTCACTAATAACTACTAACTAAAAACTAATAAATAGTAACCATTAACTACCAACTACTAACTATTAACTACTAACTACTGACTACTAACTACTAACTACTAACTACTAACTACTAAATACTAACTACTGACTACTAACTACTAACTACGAACTACTGACTACTAACTACTAACTACTAACTACTAACTACTAACTACTGACTACTAACTACTGACTACCAACTACTAACTACTAACTACTAACTGCTAACTACTAACTACTAACTGCTAACTACTAACTATTAACTACTACATACTAACTGCTAACTACTAACTACTAAATACTAACTACTGACTACTAAATACTAACTACTAACTACTAACTACTAACTGATGACTACTAACTACTAACTACTAACTAATGACTACTAACTACTAACTACTAACTAATAACTACTAACTACTAACTGCTAACCAGTAACTATTAACTACTACATACTGACCACTAACTACTAATTACTAAATACTAACTACTAACTATTAACTACTAAATACTAACTACTGACTACTAACTACTAACTACTAACTACTAAATACTGACTACTAACTACTAACTACTAACTACTAACTACTAACTACTAACTACTAACTAATAACTACTAACTACTAACTACTAACTACTAACAACTAACTACTGTCTACTATATACTAACTACTAAGTACTTTTTACTAATTATTAACTACTAACTACTAACCACTAACTACTCACTAATAACTACTAACTAAAAACTAATAAATAGTAACCATTAACTACCAACTACTAACTATTAACTACTAACTACTGACTACTAACTACTAACTACTAACTACTAACTACTAAATACTAACTACTGACTACTAACTACTAACTACGAACTACTGACTACTAACTAATAACTACTAACTACTAACTACTAACTACTGACTACTAACTACTGACTACCAACTACTAACTACTAACTACTAACTGCTAACTACTAACTACTAACTGCGAACTACTAACTATTAACTACTACATACTAACTGCTAACTACTAACTACTAAATACTAACTACTGACTACTAACTACTAACTACTAACTACTAACTACTAACTGATGACTACTAACTACTAACTACTAACTACTGACTACTAACTACTAACTACTAACTACTAACTACTAACTGCTAACTACTAACTACTAACTACTAACTGCTAACTACTAACTACTAACTACTAACTGCTAACTACTAACTATTAACTACTACTTACTAACTGCTAACTACTAACTACTAAATACTAACTACTAGCTACTAACTACTAACTACTAACTACAAACTACTAACTACTAACTACTAACTACTAACTGCTAACTACTAAATACTAACTACTAACTGCTAACTACTAACTATTAATTACTACATACTAACTGCTAACTTCTAACTACTAAATACTAACTACTGACTACTAACTACTAACTACTAACTACTAACTACTAACTACTAACTACTAACTTCTAACTACTAAATACTAACCACTAGCTACTAACTACTAACTACTAACTACTATCTAATAACTACTAACTACTAACTACTAACTACTAACTACTAAATACTAACTACTGACTACTAACTACTAACTACGAACTACTAACTACTAACTACTAACTACTAACTACTAACTACTAACTTCTAACTACTAAATACTAACCACTAGCTACTAACTACTAACTACTAACTACTATCTAATAACTACTAACTACTAACTACTAACTACTAACTACTAAATACTAACTACTGACTACTAACTACTAACTACGAACTACTAACTACTAACTACTAACTACTAACTACTAACTACTAACTACTAACTTCTAACTACTAAATACTAACCACTAGCTACTAACTACTAACTACTAACTACTAACTGCTAACTACTAACTACTAACTACTAACTGCTAACTACTAACTATTAACTACTACATACTAACTGCTAACTACTAACTACTAAATACTAACTACTAGCTACTAACTACTAACTACTAACTACTAACTACTAACTACTAACTACTAACTACTAACTACTAACTACTAACTACTAACTACTAACTACTAACTGCTAACTACTAACTACTAACTGCTAACTACTAACTACTAACTACTAACTACTAACTGCTAACTACTAACTACTAACTACTAACTGCTAACTACTAACTATTAACTACTACATACTAACTGCTAACTACTAACTACTAAATACTAACTACTAGCTACTAACTACTAACTACTAACTACTAACTACTAACTACTAACTACTAACTACTAACTGCCAACTACTAACTACTAACTACTAATTGCTCACTACTAACTATTAACTACTACATACTAACTGCTAACTATTAACTACTAAATACTAACTACTGACTACTAACTACTAACTACTAACTACTAACTACTAACTACTAACTACTAACTTCTAACTACTAAATACTAACCACTAGCTACTAACTACTAACTACTAACTACTAACTACTAACTACTAACTACTAACTAATAACTACTAACTACTAACTACTAACTACTAACTACTAACTACTAACTACTAACTACTAACTACTAAATACTAACTACTGACTACTAACTACTAACTACGAACTACTGACTACTAACTACTAACTACTAACTGCTAACTACTAACTACTAACTACTAACTACTAACTACTAACTACTAACTACTAACTACTAACTACTAACTACTAACTACTAACTTCTAACTACTAAATACTAACCACTAGCTACTAACTACTAACTACTAACTACTAACTAGTAACTGCTAACTACTAACTACTAACTACTAACTGCTAACTACTAACTATTAACTACTACATACTAACTGCTAACTACTAACTACTAAATACTAACTACTAGCTACTAACTACTAACTACTAACTACTAACTACTAACTACTAACTACTAACTACTAACTACTAACTACTAACTACTAACTACTAACTGCTAACTACTAACTACTAACTACTAACTGCTAACTACTAACTATTAACTACTACATACTAACTGCTAACTACTAACTACTAAATACTAACTACTGACTACTAACTACTAACTATTAACTACTAACTACTAACTACTAAGTACTAACTACTAACTACTAACTACTAACTACTAACTTCTAACTACTAATTACTAACCACTAGCTACTAACTACTAACTACTAACTACTAACTACTAACTAATAACTACTAACTACTAACTACTAACTACTAACTACTAACTACTAAATACTAACTACTGACTACTAACTACTAACTACGAACTACTGACTACTAACTACTAACTACTAACTACTAACTACTAACTACTAACTACTAACTACTAACTTCTAACTACTAAATACTAACCACTAGCTACTAACTACTAACTACTAACTACTAACTACTAACTACTAACTACTAACTAATAACTACTAACTACTAACTACTAACTACTAACTACTAACTACTAACTACTAACTTCTAACTACTAAATACTAACCACTAGCTACTAACTACTAACTACTAACTACTAACTACTAACTACTAACTACTAACTAATAACTACTAACTACTAACTACTAACTACTAACTACTAACTACTAACTACTAACTACTAACTACTAAATACTAACTACTGACTACTAACTACTAACTACGAACTACTGACTACTAACTACTAACTACTAACTGCTAACTACTAACTACTAACTACTAACTACTAACTACTAACTACTAACTACTAACTACTAACTACTAACTACTAACTACTAACTTCTAACTACTAAATACTAACCACTAGCTACTAACTACTAACTACTAACTACTAACTAGTAACTGCTAACTACTAACTACTAACTACTAACTGCTAACTACTAACTATTAACTACTACATACTAACTGCTAACTACTAACTACTAAATACTAACTACTAGCTACTAACTACTAACTACTAACTACTAACTACTAACTACTAACTACTAACTACTAACTACTAACTACTAACTACTAACTACTAACTGCTAACTACTAACTACTAACTACTAACTGCTAACTACTAACTATTAACTACTACATACTAACTGCTAACTACTAACTACTAAATACTAACTACTGACTACTAACTACTAACTATTAACTACTAACTACTAACTACTAACTACTAAGTACTAACTACTAACTACTAACTACTAACTACTAACTTCTAACTACTAATTACTAACCACTAGCTACTAACTACTAACTACTAACTACTAACTACTAACTAATAACTACTAACTACTAACTACTAACTACTAACTACTAACTACTAAATACTAACTACTGACTACTAACTACTAACTACGAACTACTGACTACTAACTACTAACTACTAACTACTAACTACTAACTACTAACTACTAACTACTAACTTCTAACTACTAAATACTAACCACTAGCTACTAACTACTAACTACTAACTACTAACTACTAACTACTAACTACTAACTAATAACTACTAACTACTAACTACTAACTACTAACTACTAACTACTAACTACTAACTACTAACTTCTAACTACTAAATACTAACCACTAGCTACTAACTACTAACTACTAACTACTAACTACTAACTGCTAACTACTAACTACTAACTACTAACTGCTAACTACAAACTATTAACTACTACATACTAACTGCTAACTACTAACTGCTAAATACTAACTACTAGCTACTAACTACTAACTACTAACTACTAACTACTAACTACTAACTACTAACTACTAACTACTAACTACTAACTGCTAACTACTAACTACTAACTACTAACTGCTAACTACTAACTATTAACTACTACATACTAACTGCTAACTACTAACTACTAAAAACTAGCTACTGACTACTAACTACTAACTACTAAATACTAACTACTAACCACTAACTACTAAGTACTAACTACTAACTACTAACTACTAACTTCTAACTACTAAATACTAACCACTAGCTACTAACTACTAACTACTAACTACTAACTAATAATTACTAACTACTAACTACTAATTACTAACTACTAAATACTAACTACTGACTACTAACTACTAACTACGAACTACTGACTACTAACTACTAACTACTAACTACTAACTAGTAACTACTAAATACTAAATACTAACTACTAACTTCTAACTACTAAATACTAACCACTAGCTACTAACTACTAACTACTAACTACTAACTACTAACTACTAACTACTAACTAATAACTACTAACTACTAACTACTAACTACTAACTACTAACTACTAAATACTAACTACTGACTACTAACTACTAACTACGAACTACTGACTACTAACTACTAACTAACTAACTACTGTCTACTAGATACTAACTACTAAGTACTTTTTACTAATTATTAACTACTAACTACTAACCACTAACTACTCACTAATAACTACTAACTAAAAACTAAAAAATAGAAACCATTAACTACCAACTACTAACTATTAACTACTAACTACTAACTACTAACTGCTAACTACTAACTACTAAAAACTAACTACTGACTACTAACTACTAACTACTAAATACTAACTACTAACCACTAACTACTAACTACTAACTACTAACTTCTAACTACTAAATACTAACCACTAGCTACTAACTACTAACTACTAACTACTAACTAATAATTACTAACTACTAACTACTAATTACTAACTACTAAATACTAACTACTGACTACTAACTACTAACTACGAACTACTGACTACTAACTACTAACTACTAACTACTAACTATTAACTACTAACTACTAACTACTAACTTCTAACTACTAAATACTAACCACTAGCTACTAACTACTAACTACTAACTACTAACTACTAACTACTAACTAATAACTACTAACTACTAACTACTAACTACTAACTACTAACTACTAAATACTAACTACTGACTACTAACTACTAACTACGAACTACTGACTACTAACTACTAACTAACTAACTACTGTCTACTAGATACTAACTACTAAGTACTTTTTACTAATTACTAACTACTAACTACTAATTACTAACTACTAAATACTAACTACTGACTACTAACTACTAACTACGAACTACTGACTACTAACTACTAACTACTAACTACTAACTAGTAACTACTAAATACTAAATACTAACTACTAACTTCTAACTACTAAATACTAACCACTAGCTACTAACTACTAACTACTAACTACTAACTACTAACTACTAACTACTAACTAATAACTACTAACTACTAACTACTAACTACTAACTACTAACTACTAAATACTAACTACTGACTACTAACTACTAACTACGAACTACTGACTACTAACTACTAACTAACTAACTACTGTCTACTAGATACTAACTACTAAGTACTTTTTACTAATTATTAACTACTAACTACTAACCACTAACTACTCACTAATAACTACTAACTAAAAACTAAAAAATAGAAACCATTAACTACCAACTACTAACTATTAACTACTAACTACTAACTACTAACTGCTAACTACTAACTACTAAAAACTAACTACTGACTACTAACTACTAACTACTAAATACTAACTACTAACCACTAACTACTAACTACTAACTACTAACTTCTAACTACTAAATACTAACCACTAGCTACTAACTACTAACTACTAACTACTAACTAATAATTACTAACTACTAACTACTAATTACTAACTACTAAATACTAACTACTGACTACTAACTACTAACTACGAACTACTGACTACTAACTACTAACTACTAACTACGAACTACTGACTACTAACTACTAACTACTAACTACTAACTAGTAACTACTAAATACTAAATACTAACTACTAACTTCTAACTACTAAATACTAACCACTAGCTACTAACTACTAACTACTAACTACTAACTACTAACTACTAACTACTAACTAATAACTACTAACTACTAACTACTAACTACTAACTACTAACTACTAAATACTAACTACTGACTACTAACTACTAACTACGAACTACTGACTACTAACTACTAACTAACTAACTACTGTCTACTAGATACTAACTACTAAGTACTTTTTACTAATTATTAACTACTAACTACTAACCACTAACTACTCACTAATAACTACTAACTAAAAACTAAAAAATAGAAACCATTAACTACCAACTACTAACTATTAACTACTAACTACTAACTACTAACTGCTAACTACTAACTACTAAAAACTAACTACTGACTACTAACTACTAACTACTAAATACTAACTACTAACCACTAACTACTAACTACTAACTACTAACTTCTAACTACTAAATACTAACCACTAGCTACTAACTACTAACTACTAACTACTAACTAATAATTACTAACTACTAACTACTAATTACTAACTACTAAATACTAACTACTGACTACTAACTACTAACTACGAACTACTGACTACTAACTACTAACTACTAACTACTAACTATTAACTACTAACTACTAACTACTAACTTCTAACTACTAAATACTAACCACTAGCTACTAACTACTAACTACTAACTACTAACTACTAACTACTAACTAATAACTACTAACTACTAACTACTAACTACTAACTACTAACTACTAAATACTAACTACTGACTACTAACTACTAACTACGAACTACTGACTACTAACTACTAACTAACTAACTACTGTCTACTAGATACTAACTACTAAGTACTTTTTACTAATTATTAACTACTAACTACTAACCACTAACTACTCACTAATAACTACTAACTAAAAACTAAAATATAGAAACCATTAACTACCAACTACTAACTATTAACTACTAACTACTGACTACTAACAACTAACTACTAATTACTAAATACTAACTACTGACTACTAACTACTAACTACGAAATTCTGACTACTAACTACTAACTATTAACTACTAACTACTAACTACTAACTACTAACTACTAAATACTAACTACTAACTACTAACTGCTAACTACTAACTACTAACTGCTAACTACTAACTATTAACTACTACATACTAATTGCTAACTACTAACTACTAACTACTAACTACTAACTACTAACTACTAACTACTAACTACTAACTACTATCTACTAACTACTAACTACTAACTACTAACTACTAACTGCTAACTACTAACTGCTAACCACTAACTACTAAATACTAACTACTAGCTACTAACTACTAACTACTAACTACTAACTACTAACTACTAACTACTAACTACTAACTACTAACTACTAACTACTAACTACTAACTACTAACTACTAACTACTAACTACTAACAACTAACTACTGTCTACCAAATACTAACTACTAAGTACTTTTTACTAATTATTAACTACTAACTACTAACCACTAACTACTCACTAATAACTACTAACTAAAAACTAAAAAAATAGTAACCATTAACTACCAACTACTAACTATTAACTACTAACTACTGACTACTAACTACTAACTACTAACTACTAACTACTAAATACTAACTACTGACTACTAACTACTAACTACGAACTACTGACTACTAACTACTAACTACTAACTAGTAACTACTAACTACTAACTACTAACTACTAACTACTAACTACTAACTACTAACTACTAACTGCTAACTACTAACTACTAACTGCTAACTACTAACTATTAACTACTACATACTAACTGCTAACTAGTAACTACTAAATACTAACTACTGATTACTAACTACTAACTACTAACTACTAACTACTAACTACTAACTACTAACTACTAACTACTAACTACTGACTACTAACTACTAACTACTAACTACTAACTACTAACTACTAACTGCTAACTACTAACTACTAACTACTAACTGCTAACTGCTTACTACTAACTACTAACTACTAACTACTAACTGCTAACTACTAACTATTAACTACTACATACTAACTGCTAACCACTAACTACTAAATACTAACTACTAGCTACTAACTACTAACTACTAACTAATAACTACTAACTACTAACTACTAACTACTAACTACTAACTACTAACTACTAACTACTAACTACTAACCACTAACTACTAACTACTAACTGCTAACTACTAACTACTAACTGCTAACTACTAACTATTAACTACTACATACTATCTGCTAACTACTAACTACTAAATACTAACTACTGACTACTAACTACTAACTACTAACTACTAACTACTAACTACTAACTACTAACTACTATCTACTAACTACTAACTACTAACTACTAACTACTAACTGCTAACTACTAACTGCTAACCACTAACTACTAAATACTAACTACTAGCTACTAACTACTAACTACTAACTACTAACTACTAACTACTAACTACTAACTACTAACTACTAACTACTAACTACTAACTACTAACTACTAACTACTAACAACTAACTACTGTCTACCAAATACTAACTACTAAGTACTTTTTACTAATTATTAACTACTAACTACTAACCACTAACTACTCACTAATAACTACTAACTAAAAACTAAAAAAAATAGTAACCATTAACTACCAACTACTAACTATTAACTACTAACTACTGACTACTAACTACTAACTACTAACTACTAACTACTAAACACTAACTACTGACTACTAACTACTAACTACGAACTACTGACTACTAACTACTAACTACTAACTAGTAACTACTAACTACTAACTACTAACTACTAACTACTAACTACTAACTACTAACTGCTAACTACTAACTACTAACTGCTAACTACTAACTATTAACTACTACATACTAACTGCTAACTAGTAACTACTAAATACTAACTACTGATTACTAACTACTAACTACTAACTACTAACTACTAACTACTAACTACTAACTACTAACTACTAACTACTGACTACTACTTACTAACTACTAACTACTAACTACTAACTACTAACTGCTAACTACTAACTACTAACTACTAACTGCTAACTGCTAACTACTAACTACTAACTACTAACTGCTAACTACTAACTATTAACTACTACATACTAACTGCTAACCACTAACTACTAAATACTAACTACTAGCTACTAACTACTAACTACTAACTAATAACTACTAACTACTAACTACTAACTACTAACTACTAACTACTAACTACTAACTACTAACTACTAACCACTAACTACTAACTACTAACTGCTAACTACTAACTACTAACTGCTAACTACTAACTATTAACTACTACATACTATCTGCTAACTACTAACTACTAAATACTAACTACTGACTACTAACTACTAACTACTAACTACTAACTACTAACTACTAACTACTAACTACTAACTACTAACTACTAACTACTAACTAATAACAACTAACTACTAACTTCTAACTACAAAAAACTAACCACTAGCTACTAACTACTAACTACTAACTACTAACCACTAACTACTAAATACTAACTACTAACTGCTAACTACTAATTACTAGCTACTAACTGCTAACTACTAACAATTAACTACTACATACTAACTACTAATTACTAACTACTAAATACTATCTACTGACTACTAACTACTAACTACTAACTACTAACTACTGACTATTAACTACTAACTGCTAACTACTAACTACTAACTACTAACTTCTAACTACTAAATACTAACCACTAGCTACTAACTACTAACTACTTACTACTAAATACTGACTACTAACTACTAACAACTAACAACTTACTCCTAACTACTAACTACTAACTAATAACTACTAACTACTAACTACTAACTACTAACTACTAAGAACTAACTACTGTCTACTAAATACTAACTACTATGTACTTTTTACTAATTACTAACTACTAACTACTAACCACTAACTACTCACTAATAACTACTAAGTAAAAACTAATAAATAGTAACCATTAACTACCAACTACTAACTATTAACTACTAACTACTGACTACCAACTACTAAATACTAACTACTAACTACTTAATACTAACTACTGCCTACTAACTACTAACTACGAACTACTGACTACTAACTACTAACTACGAACTACTAACTACTAACTATTAACTAATAACTACCAACTACTAACTACTAACTACTAACTACTAACTACTAACTACCAACTACTAACTGCTAACCACTAACTACTAACTGCTAACTACTAACTATTAACTACTACATACTAACTGCTAACTACTAACTACTAAATACTAACCACCGACTACTAACTACTAACTACTAACTACTAACTACTGACTACTAACTACTAACTACTAACTACTAACTACTAACTGCTAACTACTAACTACTAACTACTTACTGCTAACTACTAACTATTAACTACTACATACTAACTGCTAACTATTAACTACTACATACTAACTGCTAACTACTAACTACTAAATACTAACTACTAACTACTAACTACTAACTACTAACTACTAACTACTAACTACTAACTACTAACTACTAACTACTAACTACTAACTACTAACTACTAACTACTAACTACTAACTACTAACTACTAACTACTAACTACTAACTACTAACTACTAACTACTAGCTACTAACTGCTAACTGCTAACTACTAACTACTAACTACTAACTGCTAACTACTAACTACTAACTACTAACTACTAACTACTAACTACTAACTACAAACAACTAACTACTGTCTACTAAATACTAACTACTAACTACTAACTACTAACTACTAACTACTAAATACTAACTACTAACTACTAACTACTAACTAAAAACTAATAAATAGTAACCATTAACTACCAACTACTAACTATTAACTACTAACTACTGACTACTAACTACTAACTACTAACTACTAACTACTAACTTCTAACTACTAAATACTAACCACTAGCTACTAACTACTAACTAATAACTATTAACTACTAACAACTGAGTACTAAATGCTAACTACTAACTACTAAGTACTGACTGCTAAATGCTAATTGCTAACTACTAAATACTAACTACTGACTACTGACTACTAACTACTAACTACTAACTACTTACTACTAACTACTAAATACTAACTACTAACTACTAACTACTAACTAAAAACTAATAAATAGTAACCATTAACTACCAACTACTAACTATTAACTACTAACTACTGACTACTAACTACTAACTACTAACTACTAAATACTAACTACTGACTACTAACTACTAACGACGTACTACTGACTACTAACTACTAACTACTAACTAATAACTACTAACTAATAACTACCAACTACTAACTACTAACTACTAACTACTAACTGCTAACTACTAACTACTAACTGCTAACTACTAACTATTAACTACTACATACTAACTGCTAACTACTAACTACTAAATACTAACTACTGACTACTAACTACTAACTACTAACTGCTAACTACTAACTACTAACTGCTAACTACTAACTACTAACTACTAACTGCTAACTACTAACTATTAACTACTAACTGCTAACTACTAACTACTAACTGCTAACTACTAACTATTAACTACTACATACTAACTGCTAACTACTAACTACTAAATACTAACTACTGACTAGTAACTACTAACTACTAACTACTAACTACTGACTACTAACTACTAACTACTAACTACTAACTACTAACTACTAACTACTAACTACTAACTACTAACTACTAACTACTTACTACTAACTACTAAATACTAACTACTAACTACTAACTACTAACTACTAACTACTAACTAAAAACTAATAAATAGTAACCATTAACTACCAACTACTAACTATTAACTACTAACTACTGACTACTAACTACTAACTACTAACTACTAACTACTAAATACTAACTACTGATTACTAACTACTAACGACGAACTACTGACTACTAACTACTAACTACTAACTACTAACTACTAACTAAGAACTACTAACTACTAACTACTAATTACTAACTACTAACTGCTAACTACTAACTACTAACTGCTAACTACTAACTATTAACTACTACATACTAACTGCTAACTACTAACTACTAAATACTAACTACTGACTAGTAACTACTAACTACTAACTACTAACTACTGACTACTAACTACTAATTACTAACTACTAACTACTAACTACTAACTACTAACTACTAACTACTAACTACTAACTACTTACTACTAACTACTAAATACTAACTACTAACTACTAACTACTAACTACTAACTACTAACTACTAACTACTAACTAAAAACTAATAAATAGTAACCATTAACTACCAACTACTAACTATTAACTACTAACTACTGACTACTGACTACTAACTACTAACTACTAACTACTAACTACTAAATACTAACTACTGATTACTAACTACTAACGACGAACTACTGACTACTAACTACTAACTACTAACTACTAACTACTAACTACTAACTAATAACTACTAACTACTAACTACTAATTACTAACTACTAACTGCTAACTACTAACTACTAACTGCTAACTACTAACTATTAACTACTACATACTAACTGCTAACTACTAACTACTAAATACTAACTACTGACTACTAACTACTAACTACCAACTACTAACTACTAACTACTAACTACTAACTACTAACTACTAACTACTAACTACTAACTACTAACTACTAACTACTAACTACTAACTACTAATTACCTACTACTAACTACTAAATACTAACTACTAACTACTAACTACTAATTACTAACTACTAACTACTAACTGCTAACTGCTAACTACTAACTACGAACTACTAACTACTAACTACTATCTACTAACTACTAACTGCTAACTACTAACTATTAACTACTACATACTAACTGCTAACTACTAACTACTAAATACTAACTACTGACTACTAACTACTAACTGCTAACTACTAACTACTAACTGCTAACTACTAACTATTAACCACTACATACTAACTGCTAAATACTAACTACTAAATACTAATTACTGACTACTAACTACTAACTACTAACTATTAACTACTAACTACTAACTAATAACTACTAACTACTAACTACTAATTACTAACTACTAACTAATAACTACTAACTACCAACTACTAACTACTAACTACTAACTACTAACTGCTAACTACTAACTACTAACTGCTAACTACTAACTATTAACTACTACATACTAACTGCTAAATACTAACTACTAAATACTAATTACTGACTACTAACTACTAACTACTAACTACTAACTACTAACTACTAACTACTAACTACTAACTACTAACTACTTACTACTAACTACTAAATACTAACTACTAACTACTAACTACTAATTACTAACTACTAACTACTAACTACTAACTGCTAACTGCTAACTACTAACTACGAACTACTAACTACTAACTACTAACTACTAACTACTAACTAATAACTACTAACTACTAACTACTAACTACTAACTACTTACTACTAACTACTAAATACTAACTACTAACTACTAACTACTAACTACTAACTAAAAACTAATAAATAGTAACCATTAACTACCAACTACTAACTATTAACTACTAACTACTGACTACTAACTACTAACTACTAACTACTAACTACTAAATACTAACTACTGACTACTAACTACTAACGACGAACTACTGACTACTAACTACTAACTACTAACTACTAACTACCAACTAATAACTACTAACTACTAACTACTAATTACTAACTACTAACTGCTAACTACTAACTACTAACTGCTAACTACTAACTATTAACTACTACATACTAACTGCTAACTACTAACTACTAAATACTAACTACTGACTACTAACTACTAACTACTAACTACTAACTACTTACTACTAACTACTAAATACTAACTACTAACTACTAACTACTAATTACTAACTACTAACTACTAACTACTAACTACTAACTGCTAACTGCTAACTACTAACTACGAACTACTAACTAATAACTACTAACTACTAACTACTTACTACTAACTACTAAATACTAACTACTAACTACTAACTACTAACTACTAACTACTAATTACTAACTACTAACTACTAACTGCTAACTGCTAACTACTAACTACGAACTACTAACTACTAACTACTAACTACTAACTACTAACTAATAACTACTAACTACTAACTACTAACTACTAACTACTTACTACTAACTACTAAATACTAACTACTAACTACCAACTACCAACTACTAACTAAAAACTAATAAATAGTAACCATTAACTACCAACTATTAACTATTAACTACTAACTACTGACTACTAACTACTAACTACTAACTACTAACTACTAAATACTAACTACTGACTACTAACTACTAACGACGAACTACTGACTACTAACTACTAACTACTAACTACTAACTACTAACTAATAACTACTAACTACTAACTACTAATTAGTAACTACTAACTGCTAACTACTAACTACTAACTGCTAACTA
This sequence comes from Convolutriloba macropyga, assembly GCF_964194025.1. Lineage (NCBI taxonomy): Eukaryota > Metazoa > Xenacoelomorpha > Acoela > Convolutidae > Convolutriloba > Convolutriloba macropyga. The sequence continues at coordinate 31,112,467 of NC_134469.1, read as the reverse complement.
CTAACTATTAACTACTACATACTAACTGCTAACTACTAACTACTAAATACTAACTACTGACTACTAACTACTAATCACTAACTACTAACTACTAACTGCTAACTGCTAACTACTAACTATGAACTACTAACTACTAACTACTAACTACTAACTGCTAACTGCTAACTACTAACTATGAACTACTAACTACTAACTACTAACTACTAACTAATAACTACTAACTACTAACTACTAACTACTAACTACTTACTACTAACTACTAAATACTAACTACTAACTACTAACTACTAACTACTAACTAAAAACTAATAAATAGTAACCATTAACTACCAACTACTAACTATTAACTACTAACTACTGACTACTAACTACTAACTACTAACTACTAACTACTAAATACTAACTACTGACTACTAACTACTAACGACGAACTACTGACTACTAACTACTAACTACTAACTACTAACTACCAACTAATAACTACTAACTACTAACTACTAATTACTAACTACTAACTGCTAACTACTAACTACTAACTGCTAACTACTAACTATTAACTACTACATACTAACTGCTAACTACTAACTACTAAATACTAACTACTGACTACTAACTACTAACTACTAACTACTAACTACTTACTACTAACTACTAAATACTAACTACTAACTACTAACTACTAATTACTAACTACTAACTACTAACTACTAACTACTAACTGCTAACTGCTAACTACTAACTACGAACTACTAACTACTAACTAATAACTACTAACTACTAACTACTTACTACTAACTACTAAATACTAACTACTAACTACTAACTACTAATTACTAACTACTAACTACTAACTGCTAACTGCTAACTACTAACTACGAACTACTAACTACTAACTACTAACTACTAACTACTAACTAATAACTACTAACTACTAACTACTAACTACTAACTACTTACTACTAACTACTAAATACTAACTACTAACTACCAACTACCAACTACTAACTAAAAACTAATAAATAGTAACCATTAACTACCAACTATTAACTATTAACTACTAACTACTGACTACTAACTACTAACTACTAACTACTAACTACTAAATACTAACTACTGACTACTAACTACTAACGACGAACTACTGACTACTAACTACTAACTACTAACTACTAACTACTAACTAATAACTACTAACTACTAACTACTAATTAGTAACTACTAACTGCTAACTACTAACTACCAACTGCTAACTACTAACTATTAACTACTACATACTAACTGCTAACTACTAACTACTAAATACTAACTACTGACTACTAACTACTAATCACTAACTACTAACTACTAACTGCTAACTGCTAACTACTAACTATGAACTACTAACTACTAACTACTAACTACTAACTACTAACTACTTACTACTAACTACTAACTAATAACTACTAACTACTAACTACTAACTACTAACTACTAACTGCTAACTACTAACTACTAACTGCTAACTACTAACTATTAACTACTACATACTAACTGCTAAATACTAACTACTAAATACTAACTACTGACTACTAACTACTAACTACTATCTACCAACTACTAACTACTAACTACTAACTACTAACTACTAACTTCTAACTACTAAATACTAACCACTAGCTACTAACTACTAACTACTAACTCCTAACTACTAAATACTGACTACTAACTACTAACAACTAACTACTAACTACTAACTACTAACTATAAACTACTAACTACTAACTACTAACTACTAACAACTAACTACTGTCTACTAAATACTAACTACTAAGTACTTTTTACTAATTACTAACTACTAACTACTAACCACTAACTACTCACTAATAACTACTAAATAAAAACTAATAAATAGTAATCATTAACTACCAACTACTAACTATTAACTACTAACTAATGACTGCTAACTACTAACTACTAACTACTAAATACTAACTACTGATTACTAACTACTAACTACGAACTACTGACTACTAACTACTAACTACTAACTACTAACTACTAACTACTAACTGCTAACTAATAACTACTATCTACTAACTACTAACTACTAACTACTAACTACTAACTACTAACTACTAACTACTAACTGCTAACTGCTAACTACTAACTATTAACTACTACATACTAACTGCTAACTACTAACTGCTAAATACTAACTACTGACTACTAACTACTAACTACTAACTATTAACTACTGACTACTTACTACTAACTACTAACTACTAACTACTAACTGCTAACTACTAACTACTAACTACTAACTGCTAACTACTAACTACTAACTACTAACTGCTAATTACTAACTATTAACTACTACATACTAACTGCTAACTACTAACTTCTAAATACTAACTACTAACTACTAACTACTAACTACTAACTACTAACTACTAACTACTAACTACTAACTACTAACTACTAACTACTAACTACTAACTACTAACTACTAATTACTAACTACTAACTGCGAACTACCAACTACTAACTACTAACTACTAACTGCTAACTACTAACTACTAACTACTAACTGCTAATTACTAACTATTAACTACTACATACTAACTGCTAACTACTAACTTCTAAATAATAACTACTAACTACTAACTACTAACTACTAACTACTAACTACTAACTACTAACTACTAACTACTAACTACTAACTACTAACTACTAATTACTAACTACTAACTGCGAACTACCAACTAATAACTACTAACTACTAACTACTAACTTCTAACTACTAAATACTAACCACTAGCTACTAACTACTAAATACTAACTACTAACTGCTAACTACTAATTACTAGCTACTAAGTGCTCACTACTAACTATTAACTACTACATACTAACTACTAACTACTAACTGCTAATTACTAACTACTGACTACTAACTACTAACTACTAACTACTAACTACTAACTACTAACTACTAACTACTAACTACTAACTACTAACTACTAACTACTAACTACTAACTACTAACTACTAAATACTAATTAATAACTACTAACTACTAACTACTAACTACTAACTACTAACAACTAACTACTGTCTACAAAATACTAACTACTAAGTACTTTTTATCAATTACTAACTACTAACTACTAACCACTAACTACTCACTAATAACTACTAACTAAAAACTAATAAATGGTAACCATTAACTACCAACTACTAACCATTAACTACTAACTACTGACTGCTAACTACTAACTACTAACTACTAACTACTAAATACTAACTACTGACTACTAACTACTAACTACGAACTACTGACTACTAACTACTAACTACTAACTACTAACTACTAACTACTAAATACTAACTACTAACTACTAACTACTAACTACTAACTACTAACTACTAACTACTAACTACTAACTACTAACTACTAACTACTAACTACTAACTGCTAACTACTAACTACTAACTGCTAACTACTAACTATTAACTATTACATACTAACTGCTAACTACTAAGTACTAAATACTAACTACTGACTACTAACTACTAACTACTAACTACTAACTACCAACTACTAACTACTGACTACTAACTACTAACTGCTAACTACTAACTACTAACTGCTTACTACTAACTACTAACTACTAACTGCTAACTACTAACTTCTAACTACTAACTGCTAACTACTATCTATTAACTACTACATACTAACTGCTAACTGCTAACTACTAAACACTAACTACTAACTACTAACTACTAACTACTAACTACTAACTACTAACTATTAACTACTAACTACTAACTTCTAACTACTAACTGCTAACAGCTAACTACTAACTACTAACTACTAACTGCTAACTACTAACTATTAACTACTACATACTAACTGCTAACTACTAACTACTAAATACTAACTACTGATTACTATCTACTAACTACTAACTACTAACCACTAACGAATAATAACTAACTACTAACCACTAACTTCTAACTGCTAAATACTAACCACTAGCTACTAACCACTAACTACTAACTACTAACTACTAACTACTAACTACTAAATACTAACTACTAACTGCTAACTACTAATTACTAGCTACAAACTGCTAACTACCAACTATTAACTACTACATACTAACTACTAACTACTAACTACTAAATACTAACTACTGACTACTAACTACTAACTACTAACTACTAAATACTGACTACTAACTACTAACAACTAACTACTAATTACTAACTACTAACTACTAACTAATAACTACTAACTACTAACTACTAACTACTAACCACTAACGAATAATAACTAACTACTAACCACTAACTTCTAACTGCTAAATACTAACTACTAGCTACTAACCACTAACTACTAACTACTAACTACTAACTACTAACTACTAAATACTAACTACTAACTGCTAACTACTAATTACTAGCTACAAACTGCTAACTACTAACTATTAACTACTACATACTAACTACTAACTACTAACTACTAAATACTAACTACTGACTACTAACTACTAACTACTAACTACTAAATACTGACTACTAACTACTAACAACTAACTACTAATTACTAACTACTAACTACTAACTAATAACTTCTAACAACTAACTGCTAACTACTAACTATTAACTACTACATACTAACTGCTAACTGCTAACTACTAAACACCAACTACTAACTACTAACTACTAACTACTAACTACTAACTACTAACTACTAACTACTAACTATTAACTACTAACTACTAACTTCTAACTACTAACTGCTAACTGCTAACTACTAACTATTAACTACTACATACTAACTGCTAACTACTAACTACTAAATACTAACTACTGACTACTATCTACTAACTACTAACTACTAACCACTAACGAATAATAACTAACTACTAACCACTAACTTCTAACTGCTAAATACTAACCACTAGCTACTAACCACTAACTACTAACTACTAACTACTAACTACTAAATACTAACTACTAACTGCTAACTACTAATTACTAGCTACAAACTGCTAACTACTAACTATTAACTACTACATACTAACTACTAACTACTAACTACTAAATACTAACTACTGACTACTAACTACTAACTACTAACTACTAAATACTGACTACTAACTACTAACAACTAACTACTAATTACTAACTACTAACTACTAACTAATAACTTCTAACTACTAACTGCTAACTACTAACTATTAACTACTACATACTAACTGCTAACTGCTAACTACTAAACACCAACTACTAACTACTAACTACTAACTACTAACTACTAACTACTAACTATTAACTACTAACTACTAACTTCTAACTACTAACTGCTAACTGCTAACTACTAACTATTAACTACTACATACTAACTGCTAACTACTAACTACTAAATACTAACTACTGACTACTATCTACTAACTACTAACTACTAACCACTAACGAATAATAACTAACTACTAACCACTAACTTCTAACTGCTAAATACTAACCACTAGCTACTAACCACTAACTACTAACTACTAACTACTAACTACTAACTACTAAATACTAACTACTAACTGCTAACTACTAATTACTAGCTACAAACTGCTAACTACTAACTATTAACTACTACATACTAACTACTAACTACTAACTACTAAATACTAACTACTGACTACTAACTACTAACTACTAACTACTAAATACTGACTACTAACTACTAACAACTAACTACTAATTACTAACTACTAACTACTAACTAATAACTACTAACTACTAACTACTAACTACTAACAACTAACTACTGTCTACTAAATACTAACTACTAAGTACTTTTTACTAATTGCTAACTACTAACTACTAACCACTAACTACTTACTAATAACTACTAACTAAAAACTAATAAAAAGTAACCATTAACTACCAACTACTAACTATTAACTACTAACTACTCACTACTAACTACTAACTACTAACTACTAAATACTAACTACTGACTACTAACTGCTAACTACGAACTACTGACTACTAACTACTAACTACCAGCTACTAACTATAAACCACTAACTACTAACTACTAACTACTAACTAATAACTACTAACTACTAACTACTAACTACTAACTACTAACTACTAACTGCTAACTAGTAACTACTAACTGCTAACTACTAACTATTAACTACTACATACTAACTGCTAACTACAAACTACTAAATACTAACTACTGACTACTAACTACTAACTACCAACTACTAACTACTGACTACTAACTACTAACTGCTAACTACTAACTACTAACTGCTTACTACTAACTACTAACTACTAACTGCTAACTACTAACTTCTAACTACTAACTGCTAACTACTAACTATTAACTACTACATACTAACTGCTAACTGCTAACTACTAAACACTAACTACTAACTACTAACTACTAACTACTAACTACTAACTACTAACTACTAACTACTAACTATTAACTACTAACTACTAACTTCTAACTACTAACTGCTAACTGCTAACTACTAACTACTAACTACTAACTGCTAACTACTAACTATTAACTACTACATACTAACTGCTAACTACTAACTACTAAATACTAACTACTGACTACTATCTACTAACTACTAACTACTAACTACTAACGAATAATAACTAACTACTAACCACTAACTTCTAACTGCTATATACTAACCACTAGCTACTAACCACTAACTACTAACTACTAACTACTAACTACTAAATACTAACTACTAACTGCTAACTACTAATTACTAGCTACAAACTGCTAACTACTAACTATTAACTACTACATACTAACTACTAACTACTAACTACTAAATATTAACTACTGACTACTAACTACTAACTACTAACTACTAAATACTGACTACTAACTACTAACAACTAACTACTAATTACTAACTACTAACTACTAACTAATAACTACTAACTACTAACTACTAACTACTAACAACTAACTACTGTCTACTAAATACTAACTACTGAGTACTTTTTACTAATTGCTAACTACTAACTACTAACCACTAACTACTCACTAATAACTACTAACTAAAAACTAATAAAAAGTAACCATTAACTACCAACTACTAACTATTAACTACTAACTACTCACTACTAACTACTAACTACTAACTACTAAATACTAACTACTGACTACTAACTGCTAACTACGAACTACTGACTACTAACTACTAACTACCAGCTACTAACTATAAACCACTAACTACTAACTACTAACTACTAACTAATAACTACTAACTACTAACTACTAACTACTAACTACTAACTACTAACTGCTAACTAGTAACTACTAACTGCTAACTACTAACTATTAACTACTACATACTAACTGCTAACTACAAACTACTAAATACTAACTACTGACTACTAACTACTAACTACTAACTACTAACTACCAACTACTAACTACTGACTACTAACTACTAACTGCTAACTACTAACTACTAACTGCTTACTACTAACTACTAACTACTAACTGCTAATTACTAACTTCTAACTACTAACTGCTAACTACTAACTATTAACTACTACATACTAACTGCTAACTGCTAACTACTAAACACTAACTACTAACTACTAACTACTAACTACTAAATACTAACTACTAACTACTAACTACTATCTACTAACTACTAACTACTAACTACTAACTACTAACTACTAACTACTAACTACTAACTACTAACTTCTAACTACTAACTGCTAACTGCTAACTACTAACTACTAACTACTAACTGCTAACTACTAACTATTAACTGCTACATACTAACTGCTAACTACTAACTACTAAATACTAACTACTGACTACTATCTACTAACTACTAACTACTAACTACTAACGAATAATAACTAACTACTAACCACTAACTTCTAACTGCTAAATACTAACCACTAGCTACTAACCACTAACTACTAACTACTAACTACTAACTACTAAATACTAACTACTAACTGCTAACTAGTAATTACTAGCTACTAATTGCTAACTACTAACTATTAACTACTACATACTAACTACTAACTACTAACTACTAAATACTAACTACTGACTACTAACTACTAACTACTAACTACTAAATACTGACTACTAACTACTAACAACTAACTACTAACTACTAACTACTAACTAATAACTACTAACTACTAACTACTAACAACTAACTACTGTCTACTAAATACTAACTACTAAGTACTTTTTACTAATTGCTAACTACTAACTACTACTCACTAACTACTCACTAATAACTACTAACTAAAAACTAATAAAAAGTAACCATTAACTACCAACTACTAACTATTAACTACTAACTACTCACTACTAACTACTAACTACTAACTACTAAATACTAACTACTGACTACTAACTGCTAACTACGAACTACTGACTACTAATTACTAACTACCAGCTACTAACTATAAACCACTAACTACTAACTACTAACTACTAACTAATAACTACTAACTACTAACTACTAACTACTAACTACTAACTGCTAACTACTAACTACTAACTGCTAACTACTAACTATTAACTACTACATACTAACTGCTAACTACAAACTACTAAATACTAACTACTGACTACTAACTACTAACTACTAACTACTAACTACTAACTACTAACTACTAACTACTGACTACTAACTACTAACTACTAACTACTAACTGCTAACTACTAACTGCTAACTACTAACTACTAACTACTAACTGCTAACTACTAACTATTAACTACTAACTACTAACTACTAACTACTAACTACTAACTACTAACTGCTAACTACTAACTACTAACTGCTAACTACTAACTATTAACTACTACATACTAACTGCTAACTACAAACTACTAAATACTAACTACTGACTACTAACTACTAACTACTAACTACTAACTACTAACTACTAAATACTAACTACTGACTACTAACTACTAACTACTAACTACTAAATACTGACTACTAACTACTAACAACTAACTACTAACTACTAACTACTAACTACTAACTAATAACTACTAACTACTAACTACTAACTACTAACAACTAACTACTGTCTACTAAATACTAACTACTAAGTACTTTTCACTAATTACTAACTACTAACTACTAACCACTAACTACTCACTAATAACTACTAACTAAAAACTAATAAAAAGTAACCATTAACTACCAACTACTAACTATTAACTACTAACTACTCACTACTAACTACTAACTACTAACTACTAAATACTAACTACTGACTACTAACTGCTAACTACGAACTACTGACTACTAACTACTAACTACCAGCTACTAACTACTAACCACTAACTACTAACTACTAACTACTCACTAATAACTACTAACTAAAAACTAATAAAAAGTAACCATTAACTACCAACTACTAACTATTAACTACTAACTAATAACTACTAACTACTAACTACTAACTACTAACTACTAACTACTAACTGCTAACTACTAACTACTAACTGCTAACTACTAACTATTAACTACTACATACTAACTGCTAACTACAAACTACTAAACACTAACTACTGACTACTAACTACTAACTATTAACTACTAACTACTCACTACTAACTACTAACTACTAACTACTAAATACTAACTACTGACTACTAACTGCTAACTACGAACTACTGACTACTAACTACTAACTACCAGCTACTAACTACTAACCACCAACTACTAACTACTAACTACTAACTAATAACTACTAACTACTAACTACTAACTACTAACTACTAACTACTAACTGCTAACTACTAACTACTAACTGCTAACTACTAACTATTAACTACTACATACTAACTGCTAACTACAAACTACTAAATACTAACTACTGACTACTAACTACTAACTACTAACTACTAACTACTAACTACTGACTACTAACTACTAACTACTAAATACTGACTACTAACTACTAACAACTAACTACTAACTACTAACTACTAACTACTAACTAATAACTACTAACTACTAACTACTAACTACTAACAACTAACTACTGTCTACTAAATACTAACTACTAAGTACTTTTTACTAATTGCTTACTACTAACTACCAACCACTAACTACTCACTAATAACTACTAACTAAAAACTAATAAAAAGTAACCATTAACTACCAACTACTAACTATTAACTACTAACTACTCACTACTAACTACTAACTACTAACTACTAAATACTAACTACTGATACTAACTGCTAACTACGAACTACTGACTACTAACTACTAACTACCAGCTACTAACTACTAACCACTAACTACTAACTACTAACTACTAACTAATAACTACTAACTACTAACTACTAACTACTAACTACTAACTACTAACTACTAACTGCTAACTACTAACTACTAACTGCTAACTACTAAATATTAACTACTACATACTAACTGCTAACTACAAACTACTAAATACTAACTACTGACTACTAACTACTAACTACTAACTACTAACTACTAACTACTAACTACTAACTGCTAACTACTAACTACTAACTACTAACTACTAACTACTAACTACTAACTGCTAACTACTAACTACTAACTGCTAACTACTAACTATTAACTACTACATACTAACTGCTAGTTACAAACTACTAAATACTAACTACTGACTACTAACTACTAACTACTAACTACTAACTACTAACTACCGACTACTAACTACTAACTACTAACTACTATCTACTAACTACTAACTAATAACTACTAACTACTAACTACTAACTACTAACAACTAACTACTGTCTACTAAATACTAACTACTAAGTACTTTTTACTAATTGCTAACTACTAACTACTAACCACTAACTACTCACTACTAACTACTAACTACTAACTACTAAATACTAACTACTGACTACTAACTGCTAACTACGAACTACTGACTACTAACTACTAACTACCAGCTACTAACTACTAACCACTAACTACTAACTACTAACTACTAACTAATAACTACTAACTACTAACTACTAACTACTAACTACTAACTGCTAACTACTAACTACTAACTGCTAACTACTAACTATTAACTACTACATACTAACTGCTAACTACAAACTACTAAATACTAACTACTGACTACTAACTACTAACTACTAACTACTAACTACTAACTACTAAATACTAACTACTGACTACTAACTACTAACTACTAACTACTAAATACTGACTACTAACTACTAACAACTAACTACTAACTACTAACTACTAACTACTAACTAATAACTACTAACTACTAACTACTAACTACTAACAACTAACTACTGTCTACTAAATACTAACTACTAAGTACTTTTTACTAATTACTAACTACTAACTACTAACCACTAACTACTCACTAATAACTACTAACTAAAAACTAATAAAAAGTAACCATTAACTACCAACTACTAACTATTAACTACTAACTACTGACTACTAACTACTAACTACTAACTACTAAATACTAACTACTGACTACTAACTGCTAACTACGAACTACTGACTACTAACTACTAACTACCAGCTACTAACTACTAACCACTAACTACTAACTACTAACTACTCACTAATAACTACTAACTAAAAACTAATAAAAAGTAACCATTAACTACCAACTACTAACTATTAACTACTAACTAATAACTACTAACTACTAACTACTAACTACTAACTACTAACTACTAACTGCTAACTACTAACTACTAACTGCTAACTACTAACTATTAACTACTACATACTAACTGCTAACTACAAACTACTAAACACTAACTACTGACTACTAACTACTAACTATTAACTACTAACTACTCACTACTAACTACTAACTACTAACTACTAAATACTAACTACTGACTACTAACTGCTAACTACGAACTACTGACTACTAACTGCTAACTACCAGCTACTAACTACTAACCACCAACTACTAACTACTAACTACTAACTAATAACTACTAACTACTAACTACTAACTACTAACTACTAACTACTAACTGCTAACTACTAACTACTAACTGCTAACTACTAACTATTAACTACTACATACTAACTGCTAACTACAAACTACTAAATACTAACTACTGACTACTAACTACTAACTACTAACTACTAACTACTAACTACTGACTACTAACTACTAACTACTAAATACTGACTACTAACTACTAACAACTAACTACTAACTACTAACTACTAACTACTAACTAATAACTACTAACTACTAACTACTAACTACTAACAACTAACTACTGTCTACTAAATACTAACTACTAAGTACTTTTTACTAATTGCTTACTACTAACTACCAACCACTAACTACTCACTAATAACTACTAACTAAAAACTAATAAAAAGTAACCATTAACTACCAACTACTAACTATTAACTACTAACTACTCACTACTAACTACTAACTACTAACTACTAAATACTAACTACTGATACTAACTGCTAACTACGAACTACTGACTACTAACTACTAACTACCAGCTACTAACTACTAACCACTAACTACTAACTACTAACTACTAACTAATAACTACTAACTACTAACTACTAACTACTAACTACTAACTACTAACTACTAACTGCTAACTACTAACTACTAACTGCTAACTACTAAATATTAACTACTACATACTAACTGCTAACTACAAACTACTAAATACTAACTACTGACTACTAACTACTAACTACTAACTACTAACTACTAACTACTAACTACTAACTGCTAACTACTAACTACTAACTACTAACTACTAACTACTAACTACTAACTACTAACTGCTAACTACTAACTACTAACTGCTAACTACTAACTATTAACTACTACAAACTAACTGCTAACTACAAACTACTAAATACTAACTACTGACTACTAACTACTAACTACTAACTACTAACTACTAACTACTGTCTACTAACTACTAACTATTAACTACTACAAACTAACTGCTAACTACAAACTACTAAATACTAACTACTGACTACTAACTACTAACTACTAACTACTAACTACTAACTACTGTCTACTAACTACTAACTACTAACTACTAACTACTAACTGCTAACTACTAACTGCTAACTACGAACTACTAACTACTAACTACTAACCTCTAGCTACTAACTACTAACTACTAACCACTAACTACTAACTGCTAACTACTAATTACTAACTACTAACTGCTAACTACTAACAATTAACTACTACATACTAACTACTAACTACTAACTACTAACTAATAACTACTAACTGCTAACTACTAACTACTAACTGCTAACTACTAACTATTAACTACTACATACTAACTGCTAACTACTAACCTCTAGCTACTAACTACTAACTACAAACTACTAACTACTAACTACTAACTACTAACTACTAACTACTAACTACTAACTACTAACTACTAACTACTAACTACTAACTGCTAGCTGCTAACTACTAACTACTAACTGCTAACTACTAACTATAAACTACTACATACTAACTACTAACTACTAACTACTAACTACTAACTAATAACTACTAACTACTAACTACTAACAACTAACTACTGTCTACTAAATACTAACTACTAAGTACTTTTTACTAATTGCTAACTACTAACTACTAACCACTAACTACTCACTAATAACTACTAACTAAAAACTAATAAAAAGTAACCATTAACTACCAACTACTAACTATTAACTACTAACTACTCACTACTAACTACTAACTACTAACTACTAAATACTAACTACTGACTACTAACTGCTAACTACGAACTACTGACTACTAACTACTAACTACCAGCTACTAACTACTAACCACTAACTACTAACTACTAACTACTAACTAATAACTACTAACTACTAACTACTAACTACTAACTACTAACTGCTAACTACTAACTACTTAGTGCTAACTACTAACTATTAACTACTACATACTAACTGCTAACTACAAACTACTAAATACTAACTACTGACTACAAACTACTAACTACTAACTACTAACTACTAACTACTGTCTACTAACTACTAACTACTAACTACTAACTACTAACTGCTAACTACTAACTGCTAACTACGAACTACTAACTACTAACTGCTAACTACTAACTATTAACTACTAACTACTAACTACTGACTACTAACTACTAACTACTAACCTCTAGCTACTAACTACTAACTACTAACCACTAACTACTAACTGCTAACTACTAATTACTAACTACTAACTGCTAACTACTAACTATTAACAACTACATACTAACTACTAACTACTAACTACTAACTAATAACTACTAACTGCTAACTACTAACTACTAACTGCTAACTACTAACTATTAACTACTACATACTAACTGCTAACTACTAACCACTAGCTACTAACTACTAACCACTAACTACTAACTGCTAACTACTAGTTACTAACTACTAACTGCTAACTACTAACTATTAACTACTAAATACTAACTGCTAACTACTAACTACTAAATACTAACTACTGACTACTAACTACTAACTATTGACTACTAACTACTAACTACCAGCTACTAACTACTAACCACTAACTACTAACTACTAACTACTAACTAATAACTACTAACTACTAACTACTAACTACTAACTACTAACTACTAACTGCTAACTACTAACTACTAACTGCTAACTACTAACTATTAACTACTACATACTAACTGCTAACTACAAACTACTAAATACTAACTACTGACTACTAACTACTAACTACTAACTACTAACTACTAACTACTAACTGCTAACTACTAACTGCTAACTACGAACTACTAACTACTAACTGCTAACTACTAACTATTAACTAATAACTACTAACTACTGACTACTAACTACTAGCTACTAACCTCTAGCTACTAACTACTAACTACTAACCACTAACTACTAACTGCTAACTACTAATTACTAACTACTAACTGCTAACTACTAACTATTAACTACTACATACTAACTACTAACTACTAACTACTAACTAATAACTACTAACTGCTAACTACTAACTACTAACTGCTAACTACTAACTATTAACTACTACATACTAACTGCTAACTACTAACCACTAGCTACTAACTACTAACTACTAACCACTAACTACTAACTGCTAACTACTAGTTACTAATTACTAACTGCTAACTACTAACTATTAACTACTAAATACTAACTGCTAACTACTAACTACTAAATACTAACTACTGACTACTAACTACTAACTACTGACTACTAACTACTAACTACCAGCTACTAACTACTAACCACTAACTACTAACTACTAACTACTAACTAATAACTACTAACTACTAACTACTAACTACTAACTACTAACTGCTATCAACTAACTACTAACTGCTAACTACTAAGTATTAACTACTACATACTAACTGCTAACTACAAACTACTAAATACTAACTACTGACTACTAACTACTAACTACTAACTACTAACTACTAACTACTGACTACTAACTACTAACTACTAACTACTAACTACTAACTACTAACTACTAACTGCTAACTACTAACTGCTAACTACTAACTACTAACTACTAACTGCTAACTACTAACTATTAACTACTAACTACTAACTACTGACTACTAACTACTAACTACTAACCTCTAGCTACTAACTACTAACTACTAACCACTAACTACTAACAGCTAACTACTAATTACTAACTACTAACTGCTAACTACTAACTATTGACTACTACATACTAACTACTAACTACTAACTACTAACTACTAACTACTAACTACTAACTGCTAACTACTAACTACTAACTGCTAACTACTAACTATTAACTACTACATACTAACTGCTAACTACTAACCACTAGCTACTAACTACTAACTACTAACCACTAACTACTAACTGCTAACTACTAATTACTAACTACTAACTGCTAACTACTAACTATTAACTACTACATACTAACTGCTAACTACTAACTACTAAATACTAAGTACCGACTACTAACTACTAACTACTAACTACTAACTACTGACTACTAACTACTAACTACTAACCACTAGCTACTAAGTACTAACTACTAACCACTAACTACTAACTGCTAACTACTAATTACTAACTACTAACTGCTAACTACTAACTATTAACTACTACATACTAACTACTAACTACTAACTACTAACTACTAACTACTAACTACTAACTACTAACCTCTAGCTACTAACTACTAACAACTAACCACTGACTACTAACTGCTAACTACTAATTACTAACTACTAACTGCTAACTACTAACTATTAACTACTACATACTAACTACTAACTACTAACTACTAACTACTAACTGCTAACTACTAACTGCTAACTACTAACTATTAACTACTACATACTAACTGCTAACTACTAACCACTAGCTACTAACTACTAACTACTAACCACTAACTACTAACTGCTAACTACTAATTACTAACTACTAACTGCTAACTACTAACTATTAACTACTACTTACTAACTGCTAACTACTAACTACTAAATACTAACAACTGACTACTAACTACAAACTACTAACTACTAACTACTAACTACTAACTACTGACTACTAACTACTAACTACTAACCACTAGCTACTAACTACTAACTACTAACCACTAACTACTAACTGCTAACTACTAATTACTAACTACTAACTGCTAACTACTAACTTTTAACTACTACATACTAACTGCTAACTACTAACCACTAGCTACTAACTACTAACTACTAACCACTAACTACTAACTGCTAACTACTGACTACTAACTACTAACTACTAACCTCTAGCTACTAACTACTAACTACTAACCACTAACTACTAACAGCTAACTACTAATTACTAACTACTAACTGCTAACTACTAACTATTGACTACTACATACTAACTACTAACTACTAACTACTAACTACTAACTACTAACTACTAACTGCTAACTACTAACTACTAACTGCTAACTACTAACTATTAACTACTACATACTAACTGCTAACTACTAACCACTAGCTACTAACTACTAACTACTAACCACTAACTACTAACTGCTAACTACTAATTACTAACTACTAACTGCTAACTACTAACTATTAACTACTACATACTAACTGCTAACTACTAACTACTAAATACTAAGTACCGACTACTAACTACTAACTACTAACTACTGACTACTAACTACTAACTACTAACCACTAGCTACTAAGTACTAACTACTAACCACTAACTACTAACTGCTAACTACTAATTACTAACTACTAACTGCTAACTACTAACTATTAACTACTACATACTAACTACTAACTACTAACTACTAACTACTAACTACTAACTACTAACCTCTAGCTACTAACTACTAACAACTAACCACTGACTACTAACTGCTAACTACTAATTACTAACTACTAACTGCTAACTACTAACTATTAACTACTACATACTAACTACTAACTACTAACTACTAACTACTAACTGCTAACTACTAACTGCTAACTACTAACTATTAACTACTACATACTAACTGCTAACTACTAACCACTAGCTACTAACTACTAACTACTAACCACTAACTACTAACTGCTAACTACTAATTACTAACTACTAACTGCTAACTACTAACTATTAACTACTACTTACTAACTGCTAACTACTAACTACTAAATACTAACAACTGACTACTAACTACAAACTACTAACTACTAACTACTAACTACTAACTACTGACTACTAACTACTAACTACTAACCACTAGCTACTAACTACTAACTACTAACCACTAACTACTAACTGCTAACTACTAATTACTAACTACTAACTGCTAACTACTAACTTTTAACTACTACATACTAACTGCTAACTACTAACCACTAGCTACTAACTACTAACTACTAACCACTAACTACTAACTGCTAACTACTAATTACTAACTACTAACTGCTAACTACTAACTATTAACTACTACATACTAACTGCTAACTACTAACTACTAAATACTAACTACTGACTACTAACTACTAACTACTGACTACTAACTACTAACTACCAGCTACTAACTACTAACCACTAACTACTAACTACTAACTACTAACTAATAACTACTAACTACTAACTACTAACTACTAACTACTAACTACTAACTACTAACTACTAACTACTAACTGCTAACTACTAACTACTAACTGCTAACTACTAACTATTAACTACTACATACTAACTGCTAACTACAAACTACTAAATACTATCTACTGACTACTAACTACTAACTACTAACTACTAACTACTAACTACTGACTACTAACTACTAACTACTAACTACTAACTACTAACTGCTAACTACTAACTGCTAACTACTAACTACTAACTGCTAACTACTAACTATTAACTAGTAACTAGTAACTACTGACTACTAACCACTAACTACTAACCTCTAGCTACTAACTACTAGCTACTAACTACTAACTACTAACCACTAACTACTAACTGCTAACTGCTAATTGCTAACTACTAACTGCTAACTACTAACCATTGACTACTACATACTAACTACTAACTACTAACTACTAACTACTAACTACTAATTGCTAACTACTAACTACTAACTGCTAACTACTAACTATTAACTACTACATACTAACTGCTAACTACTAACCACTAGCTACTAACTACTAACTACTAACCACTAACTACTAACTGCTAACTACTAATTACTAACTACTAACTGCTAACTACTAACTATTAACTACTACATACTAACTGCTAACTACTAACTACTAAATACTAAGTACTGACTACTAACTACTAACTACTAACTACTAACTACTAATTACTAACTACTAACTGCTAACTACTAACTATTAACTACTACATACTAACTACTAACTACTAACTACTAACTACTAACTACTAACCTCTAGCTACTAACTACTAACAACTAACCACTAAATACTGACTACTAACAACTAACTACTAACCACTAGCTACTAAGTACTAACTACTAACCACTAACTACTAACTGCTAACTACTAATTACTAACTACTAACTGCTAACTACTAACTATTAACTACTACATACTAACTACTAACTACTAACTACTAACTACTAACTACTAACCTCTAGCTACTAACTACTAACAACTAACCACTAACTACTAACTGCTAACTACTAATTACTAACTACTAACTGCTAACTACTAACTATTAACTACTACATACTAACTACTAACTACTAACTACTAACTACTAACTACTAACTGCTAACTACTAACTACTAACTGCTAACTACTAACTATTAACTACTACATACTAACTGCTAACTACTAACCACTAGCTACTAACTACTAACTACTAACCACTAACTACTAACTGCTAACTACTAATTACTAACTACTAACTGCTAACTACTAACTATTAACTACTACATACTAACTGCTAACTACTAACTACTAAATACTAACAACTGACTACTAACTACTAACTACTAACTACTAACTACTAACTACTAACTACTGACTACTAACTACTAACTACTAACCACTAGCTACTAACTACTAACTACTAACCACTAACTACTAACTGCTAACTACTAATTACTAACTACTAACTGCTAACTACTAACTATTAACTACTACATACTAACTACTAACTACTAACTACTAACTACTAACTACTAACTACTAACTACTAACTACTAACTACTAACTACTAACTACTAACTACTAACTACTAACTGCTAGCTGCTAACTACTAACTACTAACTGCTAACTACTAACTATAAACTACTACATACTAACTGCTAACTACTAACTACTAAATACTAACTACTGACTACTAACTACTAACTACTAACTGCTAACTACTAACTATTAACTACTACATACTAACTGCTAACTACTAACCACTAGCTACTAACTACTAACTACTAACCACTAACTACTAACTGCTAACTACTAATTACTAACTACTAACTGCTAACTACTAACTATTAACTACTACATACTAACTGCTAACTACTAACTACTAAATAATAACAACTGACTACTAACTACTACTTACTAACTACTAACTACTAACTACTAACTACTGACTACTAACTACTAACTACTAACCACTAGCTACTAACTACTAACTACTAACCACTAACTACTAACTGCTAACTACTAATTACTAACTACTAACTGCTAACTACTAACTATTAACTACTACATACTAACTACTAACTACTAACTACTAACTACTAACTACTAACTACTAACTACTAACTACTAACTACTAACTACTAACTACTAACTACTAACTACTAACTGCTAGCTGCTAACTACTAACTATTAACTACTACATACTAACTACTAACTACTAACTACTAACTACTAACTACTAACCTCTAGCTACTAACTACTAACAACTAACCACTAACTACTAACTGCTAACTACTAATTACTAACTACTAACTGCTACCTACTAACTATTAACTACTACATACTAACTACTAACTACTAACTACTAACTACTAACTACTAACTGCTAACTACTAACTACTAACTGCTAACTACTAACTATTAACTACTACATACTAACTGCTAACTACTAACCACTAGCTACTAACTACTAACTACTAACCACTAACTACTAACTGCTAACTACTAATTACTAACTACTAACTGCTAACTACTAACTATTAACTACTACATACTAACTGCTAACTACTAACTACTAAATACTAACAACTGACTACTAACTACTAACTACTAACTACTAACTACTAACTACTAACTACTGACTACTAACTACTAACTACTAACCACTAGCTACTAACTACTAACTACTAACCACTAACTACTAACTGCTAACTACTAATTACTAACTACTAACTGCTAACTACTAACTATTAACTACTACATACTAACTACTAACTACTAACTACTAACTACTAACTACTAACTACTAACTACTAACTACTAACTACTAACTACTAACTACTAACTACTAACTGCTAGCTGCTAACTACTAACTACTAACTGCTAACTACTAACTATAAACTACTACATACTAACTGCTAACTACTAACTACTAAATACTAACTACTGACTACTAACTACTAACTACTAACTACTAACTACTAACTTCTAACTACTAAATACTAACCACTAGCTACTAACTACTAACTACTAACTACTAACTACTAACTACTAACTACTAACTACTAACTACTAACTGCTAGCTGCTAACTACTAACTACTAACTGCTAACTACTAACTATAAACTACTACATACTAACTGCTAACTACTAACTACTAAATACTAACTACTGACTACTAACTACTAACTACTAACTACTAACTTCTAACTACTAAATACTAACCACTAGCTACTAACTACTAACTACTAACTACTAAATACTAACTACTAACTGCTAACTACTAACTACTAGCTACTAACTGCTAACTACTAACTATTAACTACTAAGTTTTAACTACTGACTACTAACTACTAACTATAACTACTAACTACTAACTACTAACTACTAACTACTAACTACTGACTACTAACTACTAACTACTAACCACTAGCTACTAAGTACTAACTACTAACCACTAACTACTAACTGCTAACTACTAATTACTAACTACTAACTGCTAACTACTAACTATTAACTACTACATACTAACTACTAACTACTAACTACTAACTACTAACTACTAACTACTAACCTCTAGCTACGAACTACTAACTACTAACCACTAACTACTAACTGCTAACTACTAATTACTAACTACTAACTGCTAACTACTAACTGCTAACTACTAACTATTAACTACTACATACTAACTGCTAACTACTAACCACTAGCTACTAACTACTAACTACTAACCACTAACTACTAACTGCTAACTACTAATTACTAACTACTAACGGCTAACTACTAACTATTAACTACTACATACTAACTGCTAACTACTAACTACTAAATACTAACAACTGACTACTAACTACTAACTACTAACTACTAATTACTAACTTCTGACTACTAACTACTAACTACTAACCACTAGCTACTAACTACTAACTACTAACCACTAACTACTAACTGCTAACTACTAATTACTAACTACTAACTGCTAACTACTAACTATTAACTACTACATACTAACTACTAACTACTAACTACTAACTACTAACTACTAACTACTAACTACTAACTACTAACTACTAACTACTAACTACTAACTACTAACTACTAACTCCTAACTGCTAACTACTAACTACTAACTGCCAACTACTAACTATAAACTACTACATACTAACTGCTAACTACTAACTACTAAATACTAACTTCTGACTACTAACTACTAACTACTAGCTACTAACTACTAACTTCTAACTACTAAATACTAACCACTAGCTACTAACTACTAACTACTAACTACTAAATACTAACTACTAACTGCTAACTACTAATTACTAGCTACTAACTGCTAACTACTAACTATTAACTACTACATACTAACTACTCACTGCTAACTGCTAACTACTAACTACTAACTGCTAACTACTAACTATAAACTACTACATACTAACTGCTAACTACTAACTACTAAATACTAACTACTGAATACTAACTACTAACTACTAACTACTAACTTCTAACTACTAAATACTAACCACTAGCTACTAACTACTAACTACTAACTACTAAATACTAACTACTAACTACTAAATACTAACCACTAGCTACTAACTACTAACTACTAACTACTAAATACTAACTACTAACTACTAAATACTAACCACTAGCTACTAACTACTAAATACTAACTACTAACTGCTAACTACTAATTACTAGCTACTAACTGCTAACTACTAACTACTAACTACTAACTACTAACTGCTAACTGCTAACTACTAACTACTAACTGCTAACTACTAACTACTAACTACTAACTACTAACTACTAACTACTAACTGCTAACTGCTAACTGCTAACTACTAACTACTAACTGCTAACTACTAACTATAAACTACTACATACTAACTGCTAACTACTAACTACTAACTACTAACTACTAACTACTAACTACTAACTACTAACTACTAACTACTAACTACTAACTGCTAACTGCTAACTACTAACTACTAACTGCTAACTACTAACTATAAACTACTACATACTAACTGCTAACTACTAACTACTAAATACTAACTACTGACTACTAACTACTAACTACTAATTACTAACTTCTGACTACTAACTACTAACTACTAACCACTAGCTACTAACTACTAACTACTAACCACTAACTACTAACTGCTAACTACTAATTACTAACTACTAACTGCTAACTACTAACTATTAACTACTACATACTAACTACTAACTACTAACTACTAACTACTAACTACTAACTACTATCTACTAACTACTAACTACTAACTACTAACTACTAACTGCTAACTGCTAACTACTAACTACTAACTGCTAACTACTAACTATAAACTACCACATACTAACTGCTAACTACTAACTACTAAATACTAACTACTGACTACTAACTACTAACTACTAACTACTAACTACTAACTTCTAACTACTAAATACTAACCATTAGCTACTAACTACTAACTACTAACTACTAAATACTAACTACTAACTGCTAACTACTAATTACTAGCTACTAACTGCTAACTACTAACTATTAACTACTACATACTAACTACTAACTACTAACTACTAACTACTAACTACTAACTACTAACTACTAACTACTAACTACTAACTACTAACTACTAACTGCTAACTGCTAACTACTAACTACTGACTGCTAACTACTAACTATAAACTACTACATACTAACTGCTAACTACTAACTACTAATTACTAATTACTGACTACTAACTACTAACTACTAACTACTAACTTCTAACTACTAAATACTAACCACTAGCTACTAACTACTAACTACTAACTACTAAATACTAACTACTAACTACTAAATACTAACAATTAGCTACTAACTACTAACTACTAACTACTAAATACTAACTACTAACTGCTAACTACTAATTACTAGCTACTAACTGCTAACTACTAACTATTAACCACTAAGTACTAACTACTGACTACTAACTACTAACTACTAACTACTAACTACTAACTACTAACTACTAACTACTGACTACTAACTACTAACTACTAACCACTAGCTACTAAGTACTAACTACTAACCACTAACTACTAACTGCTAACTACTAATTACTAACTACTAACTGCTAACTACTAACTATTAACTACTACATACTAACTACTAACTACTAACTACTAACTACCAACTACTAACCTCTAGCTACTAACTACTAACTACTAACAACTAACTACTAACTGCTAACTACTAATTACTAACTACTAACTGCTAACTACTAACTATTAACTACTACATACTAACTACTAACTACTAACTACTAACTACTAACTGCTAACTACAAACTACTAACTGCTAACTACTAACTATTAACTACTACATACTAACTGCTAACTACTAACCACTAGCTACTAACTACTAACTACTAACCACTAACTACTAACTGCTAACTACTAATTACTAACTACTAACTGCTAACTACTAACTATTAACTACTACATACTAACTGCTAACTACAAACTACTAAATACTAACTTCTGACTACTAACTACTAACTACTAACCACTAGCTACTAACTACTAACTACTAACCACTAACTACTAACTGCTAACTACTAATTACTAACTACTAACTGCTAACTACTAACTATTAACTACTACATACTAACTACTAACTACTAACTACTAACTACTAACTACTAACTACTAACTACTAACTACTAACTACTAACTACTAACTGCTAACTACTAACTACTAACTGCTAACTGCTAACTACTAACTACTAACTGCTAACTACTAACTATAAACTACTACATACTAACTGCTAACTACTAACTACTAAATACTAACTACTGACTACTAACTACTAACTACTAACTACTAACTACTAACTTCTAACTACTAAATACTAACCACTAGCTACTTACTACTAACTACTAACTACTAAATACTAACTACTAACTGCTAACTACTAATTACTAGCTACTAACTGCTAACTACTAACTATTAACTACTACATACTAACCACTAACTACTAACTACTAACTACTAACTACTAACTACTAACTACTAACTGCTAACTGCTAACTGCTAACTAATAACTACTAACTACTAACTGCTAACTACTAACTACTAACTACTACATACTGACTGCTAACAACTAACTACTAAGTACTAACTACTGACTACTAACTACTAACTACTAACTACTAACTACTAACTACTAACTTCTAACTACTAAATACTAACCGCTAGCTACTAACTACTAACCACTAGCTACTAACTTCTAACTACTAACTACTAACTACTAACTACTAACTACTAAATACTAACTACTAACTGCTAACTACTAATTACTAGCTACTAACTGCTAACTACTAACTATTAACTACTACATACTAACTACTAACTACTAACTACTAACTACTAACTACTAACTACTAACTACTAACTACTAACTACTAACTACTAACTACTAACTACTAACTACTAACTGCTAACTGCTAACTACTAACTACTGACTGCTAACTACTAACTATAAACTACTACATACTAACTGCTAACTACTAACTACTAATTACTAACTACTGACTACTAACTACTAACTACTAACTACTAACTTCTAACTACTAAATACTAACCACTAGCTACTAACTACTAACTACTAACTACTAAATACTAACTACTAACTACTAAATATTAACCACTAGCTACTAACTACTAACTACTAACTACTAAATACTAACTACTAACTGCTAACTACTAATTACTAGCTACTAACTGCTAACTACTAACTATTAACTACTAAGTACTAACTACTGACTACTAACTACTAACTACTAACTACTAACTACTAACTACTAACTACTGACTACTAACTACTAACTACTAACCACTAGCTACTAAGTACTAACTACTAACCACTAACTACTAACTGCTAACTACTAATTACTAACTACTAACTGCTAACTACTAACTATTAACTACTACATACTAACTACTAACTACTAACTACTAACTACTAACTACTAACCTCTAGCTACTAACTACTAACTATTAACTACTACATACTAACTGCTAACTACTAACCACTAGCTACTAACTACTAACTACTAACCACTAACTACTAACTGCTAACTACTAATTACTAACTACTAACTGCTAACTACTAACTATTAACTACTACATACTAACTGCTAACTACAAACTACTAAATACTAACTTCTGACTACTAACTACTAACTACTAACCACTAGCTACTAACTACTAACTACTAACTACTGACTACTAACTACTAACTACTAACCACTAGCTACTAAGTACTAACTACTAACCACTAACTACTAACTGCTAACTACTAATTACTAACTACTAACTGCTAACTACTAACTATTAACTACTACATACTAACTACTAACTACTAACTACTAACTGCTAACTACAAACTACTAACTGCTAACTACTAACTATTAACTACTACATACTAACTGCTAACTACTAACCACTAGCTACTAACTACTAACTACTAACCACTAACTACTAACTGCTAACTACTAATTACTAACTACTAACTGCTAACTACTAACTATTAACTACTACATACTAACTGCTAACTACAAACTACTAAATACTAACTTCTGACTACTAACTACTAACTACTAACCACTAGCTACTAACTACTAACTACTAACCACTAACTACTAACTGCTAACTACTAATTACTAACTACTAACTGCTAACTACTAACTATTAACTACTACATACTAACTACTAACTACTAACTACTAACTACTAACTACTAACTACTAACTACTAACTACTAACTACTAACTGCTAACTACTAACTACTAACTGCTAAGTGCTAACTACTAACTACTAACTGCTAACTACTAACTATAAACTACTACATACTAACTGCTAACTACTAACTACTAAATACTAACTACTGACTACTAACTACTAACTACTAACTACTAACTACTAACTTCTAACTACTAAATACTAACCACTAGCTACTAACTACTAACTACTAACTACTAAATACTAACTACTAACTGCTAACTACTAATTACTAGCTACTAACTGCTAACTACTAACTATTAACTACTACATACTAACTACTAACTACTAACTACTAACTACTAACTACTAACTACTAACTGCTAACTGCTAACTGCTAACTAATAACTATTAACTACTAACTGCTAACTACTAACTACTAACTACTACATACTAACTGCTAACAACTAACTACTAAGTACTAACTACTGACTACTAACTACTAACTACTAACTACTAACTACTAACTACTAACTTCTAACTACTAAATACTAACCGCTAGCTACTAACTACTAACCACTAGCTACTAACTTCTAACTACTAACTACTAACTACTAACTACTAACTACTAAATACTAACAACTAACTGCTAACTACTAATTACTAGCTACTAACTGCTAACTACTAACTATTAACTACTACATACTAACTACTAACTACTAACTACTAAATACTAACTACTGACTACTAACTACTAACTACTAACTACTAACTACTAACTACCAACTACTAACTACTACCTACTAACTACTAACTTCAAACTACTAAATACTAACCACTAGCTAATAACTACTAACTACTAACTACTAACAACTGACTACTAAATGCTAACTACTAACTACTAAGTACTGACTACTAACTGCTAATTACTAACTACTAACTACTAACTAATAACTAATAACTAACAACTACTAACAACTAACTACTTACCACTAACTACTAAATATTAACTACTAACTACTAACTACTAACTACTAACTAATAACTACTAACTACTAACTACTAACTACTAACTACTAACTACTAACTACTAACTACTGACTGCTAACTACTAACTATTAACTACTACATACTAACTACTAACTACTATCTACTAAATACTAACCACTAGCTACAAACTACTAACTATTAACTACTAATTACTAACTACTAACTGCTAACTACTAATTACTAACTACTAACTGCTAACTACTAACTATTAACTACTACATACTAACTACTAACTGCTAACTACTAACTATTAACTACTACATACTAACTACTAACTACTAAATACTAAATACTAACTACTGACTACTAACTACTAACTACTAACTACTAACTACTGACTACTAGCTACTAACTACTCACTACTAACTACTAACTACTAACTACTAACTTCCAAATACTAAATACTAACCACTAGCTACTAACTACTAACTACTAACTACTAACAACTGACTACTAAATGCTAACTACTAACTACTAAGTACTGACTACTAACTGCTAATTACTAACTACTAACTACTAACTACTTACAACTAACTACTAAATATTAACTACTAACTACTAACTACTAACTACTAACTACTAACTAATAACTACTAACTACTAACTACTAACTACTAACTACTAACTACTAACTGCTAACTACTAAATATTAACTACTACATACTAACTACTATCTACTAACTACTAAATACTAACCACTAGCTACTAACTACTAACTACTAATTGCTAACTACTAACTACTAACTGCTAACTACTAATTACTAACTACTAACTGCTAACTAATTACTATTAGCTACTACATACTAACTACTAACTACTAACTACTAACTACTAACTACTAACCTCTAGCTACTAACTACTAACTACTAACCACTAACTACTAACTGCTAACTACTAATTACTAACTACTAACTGCTAACTACTAACTATTAACTACTACATACTAACTACTAACTACTAACTACTAACTACTAACTGCTAACTGCTAACTACTAACTGCTAACTACTAACTATTAACTACTACATACTAACTGCTAACTACTAACCACTAGCTACTAACTACTAACTACTAACCACTAACTACTAACTGCTAACTACTAATTACTAACTACTAACTGCTAACTACCAACTATTAACTACTACATACTAACTGCTAACTACTAACTACTAAATACTAACAACTGACTACTAACTACTAACTACTAACTACTAACTACTAATTACTAACTTCTGACTACTAACTACTAACTACTAACCACTAGCTACTAACTACTAACTACTAACCACTAACTACTAACTGCTAACTACTAATTACTAACTACTAACTGCTAACTACTAACTAATAACTACTACATACTAACTACTAACTACTAACTACTAACTACTAACTACTAACTACTAACTACTAACTACTAACTACTAACTACTAACTACTAATTACTAACTACTAACTGCTAACTACTAACTATTAACTACTACATACTAACTACTAACTACTAACTGCTAACTGCTAACTACTAACTGCTAACTACTAACTATTAACTACTACATACTAACTGCTAACTACTAACCACTAGCTACTAACTACTAACTACTAACCACTAACTACTAACTGCTAACTACTAATTACTAACTACTAACTGCTAACTACTAACTATTAACTACTACATACTAACTGCTAACTACTAACTACTAAATACTAACAACTGACTACTAACTACTAACTACTAACTACTAACTACTAATTACTAACTTCTGACTACTAACTACTAACTACTAACCACTAGCTACTAACTACTAACTACTAACCACTAACTACTAACTGCTAACTACTAATTACTAACTACTAACTGCTAACTACTAACTATTAACTACTACATACTAACTACTAACTACTAACTACTAACTACTAACTACTAACTACTAACTACTAACTACTAACTACTAACTACTAACTACTAACTGCTAACTGCTAACTACTAACTACTAACTGCTAACTCCTAACTATAAACTACTACATACTAACTGCTAACTACTAACTACTAAATACTAACTACTGACTACTAACTACTAACTACTAACTAATAACTACTAACTTCTAACTACTAAATACTAACCACTAGCTACTAACTACTAACTACTAACTACTAAATACTAACTACTAACTGCTAACTACTAATTACTAGCTACTAACTGCTAACTACTAACTATTAACTACTACATACTAACTACTAACTACTAACTACTAACTACTAACTACTAACTACTAACTACTAACTACTAACTGCTAACTGCTAACTGCTAACTAATAACTACTAACTACTAACTGCTAACTACTAACTACTAACTACTACATACTAACTGCTAACTACTAACTACTAAATACTAACTACTGACTACTAACTACTAACTACTAACTACTAACTACTAACTACTAACTTCTAACTACTAAATACTAACCGCTAGCTACTAGCTACTAACCACTAGCTACTAACTACTAACTACTAACTACTAACTACTAACTACTAACTACTAAATACTAACAACTAACTGCTAACTACTAATTACTAGCTACTAACTGCTAACTACTAACTGTTAACTACTACATACTAACTACTAACTACTAACTACTAAATACTAACAACTTACTACTAACTACTAACTACTAACTACTAACTACTAATTACTAACTTCTGACTACTAACTACTAACTACTAACCACTAGCTACTAACTACTAACTACTAACCACTAACTACTAACTGCTAACTACTAATTACCAACTACTAACTGCTAACTACTAACTATTAACTACTACATACTAACTACTAACTACTAACTACTAACTACTAACTACTAACTACTAACTACTAACTACTAACTACTAACTGCTAACTGCTAACTACTAACTACTAACTGCTAACTACTAACTATAAACTACTACATACTAACTGCTAACTACTAACTACTAAATACTAACTACTGACTACTAACTACTAACTACTAACTAATAACTACTAACTTCTAACTACTAAATACTAACCACTAGCTACTAACTACTAACTACTAACTACTAAATACTAACTACTAACTGCTAACTACTAATTACTAGCTACTAACTGCTAACTACTAACTATTAACTACTACATACTAACTACTAACTACTAACTACTAACTACTAACTACTAACTACTAACTATTAACTACTAACTACTAACTGCTAACTGCTAACTGCTAACTAATAACTACTAACTACTAACTGCTAACTACTAACTACTAACTACTACATACTAACTGCTAACTACTAACTACTAAATACTAACTACTGACTACTAACTACTAACTACTAACTACTAACTACTAACTACTAACTTCTAACTACTAAATACTAACCGCTAGCTACTAACTACTAACCACTAGCTACTAACTTCTAACTACTAACTACTAACTACTAACTACTAAATACTAACAACTAACTGCTAACTACTAATTACTAGCTACTAACTGCTAACTACTAACTATTAACTACTACATACTAACTACTAACTACTAACTACTAAATACTAACTACTGACTACTAACTACTAACTACTAACTACTAACTACTAACTACCAACTACTAACTACTACCTACTAACTACTAACTTCAAACTACTAAATACTAACCACTAGCTAATAACTACTAACTACTAACAACTGACTACTAAATGCTAACTACTAACTACTAAGTACTGACTACTGACTGCTAATTACTAACTACTAACTACTAACTAATAACTAATAACTAATAACTACTAACAACTAACTACTTACAACTAACTACTAAATATTAACTACTAACTACTAACTACTAACTACTAACTAATAACTACTAACTACTAACTACTAACTACTTACAACTAACTACTAAATATTAACTACTAACTACTAACTACTAACTACTAACTACTAACTACTAACTAATAACTACTAACTACTAACTACTAACTACTAACTACTAACTACTAACTGCTAACTACTAAATATTAACTACTACATACTAACTACTATCTACTAACTACTAAATACTAACCACTAGCTACTAACTACTAACTACTAATTGCTAACTACTAACTACTAACTGCTAACTACTAATTACTAACTACTAACTGCTAACGAATTACTATTAACTACTACATACTAACTACTATTTGCTAACTACTAACTATTAACTACTACATACTAACTACTAACTACTATCTACTAACTACTGACTACTAACTACTAACTACTAACTACTAACTATTAACTACTAACTACTAACTACTAACTACTAAATACTAACTACTGACTACTAACTACTAACTACTAACTACTAACTCTAATTACTAACTTCTAACTACTAAATACTAACCACTAGCTACTAACTACTAACTACTAACTGCTAACTACTAAATATTAACTACTACATACTAACTACTAACTACTAACTGCTAAATAGTAACCACTAGCTACTAACTACTAACTGCTAACTACTAACTTCTAATTACTAACTACTAACTGCTAACTACTAACTATTAACTACTACATACTAACTACTAACTGCTAACTACTAACTATTAACTACTACATACTAACTACTAACTACTAACTACTAAATACTAACTACTGACTACTAACTACTAACTACTAACTACTAACTACTAACTACTAACTACTGACTACTAGCTACTAACTACTCACTACTATTTACTAACTACTAACTACTAACTTCTAACTACTAAATACTAACCACTAGCTACTAACTACTAACTACTAACTACTAACAACTGACTACTAAATGCTAACTACTAACTACTAAGTAATGACTACTAACTGCTAATTACTAACTACTAACTACTAACTACTTACAACTAACTACTAAATATTAACTACTAACTACTAACTACTAACTACTAACTACTAACTACTAACTAATAACTACTAACTACTAACTACTAACTAGTAACTACTAACTACTAACTAGTAACTGCTAACTACTAACTATTAACTACTACATACTAACTACTATCTACTAACTACTAAATACTAACCACTAGCTACTAACTACAAACTACTAATTGCTAACTACTAACTACTAACTGCTAACTACTAATTACTAACTACTAACTGCTAACTACTAACTATTAACTACTACATTCTAACTACTAACTACTAACTACTTACTACTAACTACTAACTACTAACTACTAACTACTAACTACTAACTACTAACTACTAAATACTAACTACTGACTACTAACTACTAACTACTAACTACTAACTACTAATTACTAACCTCTAACTACTGAATACTAACCACTAGCTACTAACTACTAACTACTAACAACTCACTACTAAATGCTAACTACTAACTACTAAGTACTGACTACTAACTGCTAATTACTAACTACTAACTACTAACTACTAACTACTAACTAATAACTACTAACTACAAACTACTTACAACTAACTACTAAAAATTAACTACTAACTACTAACTACTAACTAATAACTACTAACTACTAACTACTAACTACTAACTGCTAACTACTAACTATTAACTACTACATACTAACTACTATCTACTAACTACTAAAAACTAACCACTAGCTACTAACTACTAACTACTAACTACTAACTACTAACTACTAACTTCTAATTACTAATTACTAACTACTAACTGCTAACTACTAACTATTAACTACTACATACTAACTACTAACTGCTAACTACTAACTATTAACTGCTACATACTAACTACTAACTACTAACTACTAACTACTGACTACTAACTACTAACTACTAACTACTACCTTCTAACTGCTAAATACTAACCACTAGCTTCTAACTACTTACTAATAACTACTAACAACTGACTACTAACTACTAACTACTAACTACTAACTACTAACTACTAACTTCTAACTACTAAATACTAACCACTAGCTACTAACTACTAACTACTAACTACTAACAACTGACTACTATATGCTAACTAC
Source organism: Convolutriloba macropyga (assembly GCF_964194025.1). Classification (NCBI taxonomy): domain Eukaryota; kingdom Metazoa; phylum Xenacoelomorpha; order Acoela; family Convolutidae; genus Convolutriloba; species Convolutriloba macropyga. The sequence continues at coordinate 31,078,422 of NC_134469.1, read as the reverse complement.
TAACTACTAAGTACTGACTACTAACTGCTAATTACTAACTACTAACTACTAACTACTAACTAATAACTACTAACTACTAACTACTTACAACTAACTACTAAAAATTAACTACTAACTACTAACTGCTAACTAATAACTACTAACTACTAACTACTAACTACTAACTAATAACTACTAACTGCTAACTACTAACTATTAACTACTACATACTAACTACTATCTACTAACTACTAAAAACTAACCACTAGCTACTAACTACTAACTACTAACTACTAACTACTAACTACTAACTTCTAATTGCTAATTACTAACTACTAACTGCTAACTACTAACTATTAACTACTACATACTAACTACTAACTGCTAACTACTAACTATTAACTGCTACATACTAACTACTAACTACTAACTACTAACAAATGACTACTAAATGCTAACTACTAACTACTAAGTACTGACTACTAACTGCTAATTACTAACTACTAACTACTAACTACTAACTAATAACTACTAACTACTAACTACTTACAACTAACTACTAAAAATTAACTACTAACTACTAACTAATAACTACTAACTACTAACTAATAACTACTAACTACTAACTACTAACTGCTAACTACTAACTATTAACTACTACATACTAACTACGATCTACTAACTACTAAAAACTAACCACTAGCTACTAACTACTAACTACTAACTACTAACTACTAACTTCTAATTACTAATTACTAACTACTAACTGCTAACTACTAACTATTAATTACTACATACTAACTACTAACTGCTAACTACTAACTCTTAACTGCTACATACTAACTACTAACTACTAACTACTAACTACTGACTACTAACTACTAACTACTAACTACTAAATACTAACCACTAGCTACTAACTACTAACTACAAACTACTAACAACTGACTACTATATGCTAACTACTAACTACTAAGTACTGACTACTAACTGCTAATTAATAACTACTAACTACTAACTATTAACTACTACATACTAACTACTATCTACTAACTACTAAAAACTAACCACTAGCTACTAACTACTAACTACTAACTACTAACTACTAACTTCTAATTACTGATTACTAACTACTAACTGCTAACTACTAACTATTAATTACTACATACTAACTACTAACTGCTAACTACTAACTCTTAACTGCTACATACTAACTACTAACTACTAACTACTAACTACTGACTACTAACTAATAACTACTAACTACTAAATACTAACCATTAGCTTCTAACTACTTACTAATAACTACTAACAACTGACTACTAACTACTAACTACTAACTACTAACTACTAACTACTAACTTCTAACTACTAAATACTAACCACTAGCTACTAACTACTAACTACTAACTACTAACAACTGACTACTATATGCTAACTACTAACTACTAAGTACTGACTACTAACTGCTAATTACTAACTACTAACTACTAACTACTAACTACTAACTAATAACTACTAACTACTAACTACTTACAACTAACTACTAAAAATTAACTACTAACTACTAACTACTAACTAATAACTACTAACTACTAACTACTAACTACTAACTACTAACTGCTAACTACTAACTATTAACTACTACATACTAACTACTATCTACTAACTACTAAAAACTAACCACTAGCTACTAACTACTAACTACTAACTACTAACTACTAACTTCTAATTACTAATTACTAACTACTAACTGCTAACTACTAACTATTAACTACTACATATTAACTACTAACTGCTAACTACTAACTACTAACTGCTACATACTAACTACTAACTACTAACTACTAACTACTGACTACTAACTACTAACTACTAACTACTAACTTCTAACTACTAAATACTAACCACTAGCTTCTAACTACTAACTAATAACTACTAACAACTGACTACTAACTACTAACTACTAACTACTAACTACTAACTACTAACTTCTAACTACTAAATACTAACCACTAGCTTCTAACTACTAACTAATAACTACTAAAAACTAACCACTAACTACTAACTACTAACTACTAGCTACTAACTACTAACTTCTAATTACTAATTACTAACTACTAACTGCTAACTACTAACTATTAACTACTACATACTAACTACTAACTGCTAACTACTAACTATTAACTGCTACATACTAACTACTAACTAATAACTACTAACTACTAACTACTAACTGCTAACTACTAACTATTAACTACTACATACTAACTACGATCTACTAACTACTAAAAACTAACCACTAGCTACTAACTACTAACTACTAACTACTAACTACTAACTACTAACTTCTAATTACTAATTACTAACTACTAACTGCTAACTACTAACTATTAATTACTACATACTAACTACTAACTGCTAACTACTAACTCTTAACTGCTACATACTAACTACTAACTACTAACTACTAACTACTGACTACTAACTACTAACTACTAACTACTAAATACTAACCACTAGCTACTAACTACTAACTACTAACTACTAACAACTGACTACTATATGCTAACTACTAACTGCTAAGTACTGACTACTAACTGCTAATTAATAACTACTAACTACTAACTATTAACTACTACATACTAACTACTATCTACTAACTACTAAAAACTAACCACTAGCTACTAACTATTAACTACTAACTACTAACTACTAACTTCTAATTACTAATTACTAACTACTAACTGCTAACTACTAACTATTAATTACTACATACTAACTACTAACTGCTAACTACTAACTCTTAACTGCTACATACTAACTACTAACTACTAACTACTAACTACTGACTACTAACTAATAACTACTAACTACTAAATACTAACCATTAGCTTCTAACTACTTACTAATAACTACTAACAACTGACTACTAACTACTAACTACTAACTACTAACTACTAATTACTAACTTCTAACTACTAAATACTAACCACTAGCTACTAACTACTAACTACTAACTACTAACAACTGACTACTATATGCTAACTACTAACTACTAAGTACTGACTACTAACTGCTAATTACTAACTACTAACTACTAACTACTAACTACTAACTAATAACTACTAACTACTAACTACTTACAACTAACTACTAAAAATTAACTACTAACTACTAACTACTAACTAATAACTACTAACTACTAACTACTAACTACTAACTACTAACTACTAACTGCTAACTACTAACTATTAACTACTACATACTAACTACTATCTACTAACTACTAAAAACTAACCACTAGCTACTAACTACTAACTACTAACTACTAACTACTAACTTCTAATTACTAATTACTAACTACTAACTGCTAACTACTAACTATTAACTACTACATATTAACTACTAACTGCTAACTACTAACTACTAACTGCTACATACTAACTACTAACTACTAACTACTAACTACTGACTACTAACTACTAACTACTAACTACTAACTTCTAACTACTAAATACTAACCACTAGCTTCTAACTACTAACTAATAACTACTAACAACTGACTACTAACTACTAACTACTAACTACTAACTACTAACTACTAACTTCTAACTACTAAATACTAACCACTAGCTTCTAACTACTAACTAATAACTACTAAAAACTAACCACTAACTACTAACTACTAACTACTAGCTACTAACTACTAACTTCTAATTACTAATTACTAACTACTAACTGCTAACTACTAACTATTAACTACTACATACTAACTACTAACTGCTAACTACTAACTATTAACTGCTACATACTAACTACTAACTACTAACTACTAACTACTGACTACTAACTACTAACTACTAACTTCTAACTACTAAATACTAACCACTAGCTTCTAACTACTAACTAATAACTACTAACAACTGACTACTAACTACTAACTACTAACTACTAACTACTAACTACTAACTTCTAACTACTAAATACTAACCACTAGCTACTAACTACTAACTACTAACTACTAACAACTGACTACTATATGCTAACTACTAACTACTAAGTACTGACTAACAACTACTAGCTACTAACTACTTACAACTAACTACTAAATTATAACTACTAACTACTAACTACTAACTACTAACTACTAACTACTAACTACTAACTATTAACTACTAACTACTAACTACAAACTACTAACTACTAACTACTAACTGCTAACTACTAACTATTAACTACTACATACTAACTACTAACTACTAACTACTAAATACTCTAATTACTGACTTTTAACTACTAACTACTAACTAACAACTACTAACTACTAACTAATAACTACTAACTACTAACTACTAAGTACTAACTACTAACTACTATCTACTAAATACTAACTACTACGTACTTTTTACTAATTACTAATTACTAACTACTAACCACTAACTACTCACTAATAACTACTAACTACTAACTACTAACTACTAACTAATAACTACTAGCTACTAACTACTTACAACTAACTACTAAATTAAAACTACTAACTACTAACTACTAACTACTAACTACTAATTACTAACTACTTACTACTAACTACTAACTACTAACTACAAACTACTAACTACTAACTACTAACTACTAACTGCTAATTACTGACTATTAACTACTACATACTAACTACTAACTACTAACTACTAAATACTAACTACTGACTTTTAACTACTAACTACTAACTAACAACTACTAACTACTAACTACTGACTACTAACTACTAACTACTAATCACTAACTACTAACTACTAACTACTAACTACTAACTAATAACTACTAACTACTAACTACTAAGTACTAACTACTAACTACTATCTACTAAATACTAACTACTAAGTACTTTTTACTAATTACTAACTACTAACTACTAACCACTAACTACTCACTAATAACTACTAACTACTAACTACTAACTACTAACTACTAACCTCTAACTACTAAATACTAACCACTAGCTACTAACTACTAACTACTAACTACTGACTGCTAACTACTAATTACTAACTACTAACCGCTAACTACTAACTATTAACTACTACATACTAACTACTAACTACTAAATACTAACTACTGACTACTAACTACTAACTACTAACTACTAACTACTGATTACTAACTACTAACTACTATCTACTAAATACTAACTACTAAGTACTTTTTACTAATTACTAACTACTAACTACTAACCACTAACTACTCACTAATAACTACTAACTACTAACTACTAACTACTAACTACTAACTAATAACTATTAGCTACTAACTACTTACTACTAACTACTAAATTATAACTACTAACTTCTAACTACTAACTACTAACTACTAACTACTAACTACTAACTGCTAACTACTAACTATTAACTACTACATACTAACTACTAACTACTAACTACTAAATACTAACTACTGACTTTTAACTACTAACTACTAACTAACAACTACAAACTACTAACTACTGACTACTAACTACTAACTACTAATTACTAACTACTAACTACTAACTACTAACTACTAACTAATAACTACTAACTACTAACTACTAAGTACTAACTACTAACTACTATCTACTAAATACTAACTACTAAGTACTTTTTACTGACTACGCACTAATAACTACTAACTACTAACTACTAACCTCTAACTACTAAATACTAACCACTAGCTACTAACTACTAACTACTAACTACTGACTGCTAACTACTAATTACTAACTACTAACCGCTAACTACTAACTATTAACTACTACATACTAACTACTAACTACTAAATACTAACTACTGACTACTAACTACTAACTACAAACTACTAACTACTGATTACTAACTACTAACTACTAACTACTAACTACTAACTACTAACTACTAACTACTAACTACTAACTTCTAACTACTAAATACTAACCACTAGCTACTAACTACTAGCTACTAACTACTAACAACTGACCACTAAATTCTAACTACTAACTACTAAGTACTTACTACTAACTGCTAATTACTAACTACTAACTACTAACTAATAACTAATAACTACTAACTACTAACTACTTACAACTAACTACTAAATATTAACTACTAACTTCTAACTACTAACTACTAACTACTAACCTCTAATTACTAAATACTAACCACTAGCTACTAACTACTAACTACTAACTACTAACTGCTAACTACTAATTACTAACTACTAACTGCTAACTACTAACTATTAACTACTACATACTAACTACTAACTACTAACTACTAACTACTAACTAATAACTAATAACTACTAACTACCTACAACTAACTACTAAATATTAACTACTAACTTCTAACTACTAACTACTAACTACTCACCTCTAACTACTAAATACTAACCACTAGCTACTAACTACTAACTACTAACTACCAGCTACTAACTACTGATTACTAACTACTAACTACTATCTACTAAATACTAACTACTAAGTACTTTTTACTAATTACTAACTACTAACTACTAACCACTAACTACTCACTAATAACTACTAACTACTAACTACTAACTACTAACTACTAACTAATAAATACTAGCTACTAACTACTTACAACTAACTACTAAATTATAACTACTAACTACTAACTACTAACTACTAACTACTAACTACTAACTACTAACTACTAACTACTAACTACTAACTACAAACTACTAACTACTAACTACTAACTACTAACTGCTAACTACTAACTATTAACTACTACATACTAACTACTAACTACTAACTACTAAATACTAACTACTGACTTTTAACTACTAACTACTAACTAACAACTACTAACTACTAACTACTGACTACTAACTACTAACTACTAATTACTAACTACTAACTACTAACTACTAACTACTAACTACTAACTAATAACTACTAACTACTAACTACTAAAAACTAACTACTAACTACTATCTACTAAATACTAACTACTAAGTACTTTTTACTAATTACTAACTACTAAATACTAACCACTAACTACTCACTAATAACTACTAACTACTAACTACTAACTACTAACCTCTAACTACTAAATACTAACCACTAGTTACTAACTACTAACTACTAACTACTGACTGCTAACTACTAATTACTAACTACTAACCGCTAACTACTAACTATTAACTACTACATACTAACTACTAACTACTAAATACTAACTACTGACTACTAACTACTAACTACTGATTACTAACTACTAACTACTAACTACTAACTACTAACTACTAACTACTAACTTCTAACTACTAAATACTAACCACTAGCTACTAACTACTAGCTACTAACTACTAACAACTGACCACTAAATTCTAACTACTAACTACTAAGTACTGACTACTAACTGCTAATTACTAACTACTAACTACTAACTAATAACTAATAACTACTAACTACTAACTACTTACAACTAACTACTAAATATTAACTACTAACTTCTAACTACTAACTACTAACTACTAACTAATAACTAATAACTACTAACTACCTACAACTAACTACTAAATATCAACTACTAACTTCTAACTACTAACTACTAACTACTAACCTCTAACTACTAAATACTAACCACTAGCTACTAACTACTAACTACTAACTACTAACTGCTAACTACTAATTACTAACTACTAACTGCTAACTACTAACTATTAACTACCACATTCTAACTACTAACTACTAACTACTAAATACTAACTACTGACTACTAACTACTAACTACTAACTACTAACTACTAACTACTGATTACTAACTACTAACTACTAACTACTAACTACTAACTTCTAACTACTAAATACTAACCACTAGCTACTAACTACTAAATACTAACTACTAACAACTGACCACTAAATTCTAACTACTATTTACTAAGTACTGACTACTAACTGCTAATTACTAACTACTAACTACTAACTAATAACTAATAACTACTAACTACTAACTACTTACAACTAACTACTAAATATTAACTACTAACTTCTAACTACTAACTACTAACTACTAACTGATAACTAATAACTACTAACTACCTACAACTAACTACTAAATATTAACTACTAACTTCTAACTACTAACTAATAACTACTAACCTCTAACTACTAAATACTAACCACTAGCTACTAACTACTAACTACTAACTACTAACTGCTAACTACTAATTACTAACTACTAACTGCTAACTAATAACTATTAACTACTACATTCTAACTACTAACTACTAACTACTAAATACTAACTACTGACTACTAACTACTAACTACAAACTACTAACTACTAACTACTGATTACTAACTACTAACTACTAACTAATAACTACTAACCTCTAACTACTAAATACTAACCACTAGCTACTAACTACTAACTACTAACTACTAACTGCTAACTACTAATTACTAACTACTAACTGCTAACTACTAACTATTAACTACTACATTCTAACTACTAACTACTAACTACTAAATACTAACTACTGACTACTAACTACTAACTACTAACTACTAACTACTAACTACTGATTACTAACTACTAACTACTAACTACTAACTACTAACCTCTAACTACTAAATACTAACCACTAGCTACTAACTACTAACTACTAACTACTGACTGCTAACTACTAATTACTAACTACTAACCGCTAACTACTAACTATTAACTACTACATACTAACTACTAACTACTAAATACTAACTACTGACTACTAACTACTAACTACTAACTACTAACTACTGATTACTAACTACTAACTACTAACTACTAACTACTAACTACTAACTACTAACTTCTAACTACTAAATACTAACCACTAGCTACTAACTACTAGCTACTAACTACTAACAACTGACCACTAAATTCTAACTACTAACTACTAAGTACTGACTACTAACTGCTAATTACTAACTACTAACTACTAACTAATAACTAATAACTACTAACTACTAACTACTTACAACTAACTACTAAATATTAACTACTAACTTCTAACTACTAACTACTAACTACTAACTAATAACTAATAACTACTAACTACCTACAACTAACTACTAAATATTAACTACTAACTTCTAACTACTAACTACTAACCTCTAACTACTAAATACTAACCACTAGCTAATAACTACTAACTACTAACTACTAACTGCTAACTACTAATTACTAACTACTAACTGCTAACTACTAACTATTAACTACTACATACTAACTACTAACTACTAACTACTAACTACTAACTAATAACTAATAACTACTAACTACCTACAACTAACTACTAAATATTAACTACTAACTTCTAACTACTAACTACTAGCTACTAACCTCTAACTACTAAATACTAACCACTAGCTACTAACTACTAACTACTAACTACTAACTACTAACTACTGATTACTAACTACTAACTACTATCTACTAAATACTAACTACTAAGTACTTTTTACTAATTACTAACTGCTAACTACTAACCACTAACTACTCACTAATAACTACTAACTACTAACTACTAACTACTAACTACTAACTAATAACTACTAGCTACTAACTACTTACAACTAACTACTAAATTATAACTACTAACTACTAACTACTAACTACTAACTACTAACTACTAACTACTAACTACTAACTGCTAACTACTAACTATTAACTACTACATACTAACTACTAACTACTAACTACTAAATACTAACTACTGACTTTTAACTACTAACTACTAACTAACAACTACTAACTACTAACTACTGACTACTAACTACTAACTACTAATTACTAACTACTAACTACTAACTACTAACTACTAACTAATAACTACTAACTACTAACTACTAAGTACTAACTACTAACTACTATCTACTAAATACTAACTACTAAGTACTTTTTACTAATTACTAACTACTAACTACTAACCACTAACTGCTCACTAATAACTACTAACTACTAACTACTAACTACTAACCTCTAACTACTAAATACTAACCACTAGCTACTAACTACTAACTACTAACTACTGACTGCTAACTACTAATTACTAACTACTAACCGCTAACTACTAACTATTAACTACTACATACTAACTACTAACTACTAAATACTAACTACTGACTACTAACTACTAACTACTGATTACTAACTACTAACTACTAACTACTAACTACTAACTACTAACTACTAACTACTAACTTCTAACTACTAAATACTAACCACTAGCTACTAACTACTAGCTACTAACTACTAACAACTGACCACTAAATTCTAACTACTAACTACTAAGTACTGACTACTAACTGCTAATTACTAACTACTAACTACTAACTAATAACTAATAACTACTAACTACTAACTACTTACAACTAACTACTAAATATTAACTACTAACTTCTAACTACTAACTACTAACTACTAACTAATAACTAATAACTACTAACTACCTACAACTAACTACTAAATATTAACTACTAACTTCTAACTACTAACTACTAACCTCTAACTACTAAATACTAACCACTAGCTACTAACTAATAACTACTAACTACTAACTGCTAACTACTAATTACTAACTACTAACTGCTAACTACTAACTATTAACTACTACATTCTAACTACTAACTACTAACTACTAAATACTAACTACTGACTACTAACTACTAACTACTAACTACTAACTACTAACTACTAACTACTGATTACTAACTACTAACTACTAACTACTAACTACTAACCACTAACTACTCACTAATAACTACTAACTACTAACTACTAACTACTAACCTCTAACTACTAAATACTAACCACTAGCTACTAACTACTAACTACTAACTACTGACTGCTAACTACTAATTACTAACTACTAACCGCTAACTACTAACTATTAACTACTACATACTGACTACTAACTACTAAATACTAACTACTGACTACTAACTACTAACTACTGATTACTAACTACTAACTACTAACTACTAACTACTAACTACTAACTACTAACTACTAACTTCTAACTACTAAATACTAACCACTAGCTACTAACTACTAGCTACTAACTACTAACAACTGACCACTAAATTCTAACTACTAACTACTAAGTACTGACTACTAACTGCTAATTACTAACTACTAACTACTAACTAATAACTAATAACTACTAACTACTAACTACTTACAACTAACTACTAAATATTAACTACTAACTTCTAACTACTAACTACTAACTACTAACTAATAACTAATAACTACTAACTACCTACAACTAACTACTAAATATTAACTACTAACTTCTAACTACTAACTACTAACTACTAACCTCTAACTACTAAATACTAACCACTAGCTACTAACTAATAACTACTAACTACTAACTGCTAACTACTAATTACTAACTACTAACTGCTAACTACTAACTATTAACTACTACATTCTAACTACTAACTACTAACTACTAAATACTAACTACTGACTACTAACTACTAACTACTAACTACTAACTACTAACTACTGATTACTAACTACTAACTACTAACTACTAACTACTAACTTCTAACTACTAAATACTAACCACTAGCTACTAACTACTAAATACTAACTACTAACAACTGACCACTAAATTCTAACTACTAACTACTAAGTACTGACTACTAACTGCTAATTACTAACTAATAAATACTAACTAATAACTAATTACTACTAACTACTAACTACTTACAACTAACTACTAAATATTAACTACTAACTTCTAACTACTAACTACTAACTACTAACTAATAACTAATAACTACTAACTACTAACTACTAACTACTAACTCCTAACTACTAACCTACTAACTACTGACTACTAACTGCTAACTACTCAATAATAACTACTAACTACTAACTACTAACCTCTAACTACTAAATACTAACCACTAGCTACTAACTACTAACTACTAACCACTAACTACTAACTGCTAACTACTAATTACTAACTACTAACTGCTAACTACTAACTATTAACTACTACGCACTTACTACTAACTACTAACTACTAAATACTAACTACTGACTACTAACTACTAACTACTAACTACTAACTACTAACTGCTAACTACTCACTAATAACTACTAACTACTAACGACTAACCTCTAACTACTAAATACTAACCACTAGCTACTAACTACTAACTATTAACCACTAACTACTAACTGCTAACTACTAATTACTAACTACTAACTGCTAACTACTAACTATTAACTACTACACACTAACTACTAACTACTAACTACTAAATACTAACTACTGACTACTAACTACTAACTACTAACTGCTAACTACTAAGTACTGACTACTAACTGCTAATTACTAACTACTAACTACTAACTACTAACTAATAACTACTGACTACTAACTACTTACAACTAACTACCAAAATTTTAACTACTAACTTCTAACTACTAACTACTAACTACTAACTAAGAACTAATAAATACTAACTACTAACTACTAACTACTAACTACTAACTAACTACTAACTACTAACTACTAACTGCTAACTACTAGCTACTAACTACTAATTGCTAACTACTAACTACTAACTCTTAACTACTACATACTAACTACTAACTACTAGCTACTAAATTCTAACTACCGACTCCTAACTACTAACTACTAACTACTAACTACTGACTACTAACTACTAACTACTAATTACTAACTACTAACTACTAACTACTAACTACTAACTACTAACTACTAACTACAAACTACTAACTAATAACTACTAACTACTATGTACTAACTACTATCTACTAATTAATAACTACTAACTACTATCTACTAACTACTGACTACTAACTACTAATTAATAACTACTAATTACTAACTACTAACTACTAACAACTAACTACTAACTAATAACTACTAACTAAAAACTACTAACTACTAACTGCTAACTACTAACTACTAACTACTAACTACTAATTACTAACTGCTAACTACTGACTACTAACTACTAACTACTAACTACTAACTTCTAACTACTAAATACTAACCACTAGCTACTAACTACTAACTACTAACTACTAACAACTGATTACTAAATTCTAACTACTAACTACTAAGTACTGACTACTAACTGCTAATTACTAGCTACTAACTACTAACTACTAACTGATAACTACTAACTACTAACTACTTACAACTAACTACTAAATATTAACTACTAACTTCTAACTACTAACTACTAACTACTAACTACTAACTAATAACTAATAACTACTAACTACTAACTACTAACTACTAACTACTAACTAACTACTAACTACTAACTACTAACTACTAACTACTAACTACTAGCTACTAACTACTAACTACTAACTGCTAACTGCTAACTACTAACTATTAACTACTACATACTAACTACTAACTACTAACTACTAAATACTAACTACCGACTCCTAACTACTAACTACTAACTACTAACTACTGACTACTAACTATTAACTACTAATTACTAACTACTAACTACTAACTATTAACTACAAACTACTAACTAATAACTACTAACTACTAATTACTAACTACTAACTACTATCTACTAATTACTAACTACTAACTACTAACCACTAACTACTCACTAATAACTACTAACTACTAACTACTAAATACTAACTACTGACTACAAACTACTAACTACTAACTACTAACTACTGACTACTAACTACTAATTACTAACTACTAACTACTAACTACTAACTACTAACTAATAACTACTAACTAAAAACTACTAACTATTAACTGCTAACTACTAACTACTAACTACTAACTACTAACTACTAACTGCTAACTACTGACTACTAACTACTAACTACTAAGTACTAACTACTAACTACTAACTACTGACTACTAACTATTAACTACTAATTACTAACTACTAACTACTAACTATTAACTACAAACTACTAACTAATAACTACTAACTACTAATTACTAACTACTAACTACTATCTACTAATTACTAACTACTAACTACTAACCACTAACTACTCACTAATAACTACTAACTACTAACTACTAAATACTAACTACTGACTACAAACTACTAACTACTAACTACTAACTACTGACTACTAACTACTAATTACTAACTACTAACTACTAACTACTAACTACTAACTAATAACTACTAACTAAAAACTACTAACTATTAACTGCTAACTACTAACTACTAACTACTAAATACTAACTACTGACTACTAACTACTAACTACTAACTGCTAACTACTAAGTACTGACTACTAACTGCTAATTACTAACTACTAACTACTAACTAATAACTACTGACTACTAACTACTTACAACTAACTACCAAAATATTAACTACTAACTTCTAACTACTAACTACTAACTACTAACTAAGAACTAATAAATACTAACTACTAACTACTAACTACTAACTACTAACTAACTACTAACTACTAACTACTAACTGCTAACTACTAGCTACTAACTACTAATTGCTAACTACTAACTACTAACTCTTAACTACTACATACTAACTACTAACTACTAACTACTAAATACTAACTACCGACTCCTAACTACTAACTACTAACTACTAACTACTGACTACTAACTACTAACTACTAATTACTAACTACTAACTACTAACTACTAACTACTAACTACTAACTACAAACTACTAACTAATAACTACTAACTACTAATTACTAACTACTAACTACTATCTACTAATTACTAACTACTAACTACTAACCACTAACTACTCACTAATAACTACTAACTACTAACTACTAAATACTAACTACTGACTACAAACTACTAACTACTAACTACTAACTACTGACTACTAACTACTAATTACTAACTACTAACTACTAACTACTAACTACTAACTAATAACTACTAACTAAAAACTACTAACTATTAACTGCTAACTACTAACTACTAACTACTAAATACTAACTACTGACTACTAACTACTAACTACTAACTGCTAACTACTAAGTACTGACTACTAACTGCTAATTACTAACTACTAACTACTAACTAATAACTACTGACTACTAACTACTTACAACTAACTACCAAAATATTAACTACTAACTTCTAACTACTAACTACTAACTACTAACTAAGAACTAATAAATACTAACTACTAACTACTAACTACTAACTACTAACTAACTACTAACTACTAACTACTAACTGCTAACTACTAGCTACTAACTACTAATTGCTAACTACTAACTACTAACTCTTAACTACTACATACTAACTACTAACTACTAACTACTAAATACTAACTACCGACTCCTAACTACTAACTACTAACTACTAACTACTGACTACTAACTACTAACTACTAATTACTAACTACTAACTACTAACTACTAACTACTAACTACTAACTACAAACTACTAACTAATAACTACTAACTACTATGTACTAACTACTATCTACTAATTAATAACTACTAACTACTAACTACTAACTACTGACTACTAACTACTAATTAATAACTACTAATTACTAACTACTAACTACTAACTACTAACTACTAACTAATAACTACTAACTAAAAACTACTAACTACTAACTGCTAACTACTAACTACTAACTACTAACTACTAACTACTAACTGCTAACTACTGACTACTAACTACTAACTACTAACTACTAACTTCTAACTACTAAATACTAACCACTAGCTACTAACTACTAACTACTAACTACTAACAACTGATTACTAAATTCTAACTACTAACTACTAAGTACTGACTACTAACTGCTAATTACTAGCTACTAACTACTAACTACTAACTGATAACTACTAACTACTAACTACTTACAACTAACTACTAAATATTAACTACTAACTTCTAACTACTAACTACTAACTACTAACTACTAACTAATAACTAATAACTACTAACTACTAACTACTAACTACTAACTACTAACTAACTACTAACTACTAACTACTAACTACTAACTACTAACTACTAGCTACTAACTACTAACTACTAACTGCTAACTGCTAACTACTAACTATTAACTACTACATACTAACTACTAACTACTAACTACTAAATACTAACTACCGACTCCTAACTACTAACTACTAACTACTGACTACTAACTATTAACTACTAATTACTAACTACTAACTACTAACTATTAACTACAAACTACTAACTAATAACTACTAACTACTAATTACTAACTACTAACTACTATCTACTAATTACTAACTACTAACTACTAACCACTAACCACTCACTAATAACTACTAATTACTAACTACTAAATACTAACTACTGACTACAAACTACTAACTACTAACTACTAACTACTGACTACTAACTACTAATTACTAACTACTAACTACTAACTACTAACTACTAACTAATAACTACTAACTAAAAACTACTAACTATTAACTGCTAACTACTAACTACTAACTACTAACTACTAACTACTAACTGCTAACTACTGACTACTAACTACTAACTACTAAGTACTAACTACTAACTACTAACTTCTAACTACTAAATACTAACCACTAGCTACTAACTACTAACTACTAACTACTAACTACTAACAACTGACTACTAACTACTAACTACTAACTACTAACTATTAACTTCTAACTTCTAACAACTAAATACTAACCACTAGCTACTAACTACTAACTACTAACTACTAACAACTGACTACTATATGCTAACTACTAATTACTAACTACTAACTGCTAAATACTAATTATTAACTACTACATACTAACTACTAACTGCTAACTACTAACTATAAACTACTACATACTAACTACTAACTACTAACTACTAACTACTAACTACTGACTACTAACTACTAACTACTAAATACTAACTACTAACTACTAACTACTAACTTCTAACTACTAAATACAAACCACTAGCTACTAACTACTAACTACTAACTACTGACTACTAACTACTAATTAATAACTACTAATTACTAACTACTAACTACTAACTACTAACTACTAACTAATAACTACTAACTAAAAACTACTAACTACTAACTGCTAACTACTAACTACTAACTACTAACTACTAACTACTAACTGCTAACTACTGACTACTAACTACTAACTACTAACTTCTAACTACTAAATACTAACCACTAGCTACTAACTACTAACTACTAACTACTAACAACTGATTACTAAATTCTAACTACTAACTACTAAGTACTGACTACTAACTGCTAATTACTAGCTACTAACTACTAACTACTAACTGATAACTACTAACTACTAACTACTTACAACTAACTACTAAATATTAACTACTAACTTCTAACTACTAACTACTAACTACTAACTACTAACTAATAACTAATAACTACTAACTACTAACTACTAACTACTAACTACTAACTAACTACTAACTACTAACTACTAACTACTAACTACTAACTACTAGCTACTAACTACTAACTACTAACTGCTAACTGCTAACTACTAACTATTAACTACTACATACTAACTACTAACTACTAACTACTAAATACTAACTACCGACTCCTAACTACTAACTACTAACTACTGACTACTAACTATTAACTACTAATTACTAACTACTAACTACTAACTATTAACTACAAACTACTAACTAATAACTACTAACTACTAATTACTAACTACTAACTACTATCTACTAATTACTAACTACTAACTACTAACCACTAACCACTCACTAATAACTACTAATTACTAACTACTAAATACTAACTACTGACTACAAACTACTAACTACTAACTACTAACTACTGACTACTAACTACTAATTACTAACTACTAACTACTAACTACTAACTACTAACTAATAACTACTAACTAAAAACTACTAACTATTAACTGCTAACTACTAACTACTAACTACTAACTACTAACTACTAACTGCTAACTACTGACTACTAACTACTAACTACTAAGTACTAACTACTAACTACTAACTTCTAACTACTAAATACTAACCACTAGCTACTAACTACTAACTACTAACTACTAACTACTAACAACTGACTACTAACTACTAACTACTAACTACTAACTATTAACTTCTAACTTCTAACAACTAAATACTAACCACTAGCTACTAACTACTAACTACTAACTACTAACAACTGACTACTATATGCTAACTACTAATTACTAACTACTAACTGCTAAATACTAATTATTAACTACTACATACTAACTACTAACTGCTAACTACTAACTATAAACTACTACATACTAACTACTAACTACTAACTACTAACTACTAACTACTGACTACTAACTACTAACTACTAAATACTAACTACTAACTACTAACTACTAACTTCTAACTACTAAATACAAACCACTAGCTACTAACTACTAACTACTAACTACTAACAACTGACTAATAAATACTAACCACTACCTACTAATTACTAACTGCTAACAACTGACTACTATATGCTAACTACTAACTACTAAGTACTGACTGCTAAATGCTAATTACTAACTACTAACTACTAACTACTAACTACTAACTAATAACTACTAACTACTAACTACTTACAACTAACTACTAAATATTAACTACTAACTACTAACTACTAACTACTAAATACTAACTAATAACAATTAACTACTAATTACTAACTGCTAACTACTAACTATTAACTACTAACTGCTAACTACAAACTATTAACTACTACATACTAACTACTAACTACTATATACTAAATACTAACTACTGACTACTAACTACTAACTACTAACTACTAACTACAAACCACTGAATACTAATTACTAACTATAAACTACTAACTACTAACTACTAACTACTAACTAATAACTACGAACTACTAACTACTAAGTACTAACTACTAACTACTGTCTACTAAATACTAACTACTAAGTACTAACTACAAACTACTGAATACTAACTACTAACTACTAACTACTAAACACTAACTACTCACTAATAACTACTAACTACTAACTACTAACTACTAAACTCTAACTACTAAATACTAACCACTAGCTACTAACTACTAACTACTAACTACTAACTGCTAACTACTTATTACTAACTACTAACTGCTAACTACTAACTATTAACTACTAAATACTAACCACTAGCTACTAACTACTAACTACTAACTGCTAACTACTAACTACTAACTACTAACTGCTAACTACTAATTACTAACTACTAACTGCTAACTACTAACTATTAACTACTACATACTAACTACTAACTACTAACTACTAACTACTGACTACTAACTACTAACTACTAACTACTAACTACTAACTACTAACTACTAACTACTAACTACTAACTACTAACTACTAACTCTTAACTACTAACTACTAACTACTGACTACTAACTACTAACTACTAACTGCTAACTACTATCTACTAACTACTACATTCTAACTACTAAATACTAACCACTAGCTACTAACTACGAACTACTAACAACTGACTACTAAAAGCTAACTACTAACTATTAAGTACTGACTACTAACTGCTAATTACTAACTACTAACTACTAACTACTAAATAATAACTACTAACTACTAACTACTTACAACTAACTACTAAATATTAACAACTAACTACTAACTACTAACTACAAACTAATAACTACTAAATACTAACTAATAACAATTAACTACTAATTACTAACTACTAACTACTAACTATTAACTACTAACTGCTAACTACAAACTATTAACTACTACATACTAACTACTAACTACTATATACTAAATACTAACTACTGACTACTAACTACTAACTACTAACTACTAACTACAAACCACTGAATACTAATTACTAACTATAAACTACTAACTACTAACTACTAACTACTAACTAATAACTACGAACTACTAACTACTAAGTACTAACTACTAACTACTATCTACTAAATACTAACTACTAAGTACTAACTACAAACTACTGAATACTAACTACTAACTACTAACTACTAAACACTAACTACTCACTAATAACTACTAACTACTAACTACTAACTACTAAACTCTAACTACTAAGTACTAACCACTAGCTACTAACTACTAACTACTAACTACTAACTGCTAACTACTTATTACTAACTACTAACTGCTAACTACTAACTATTAACTACTAAATACTAACCACTAGCTACTAACTACTAACTACTAACTGCTAACTACTAACTACTAACTACTAACTGCTAACTACTAATTACTAACTACTAACTGCTAACTACTAACTATTAACTACTACATACTAACTACTAACTACTAACTACTAACTACTGACTACTAACTACTAACTACTAACTACTAACTACTAACTACTAACTACTAACTACTAACTACTAACTCTTAACTACTAACTACTAACTACTGACTACTAACTACTAACTACTAACTGCTAACTACTATCTACTAACTACTAAATACTAACCACTAGCTACTAACTACGAACTACTAACAACTGACTACTAAAAGCTAACTACTAACTATTAAGTACTGACTACTAACTGCTAATTACTAACTACTAACTACTAACTACTAAATAATAACTACTAACTACTAACTACTTACAACTAACTACTAAATATTAACAACTAACTACTAACTACTAACTACTAACTAATAACTACTAACTACTAACTACTAACTACTAACTGCTAACTACTAACTATTAACTACTACATACTAACTATTAACTACTAACTACTAAATACAAACCACTAGCTACTAACTACTAACTACTAACTGCTAACTACTAACTACTAACTGCTAACTACTAATTACTAACTACTATTTGCTAGCTACTAACTATTAACTACTTCATACTAACTACTAACTGCTAACTACTAACTATTAACTACTACATACTAACTACTAACTACTAACTACTAACTGCTAACTACTAATTACTAACTACTAACTGCTAACTACTAACTATTAACTACTACATACTAACTACTAACTACTAACTACTAACTACTGACTACTAACTACTAACTACTAACTACTAACTACTAACTACTAACTACTAACTACAAACTACTAACTACTAACTCTTAACTACTAACTACTAACTACTGACTACTAACTACTAACTACTAACTGCTAACTACTATCTACTAACTACTAAATACTAACCACTAGCTACTAACTACGAACTACTAACAACTGACTACTAAAAGCTAACTACTAACTATTAAGTACTGACTACTAACTGCTAATTACTAACTACTAACTACTAACTACTAAATAATAACTACTAACTACTAACTACTTACAACTAACTACTAAATATTAACAACTAACTACTAACTACTAACTACTAACTAATAACTACTAACTACTAACTACTAACTACTAACTGCTAACTACTAACTATTAACTACTACATACTAACTATTAACTACTAACTACTAAATACAAACCACTAGCTACTAACTACTAACTACTAACTGCTAACTACTAACTACTAACTGCTAACTACTAATTACTAACTACTATTTGCTAGCTACTAACTATTAACTACTTCATACTAACTACTAACTGCTAACTACTAACTATTAACTACTACATACTAACTACTAACTACTAACTACTAACTGCTAACTACTAATTACTAACTACTAACTGCTAACTACTAACTATTAACTACTACATACTAACTACTAACTACTAACTACTAACTACTGACTACTAACTACTAACTACTAACTACTAACTACTAACTACTAACTACTAACTACTAACTACTAACTACTAACTCTTAACTACTAACTACTAACTACTGACTACTAACTACTAACTACTAACTGCTAACTACTATCTACTAACTACTAAATACTAACCACTAGCTACTAACTACGAACTACTAACAACTGACTACTAAAAGCTAACTACTAACTATTAAGTACTGACTACTAACTGCTAATTACTAACTACTAACTACTAACTACTAAATAATAACTACTAACTACTAACTACTTACAACTAACTACTAAATATTAACAACTAACTACTAACTACTAACTACTAACTAATAACTACTAACTACTAACTACTAACTACTAACTGCTAACTACTAACTATTAACTACTACATACTAACTATTAACTACTAACTACTAAATACAAACCACTAGCTACTAACTACTAACTACTAACTGCTAACTACTAACTACTAACTGCTAACTACTAATTACTAACTACTATTTGCTAGCTACTAACTATTAACTACTTCATACTAACTACTAACTACTAACTACTAACTACTAACTACTAACTACTAACTACTAACTGCTAACTACTAACTATTAACTACTACATACTAACTATTATCTACTAACTACTAAATACTAACCACTAGCTACTAACTACTGACTACTAACTACTAACTACTAACTACTAACTGCTAACTACTAACTACTAACTACTAACTACTAACTACTAAATACTAACCACTAGCTACTAACTACTAACTACTAACTACTAACAGATGACTGCTAACTACTAACTACTAACTACTAACTACTAACTACTAACTTCTAACTACTAAATACTAACCACTAGCTACTAACTACTAACTACTAACTACTAACAACTGACTACTATATGCTAACTACTAACTACTAACTACTAACTACTAACTACTAACTACTAACTACTGACTATTAACTACTAACTACTAACTACTAACTACCAGCTACTAACTACTAACTACTAACTACTAACAACTAACTACTAAATACTAACCACTAGCTACTAACTACTAACTACTTACAACTAACTACTAAATATTAACAACGAACTACTAACTACTAACTACTAACTACTAACTACTAACTACTAACAACTAGCTAATAACTACTAACTACTAACTACTAACTACTTACAACTAACTACTAAATATTAACAACGAACTACTAACTACTAACTACTAACTACTAACTACTAACTACTAACAACTAGCTAATAACTACTAACTACTAACTGCTAACTACTAACTACTAACTGCTAACTACTAATTACTAACTACTAACTGCTAACTACTAACTATTAACTACTACATACTAACTACTAACTGCTAACTACTAACTATTAACTACTACATGCTAACTACTAACTACTAACTACTGACTACTAACTGCTAATTACTAACTACTAACTACTAAATATTAACAACGAACTACTTACTACTAACTACTAACTACTAACTACTAACTACTAACTACTAACTACTAACTACTAACTACTAACTACTAACTACTAACTACTAACTACTTACAACTAACTACTAAATATTAACAACGAACTACTAACTACTAACTACTAACTACTAACTACTAACTACTAACAACTAGCTAATAACTACTAACTACTAACTGCTAACTACTAACTACTAACTGCTAACTACTAATTACTAACTACTAACTGCTAACTACTAACTATTAACTACTACATACTAACTACTAACTGCTAACTACTAACTATTAACTACTACATGCTAACTACTAACTACTAACTACTGACTACTAACTACTAACTACTAACTACTAACAACTAACTTCTAACTACTAAATACTAACCACTAGCTTCTAACTACTAACTACTAAATACTAACTGCTAACTACTAATTACTAACTACTAACTGCTAACTACTAACTATTAACTACTACATACTAACTACTAACTACTAACTACTAACTACTAACTACTAACTACTGACTGCTAACTACTAACTATTAACCACTACATACTAACTACTAACTACTAACTACTGACTACTGACTACTAACTACTAACTACTAACTACTAACTACTAACTACTAACTACTAATTACTAACTACTAACTACTAACTGCTAACTACTAACTACTAACTGCTAACTACTAACTATTAACTACTACATACTAACTGCTAACTACTAACTACTAAAAACTAACTACTGACTACTAACTACTGACTACTAACTACTAACTACGAACTACTGACTACTAACTACTAACTACTAACTACTAACTACTAACTACTAACTACTGACTACTGACTACTAACTACTAACTACTAACTACTAACTACTAACTACTAACTACTAACTACTAACTACTAACTACTAACTACTAACTGCTAACTACTAACTACTAACTGCTAACTACTAACTACTAACTACTAACAACTAACTACTAACTACTAACTACTAACTACTAACTACTGACTGCTAACTACTAACTATTAACCACTACATACTAACTACTGACTACTAACTACCAACTACTAAATAATAACTACTGACTACTAACTACTAACTGCTAACTACTAACTACTAACTACTAACTACTGACTACTAACTACTAACTACTAACTACTAATTACTAACTACTAACTACTAACTAATAACTACTAACTACTAACTACTAAGTACTAACTACTAACTACTATCTACTAAATACTAACTACTAAGTACTTTTGACTAATTACTAACTACAAACTACTAACCACTAACTACTCACTAATATCTACTAACTACTAACTACTAACTACTAACCTCTAAATACTAAATACTAACCACTAGCTACTAACTACTAACTACTAACTACTAACTACTAACTACTGACTGCTAACTACTAACTATTAACCACTACATACTAACTACTAACTACTAACTACTAAATAATAACTACTGACTACTAACTACTAAATACTAACTACTAACTACTAACTACTGACTACTAACTACAAACTACTAATTACTAACTACTAACTACTAACTACTAACTACTAACTACTAACTAATAACGACTAATTACTAACTACTAAATACTAAATACTAACTACTATCTACTAAATACTAACTACTAAGTACTTTTTACTAATTACTAACTACTAACTACTAACCACTAACTACTCACTAATATCTACTAACTACTAACTACTAACTACTAACCTCTAAATACTAAGTACTAACCACTAGCTACTAACTACTAACTAATAACTACTAACTACTAACTACTAACTACTGACTACTAACTACTAACTACTAACTACTAACTACTAACTACTAACTACTAACTACTAACTACTAACTACTAACTACTAACTACTAACTACTAACTACTAACTACTAACTTCTAACTACTAAATACTAACCACTAGCTACTAACTACGAACTACTAACAACTGACTACTAAATGCTAACTACTAACTACTAAGTACTGACTACTAACTGCTAATTACTAACTACTAACTACTAACTACTAACTAATAACTACTAACTACTAACTACTTACAACTAACTACTAACTACTAAATACTAACTACTAACTACTAACTACTAACTACTAACTAAAAACTACTAACTACTAACTACTAACTACTAACTGCTAACTACTAACTATTAACTACTACATACTAACTATTATCTACTAACTACTAACTACTAACTGCTAACTACTACCTGCTAACTGCTAACTACTAATTACTAACTACTAACTTCTAACTACTAACTATTAACTACTACATACTAACTACTAACTGCTAACTACTAACTATTAACTACTACATACTAACTACCAACTACTAACTACTAACTACTGACTACTAACTACTAACTACCCTACTACTAACTACTAACTACTAACTACTAACTACTATCTACTAAATACTAACTACTAAGTACTTTTGACTAATTACTAACTACAAACTACTAACCACTAACTACTCACTAATATCTACTAACTACTAACTACTAACTACTAACCTCTAAATACTAAATACTAACCACTAGCTACTAACTACTAACTACTAACTACTAACTACTGACTGCTAACTACTAACTATTAACCACTACATACTAACTACTAACTACTAACTACTAAATAATAACTACTGACTACTAACTACTAAATACTAACTACTAACTACTAACTACTGACTACTAACTACTAACTACTAATTACTAACTACTAACTACTAACAACTAACTACTAACTACTAACTAATAACGACTAATTACTAACTACTAAATACTAAATACTAACTACTATCTACTAAATACTAACTACTAAGTACTTTTTACTAATTACTAACTACTAACTACTAACCACTAACTACTCACTAATATCTACTAACTACTAACTACTAACTACTAACCTCTAAATACTAATTACTAACCACTAGCTACTAACTACTAACTAATAACTACTAACTACTAACTACTAACTACTGACTACTAACTACTAACTACTAACTACTAACTACTAACTACTAACTACTAACTACTAACTACTAACTACTAACTACTAACTACTAACTACTAACTACTAACTACTAACTACTAACTACTAACTTCTAACTACTAAATACTAACCACTAGCTACTAACTACGAACTACTAACAACTGACTACTAAATGCTAACTACTAACTACTAAGTACTGACTACTAACTGCTAATTACTAACTACTAACTACTAACTACTAACTAATAACTACTAACTACTAACTACTTACAACTAACTACTAACTACTAAATACTAACTACTAACTACTAACTACAAACTACTAACTAAAAACTACTAACTACTAACTACTAACTACTAACTGCTAACTACTAACTATTAACTACTACATACTAACTATTATCTACTAACTACTAACTACTAACTGCTAACTACTACCTGCTAACTGCTAACTACTAATTACTAACTACTAACTTCTAACTACTAACTATTAACTACTACATACTAACTACTAACTGCTAACTACAAACTATTAACTACTACATACTAACTACCAACTACTAACTACTAACTACTGACTACTAACTACTAACTACCCTACTACTAACTACTAACTACTAACTACTAACTACTAACTACTAACTACTAACTTCTAACTACTAAATACTAACCACTAGCTACTAACTACTAACTAATAACTATTAACTACTAACAACTGAGTACTAAATGCTAACTACTAACTACTAAGTACTGACTGCTAAATGCTAATTGCTAACTGCTAACTACTAACTAATAACTACTAACTACTAACTACTTACAACTAACTACTAAATATTAACTACTAACTACTAACTATTAACTACTAACTACTAACTGCTAACTACTAACTACTAACTACTAACTACTAACTACTAACTACTAACTTCTAACTACTAAATACTAACCACTAGCTACTAACTACGAACTACTAACAACTGACTACTAAATGCTAACTACTAACTACTAAGTACTGACTGCTAAATGCTAATTGCTAACTGCTAACTACTAACTAATAACTACTAACTACTAACTACTTACAACTAACTACTAAATATTAACTACTAACTACTAACTATTAACTACTAACTACTAACTGCTAACTACTAACTACTAACTACTATCTACTAACTACTAACTACTAACTACTAACTACTAACTACTAAATACTAACTAATAACTATTAACTACTAACTACTAACTACTGACTACTAACTACTAATTACTAACTACTAACTACTAACTACTAACTACTAACTCCTAACTTCTAACTACTAAATACTAACTACTAACTACTAACTACTAACTACTAACTACTAACTACTAACTACTAACTACTAACTACTAACTACTAACTACTAACTACTAACTTCTAACTACTAAATACTAACCACTAGCTACTAACTACGAACTATTAACAACTGACTACTAAATGCTAACTACTAACTACTAAGTACTGACTACTAACTGCTAATTACTAACTACTAACTACTAACTACTAACTAATAACTACTAACTACTAACTACTTACAACTAACTACTAAATATTAACTACTAACTACTAAATACTAACTACTAACTACTAACTACTAACTACTAACTAAAAACTACTAACTACTAACTACTAACTACTAACTGCTAACTACTAACTATTAACTACTACATACTAACTATTATCTACTAACTACTAACTACTAACTGCTAACTACTACCTGCTAACTGCTAACTACTAATTACTAACTACTAACTTCTAACTACTAACTATTAACTACTACATACTAACTACTAACTGCTAACTACTAACTATTAACTACTACATACTAACTACCAACTACTAACTACTAACTACTGACTACTAACTACTAACTACCCTACTACTAACTACTAACTACTAACTACTAACTACTAACTACTAACTACTAACTACTAACTTCTAACTACTAAATACTAACCACTAGCTACTAACTACTAACTAATAACTATTAACTACTAACAACTGAGTACTAAATGCTAACTACTAACTACTAAGTACTGACTGCTAAATGCTAATTGCTAACTGCTAACTAATAACTAATAACTTCTAACTGCTAACTACTACCTGCTAACTGCTAACTACTAATTACTAACTACTAACTTCTAACTACTAACTATTAACTACTACATACTAACTACTAACTGCTAACTACTAACTATTAACTACTACATACTAACTACCAACTACTAACTACTAACTACTGACTACTAACTACTAACTACCCTACTACTAACTACTAACTACTAACTTCTAACTACTAAATACTAACCACTAGCTACTAACTACTAACTAATAACTATTAACTACTAACAACTGAGTACTAAATGCTAACTACTAACTACTAAGTACTGACTGCTAAATGCTAATTGCTAACTGCTAACTACTAACTAATAACTACTAACTACTAACTACTTACAACTAACTACTAAATATTAACTACTAACTACTAACTATTAACTACTAACTACTAACTGCTAACTACTAACTACTAACTACTAACTACTAACTACTAACTACTGACTGCTAACTACTACCTATTAACCACTACATACTAACTACTAACTACTAACTACTAAATAATAACTACTGACTACTAACTACTAACTACTAACTACTAACTACTAACTACTGACTACTAACTAATAACTACTAACTACTAACTACTAACTACTAACTACTAACCAATATCTACTCACTAGTATCTACTAACTACTAACTACTAACTACTAACTGCTAACCTCTAAATACTAACCACTAGCTACTAACTACTAACTACTAACTACTAACGGCTAACTACTAATCACTAACTATTAACTGCTAACTACTAACTATTTACTACTACATACTAACTACTAACTACCACCTACTAAATACTAACTACTGACTACTAAATACTAATTACTAACTACTGACTACTAACTACTAACTACTAACTACTAACTACTAACTACTAACTTCTAACTGCTAAATACTAACCACTAGCTACAAACTACTAACTACTAACTACTAACAACTGACCCCTAAATGCTAACTACTAACTACTAACTACTAACTAATAACTACTAACTACTAACTACTTACAACTAACTACTAAATATTAACTACTAACTTCTAACTACTAACTACTAACTACTAACTAATAACCAAAAACTACTAACTACTAACTGCTTACTACTAACTATTAACTACTACATACTAACTACTAACTACTAACTACTAACTACTAACTACTAAATACTAACTACTGACTACTAACTACTAAATACTAACTACTAACTACTAACTACTGACTACTAACTACTAACTACTGACTACTAACTACTAACTACTAACTTCTAACTGCTAAATACTAACCACTAGCTACTAACTACTAACTACTAACAACTGACCACTAAATGCTAACTACTAAGTACTAAGTACTGACTACTAACTGCTAATTACTAACTACTAACTACTCACTACTAACTAATAACTACTAACTACTAGCTACTTACAACTAACTACTAAAGATTAACTACTAACTTCTAACTACTAACTACTAACTACCAACTACTAACTAATAACTACTAACTACTAACTAATAACTAATAACTAATAACTACAAATTACTAACTAACTATTAACTACTAACTACTAACTACTAGCTACTAACTATTAACTACTAACTGCTAACTACTAACTATTAGCTACTACATACTAACTACTAACTACTAAATACTAAATACTAACTACTGACTACTAACTACTAACTACTAACTACTAACTATTAACTACTAACTACTAACTACTGACTACTAACTACTAACTACTAACTAATAACTACTAACTACTAACTAATAACTACTAACTACTTAGTACTAACTACTAACTACTATCTACTAAATACTAAATACTAAGTGCTTTTTACTAATTACTAACTACTAACTACTAACCACTAACTACTCACTAATAACTACTAACTACTAACTGCTAAATACTAACTACTGACTACTAACTACTAACTACTAACTACTAACTAATAACTACTAACTACTTAGTACTAACTACTAACTACTATCTACTAAATACTAAATACTAAGTGCTTTTTACTAATTACTAACTACTAACTACTAACCACTAACTACTCACTAATAACTACTAACTACTAACTGCTAAATACTAACTACTGACTACTAACTACTAACTACTAATTACTAACTACTGACTACTAACTAATAACTACTAACTACTAACTACTAACTACTAACCACTATCTACTCACTAATATCTACTAACTACTAACTACTAACTACTAACTGCTAACCTCTAAATACTAACCACTAGCTACTAACTACTAACTACTAACTACTAACGGCTAACTACTAATCACTAACTATTAACTGCTAACTACTAACTATTTACTACTACATACTAACTACTAACTACCACCTACTAAATACTAACTACTGACTACTAACTACTAATTACTAACTACTGACTACTAACTACTAACTACTAACTACTAACTACTAACTACTAACTTCTAACTGCTAAATACTAACCACTAGCTACTAACTACTAACTACTAACTACTAACAACTGACCCCTAAATGCTAACTACTAACTACTAACTACTAACTAATAACTACTAACTACTAACTACTTACAACTAACTACTAAATATTAACTACTAACTTCTAACTACTAACTACTAACTACTAACTAATAACTAATAACTACTAACTACTAGCTACTAACTACTAACTGCTAACTACTAACTATTAACTACTACATACTAACTACTAACTACTAACTACTAACTACTAACTACTAAATACTAACTACTGACTACTAACTACTAACTACTAACTTCTAACTGCTAAATACTAACCACTAGCTACTAACTACTAACTACTAACTACTAACAACTGACCACTAAATGCTAACTACTAAGTACTAAGTACTGACTACTAACTGCTAATTACTAACTACTAACTACTCACTACTAACTAATAACTACTAACTACTAGCTACTTACAACTAACTACTAAAGATTAACTACTAACTTCTAACTACTAACTACTAACTACTAACTACTAACTAATAACTAATAACTAATAACTACAAATTACTAACTAACTACTAACTACTAACTACTAACTACTAACTACTAGCTACTAACTATTAACTACTAACTGCTAACTACTAACTATTAGCTACTACATACTAACTACTAACTACTAAATACTAAATACTAACTACTGACTACTAACTACTAACTACTAACTACTAACTATTAACTACTAACTACTAACTACTGACTACTAACTACTAACTACTAACTAATAACTACTAACTACTAACTAATAACTACTAACTACTTAGTACTAACTACTAACTACTATCTACTAAATACTAAATACTAAGTGCTTTTTACTAATTACTAACTACTAACTACTAACCACTAACTACTCACTAATAACTACTAACTACTAACTGCTAAATACTAACTACTGACTACTAACTACTAACTACTAACTAATAACTACTAACTACTTAGTACTAACTACTAACTACTATCTACTAAATACTAAATACTAAGTGCTTTTTACTAATTACTAACTACTAACTACTAACCACTAACTACTCACTAGTAACTACTAACTACTAACTGCTAAATACTAACTACTGACTACTAACTACTAACTACTAATTACTAACTACTGACTACTAACTACTAATTACTAACTACTAACTACTAACTACTAACTACTAACTACTAACTACTAACTAATAACTACTAACTAATAATTACTAACTACTTACTACTAGCTACTAACTATTATCTACTAACTGCTAACTACTAACTATTAGCTACTACATACTAACTACTAACTACTAACTACTAAATACTAACTACTGACTACTAACTACTAACTACTATCTACTAACTACTGACTACTAACTACTAACTACTAATTACTAACTACTAACTACTAACTACTAACTACTAACTACAAACTACTAACTAATAACTACTAACTACTTAGTACTAACTACAAACTACTAACTAATAACTACTAACAACTTAGTACCAACTACTAACTACCATCTACTAAACACTAAATACTAAGTACTTTTTACTAATTACTAAATACTAACTACTAACCACTAACTACTCACTAATAACTACTAACTACTAACTGCTAAATACTAACTACTGACTACTAACTACTAACTACTAATTACTAACTACTGACTACTAACTACTAATTACTAACTACTAACTACTAACTACTAACTACTAACTACTAACTACTAACTACTAACTAATAACTACTAACTAATAATTACTAACTACTTACTACTAGCTACTAACTTTTATCTAGTAACTGCTAACTACTAACTATTAGCTACTACATACTAACTACTAACTACTAACTACTAAATACTAACTACTGACTACTAACTACTAACTACTAACTACTAACTACTGACTACTAACTACTAACTACTAATTACTAACTACTAACTACTAACTACTAACTACAAACTACTAACTAATAACTACTAACTATTTAGTACTAACTACAAACTACTAACTAATAACTACTAACAACTTAGTACTAACTACTAACTACCATCTACTAAATACTAAATGCTAAGTACTTTTTACTAATTACTAAATACTAACTACTAACCACTAACTACTCACTAATAACTACTAACTACTAACTGCTAAATACTAACTACTGACTACTAACTACTAACTACTAATTACTAACTACTGGCTATTAACTACTAATTACTAACGACTAACTACTAACTACTAACTACTAACTAATAACTACTAACTACTAACTAATAACTACTAACTAATAATTACTAACTACTAACTACTAGCTACTAACTATTAACTACTAACTGCTAACTACTAACTATTAGCTACTACATAATAACTACTAACTACAAACTACTAACTAATAACTACTAACTACTTAGTACTAACTACTAACTACTATCTACTAAATACTAACTACTAACTACTAACTACTAATTACTAACTACTAACTACTAACTACTAACTACAAACTACTAACTAATAACTACTAACTACTTAGTACTAACTACTATCTACTAAATACTAAATACTAAGTGCTTTTTACTAATTACTAACTACTAACTACTAACCACTAACTACTCACTAATAACTACTAACTACTAACTGCTAAATACTCACTACTAACTAATGACTACTAACTAATAATTATTAACTACTTACTACTAGCTACTAACTATTATCTACTAACTGCTAACTACTAACTATTAGCTACTACATACTAACTACTAACTACTAACTACTAAATACTAACTACTGACTACTAACTACTAACTACTAACTACTAACTACTGACTACTAACTACTAACTACTAATTACTAACTACTAACTACTAACTACTAACTACTAACTACAAACTACTAACTAATAACTACTAACTACTTAGTACTAACTACAAACTACTAACTAATAACTACTAACAACTTAGTACTAACTACTAACTACTATCTACTAAATACTAAATACTAAGTACTTTTTACTAATTACTAAATATTAACTACTAACCACTAACTACTCACTAATAACTACTAACTACTAACTGCTAAATACTAACTACTAACTAATGACTACTAACTAATAATTACTAACTACTTACTACTAGCTACTAACTATTATCTACTAGTTGCTAACTACTAACTATTAGCTACTACATACTAACTACTAACTACTAAATACTAACTACTGACTACTAACTACTAACTACTAACTACTAACTACTGACTACTAACTAATAACTACTAATTACTAACGACTAACTACTAACTACTAACTACTAACTAATAACTACTAACTAATAATTACTAACTACTAACTACTAGCTACTAACTATTAACTACTAACTGCTAACTACTAACTATTAGCTACTACATACTAGCTACTAACTACAAACTACTAACTAATAACTACTAACTACTTAGTACTAACTACAAACTACTATCTACTAAATACTAACTACTAACTACTAACTACTGACTACTAACTACTAACTACTAATTACTAACTACTAACTACTAACTACTAACTACTAACTATTAACTACTAACTACTAACTACTAACTACTAACTACTGACTACTAACTACTAACTACTAATTACTAACTACTCACTACAAACTAATAACTAATAACCTACTAACTACTAACTAACTACTAACTACTAACTACTAACTACTAACTACTAGCTACTAACTATTAACTTCTAACTGCTAACTACTAACTATTAGCTACTACATACTAACTACTAACTACTAACTACTAACTAATAACTACTAACTAATAATTACTAACTACTAACTACTAGCTACTAACTATTAACTACTAACTGCTAACTACTAACTATTAGCTACTACATACTAGCTACTAACTACAAACTACTAACTAATAACTACTAACTAATAATTACTAACTACTAACTACTAGCTACTAAATACTAACTACTAACTACTAACTACTGACTACTAACTACTAACTACTAACTACTGACTACTAACTACTAACTACTAATTACTAACGACTAACTACTAACTACTAACTACTAACTACTAACTACTAACTAATAACTACTAACTAATAATTACTAACTACTAACTACTAGCTACTAACTATTAACTACTAACTGCTAACTACTAACTATTAGCTACTACATACTAGCTACTAACTACAAACTACTAACTAATAACTACTAACTACTTAGTACTAACTACAAACTACTATCTACTAAATACTAACTACTAACTACTAACTACTGACTACTAACTACTAACTACTAATTACTAACTACTAACTACTAACTACTAACTACTAACTACTAACTAATAACTATTAACTACTAACTACTAACTACTAACTACTAACTACTAACTACTGACTACTAACTACTAACTACTAATTACTAACTACTAACTACTAACTACTAACTACTAACTACTAACTACTAACTACTAACTACTAACTACTAACTACTAACTACTAACTACTAACTGCTAACTACTAACTACTAGCTACTAACTATTAACTACTAACTGCTAACTACTAACTATTAGCTACTACATACTAACTACTAACTACTAACTACTAAATACTCACTAATAACTACTAACTACTAACTGCTAAATACTAATTACTGACTACTAACTACTAATTACTAACTACTGACTACTAACTACTAATTACTCACTACTAACTACTAACTACTAACTACTAACTAATAACTACTAACTAATAATTACTAACTACTAACTACTAGCTACTAAATAATAACTACTAACTGCTAACTACTAACTATTAGCTACTACATACTAACTACTAACTACTAACTACTAAATACTAACTACTGACTACTATCTACTAATTACTAACTACTGACAACTAACTACTAATTACTAACTACTAACTACTAACTACTAACTCTTAACTACTAACCACTAACTAATAACTACTAACTAATAACTACTAACTAATAATTACTAACTACTAACTACTAACTGCTAACTACTAACTACTAACTACTAACTACTAACTACTAACTACTAACTACTAACTGCTAACTACTAACTATTAACTACTTCATACTAACTACTAACTACTAACTGCTAAATACTAACTACTTACTACTAACTACTAACTACTAACTATTAACTACTAACTACTAACTACTAACTACTAACTACTAACTACTAACTACTAACTACTAACTATTAACTACAAACTACTAACTACTAACTACTAACTTCTAACTACTAAATACTAACCACTAGCTACTAACTACTACTTCTAACTACTAACAACTGACAACTAAATGCTAACTACTAACTACTAAGTAATGACTACTAACTGCTAATTACTAACTACTAACTACTAACTAATATCTACTAACTACTAACTACTAACTACTTACAACTAACTACTAAATATTAGCTACTAACTTCTAACTACTAACTACTAACTACTAACTAATAACTACTAACTACTAGCTACTAACCGTTAACTACTAACTGCTAACTACTAACTATTAGCTACTACATACTAACTACTAACTACTAACTACTAAATACTAACTACTTACTACTAACTACTAACTACTAACTATTAACTACTAACTACTAACTACTAACTACTAACTACTAACTACTAACTACTAACTACTAACTACTAACTACTAACTACTAACTACTAACTACTAACTACTAACTACTAACTACAAACTACTAACTACTAACTACTAACTATTAACTACTTCATACTAACTACTAACTACTAACTACTAAATACTAACTACTTACTACTAACTACTAACTACTAACTATTAACTACTAACTACTAACTACTAACTACTAACTACTAACTACTAACTACTAACTACTAACTACTAACTACTAACTACTAACTACTAACTACTAACTACTAACTACAAACTACTAACTACTAACTACTAACTTCTAACTACTAAATACTAACCACTAGCTACTAACTACTACTTCTAACTACTAACAACTGACCACTAAATGCTAACTACTAACTACTAAGTAATGACTACTAACTGCTAATTACTAACTACTAATTACTAACTACTAACTAATATCTACTAACTACTAACTACTTACAACTAACTACTAAATATTAACTACTATCTTCTAACTACTAACTTCTAACTACTAACTACTAACTAATAACTACTAACTACTAGCTACTAACTATTAACTACTAACTGCTAACTACTAACTATTAGCTACTACATACTAACTACTAACTACTAAATACTTACTACTGACTACTAACTACTAACTACTAACTACTAACTACTAACTACTAACTACTAACTACTGACTACTAACTACTAACTACTAATTACTAACTACTAACTACTAACTACTAACTACTAACTAATAACTACTAACTACTTAGTACTAACTGGAGTCAGACATGACTTCCAAAAAGAAATGTTTAATATTTGAAAGACTTTATTCAGAAAGACTAAAATACTCTTTTCTGATTGGATAAAAATGATATATTATTTTATCCTTCTTTCCCTTTATGTGTTTACCCATCTACCCTCTCTTAGCAGAAGAGAAAGTAATTTAGTCAGTACCAGTTACTATCCTGATATAATAATAGAGTATATTTCTCTCTCTCTACTCCGCTCTTGTTTTGTATTGAGATATACGTTAGACTGTAGCATTGGGGCCCGTGCACCGTCTACTGAAGCTCAGATAGAAGAGTAACAGACTAGAGAAGTAGAACTTTAGTTAGTCAGGTAAGCCTTAAGATTTACTAATATTCTTGAGACAACCATAAGACAGTTCAGAGAGTAACCTCATAAAGGTAAGCCCTAGAACACGTCTTATCTGGTGCGACCAGTGCTGAACTAAATTGGGTAAACAATTATAATTTCTGAGGGATATAACAAAAATTATTGTTAGAAAAACAGAACGGATTAAAATATAAAGAATAACAAATGGCTTCCAAGTTTGATATACAATCAAACCATAATAACGAATTAATACCTTTTACTATCGCAAATGACTGCCCACAAGAAAATATAGAAATAATTTACAGAATAACCCTAAATTTGAAGAGAAACCTCTTCAAAGAGACAGATCATATACAACAAATAAAAATCAACCGCAACCATTTGACACACTATCTACCAGCAATACTACTGAATAGTGATAGATACAACAAAAACTATACGTTTGTATTAACAAACGAAAATAACAAAAGAAGAACATATTTTAATTTCCAAAATGAAACAACACTATCGGAAATGCTAAAAATATTTTTAAAAAGACATGAAGAATCACAGGATAGAACAAAACTAACAGCAATAACATCCACAACATATAACATAATAAGAGGTACAAGTGAATATCTCAACGAAAGCCGTCAACAGGTACAGTCTGTGAATGACAGATTAAGATGTGATATCAAAAACTATAACAATTGGCTGACAAAAATAATAGAACTAAAACCAGAAATAAAGACAATATCAATAGATATCATTAAGATAGTATCTGAATTTACTTTCCTCTTTTGGTTAGACAATTTTGAACACATAAATGAAAAACGAATACAGTTCGGAGAGACATATCCTGACGAAATAGGATATCTCTGTGATGAACTCAAAAATATTTGGGATAAAGAATACTGTTCAGAAAATTTTGAAAGCACTTTGCAGATGAGTTCCGACAGTATTAACCTAATTGAAGGAATAGAAAAGTATGTGAAAATAATGGATCAAGGAAAATCAGGATCATCATCATTTAATATAACAAAAAGTTCAACATCAACGTCCACACCAAAAGATATACAACCAAACAGCAATTCACAAGTAAAACAAAAATCAACATTAAAACCAGATAAACTATTAACGTCAAATTTATTTGGAAACAACAATAATACAATAGAAGATGAAGATAATTCTGATTCAGATGAAAGAGAGATTAGATTTGACAATCAATTTCCACCATCGGTAAACCAAAACAGACGAAAATACCAAAACAAGGACGAAATTAATAGTAACAGAATGTACATCAACTCGATAGATAATAAATATAGTGACCACGAACAAAATTGGGAACAACAACAATATAATTATGAAGAATTAAAAAACGAAATTACACAAACAGTAACAGAACATACTAGCAAATTAATAAATAACTTAGAAGAAAAATATCATCGAATGAGCCGAGATATGGAAAGAAGACAAGAAGAAGCACTGGGAATGGTAATCAATAAATTGGAGAGAACTCTTGACAATTTACAAGGACAAAACAACTATAGAACAGAATACGAACATCCATCATATAACAGAAATCAAGAGAATCATTTTTATAACAGAAACCACGAACATACAACAAACGAAAATATACAAAATACCAATAGACATAGTAATCATCAAGAAGGAAACCAAAACAGAAGAACAAATTCAATCACAACAGAAGAAAGAGAAACAACAGTAGTAGAACCACCTTTACCATTTTATAAACAACTAACATCAATGAGCATAAACGAAGACCCTCAAATTGAACAAAACATTAGTAGTGGTTCAGTACCAACAACAATAAGACCATTCGATGGCACAGACCCAGCATATACTGTTGAAGAATATTTAAATAGCATTGTCGCTGCTATGATATTCAGCAGTGGCATTGAACCGGTAAATAAACCAGGACATCACCAATGGAAAGTGAAAAGAGCAGCGTTAATACTACATACTTTACAGGGACCTGCACAAAAATGGTATTCGACACTTCCAAGTGAAACAAAATTAGATTGGGAAACATTTTGCAAAGAATTTTCAGATATGTTTGATTCGGAAAAATCAAAACAACAAGCCAAGATCATATTACAACAATTACAAAAACATACAAACGAATCACTAAGATCACTAGCATTAAGAATAGAAACTCTTGTGAAAACTGCTTATTCTCTATACACAGAAGATTACAGAAATAGTGTTATGAACCAAACGTTCATAAGATGTTTAGACAACGAATTAAAAAACGCAGCATTAAAGAAACATGCAAACCACAAACAAACTCCACGTGAACCAGAAATGCCATTCAAAACACTAGTAGAGAAAATAGACCAAATGGATCTAACAAGAACAATAACTAATAATCACAAAAGATTATATGAAGTAAATCAAAGTACAACAAATATTAATGAAGATCTAAAACAGATGAACATAGCATGTAATAATATAAATGAACTTAATCAAAACGACTTAGAACAATTCGAAGGAACAATATGCAATGTTCTAAACGGAATTAACAATACATATGACAAAAAGAACTTTAAAGGAAGACCAAAGTTTGCACTGTTTTGTAGCTATTGTAGCTCACATGGACATACAAAGGGAAGATGTTTCAAAAGACCACGTCGAGATAGTATTACAAGACCGAAAGAAAGATCATTTTACAGTCACATGAGAAACAATCAAAACTTACCAAATAGAAGAATTGACTCAAATAATGTCAATGGTAGACAACTACCACCGACATCCCCAATATATAACAACTCCAGAAGTCGGACACCATACAGATCACATTCAAGAAATAACTACTATAATAGAAATTCCAGAGATAGTAGAAACAATCAAGGATATCAAAGATCAAATAATTATAGTAACAGAAGTACTAGTTACAACAGGAATAATTACAATAGAAACAGAAGCAATAGTTATCATAGAAGCAACAGCTATAACAAAAATAATAATGATAATAACAGATCAAATTCAAGATACAATAACAGAAACTATTCAAGACAACAATCACCTTATTCAAGACAACAATCACCTTATAATAGTAACAGAAATAATAATAATAATCGACAAAGATACAACAGTAGAGATTCAAATAGAAACGATAGAAACGATAACTATCGACAACGTTCTAATAGTAACAATAGAAACCATTCAAATAACAATAGCAGAGATAGTAGAGGATATTCATCCCAACGAGAACAAAATAACAAACATTATTCAAAAGAACGGAGAATGGATGGACATAACAATAACAAAAACAGAATAAATAGCGTAGAACAAGAAAAATCAAACAACGATCCACCAGGAATCGATGAATACGAATACACATCAGAGTCCTCAGACGAAGATCAAGAAATACTAGAAAAATTTTACAATGCCAATGAAAATACATGCAATACTGTAATAAATACATTAGAAAGCAACCCAACATGGATATTACCCATGTACCAATATCAGAAATTTGAACAAGATTTCACACAACAAAAACCTATGTTAGAAATAGATTTTCTATTAGATTCAGGAGCAACGTTAAATCTATTAAATGAAGATACATGGAATGAAATCAAATACAATAACCCAGAAATAATTTTGGACAAAGCAAGCAAAATACTAACAGCTGCAAATAATACAAAAATAGACACATTCGGAACAATAATACTGAATTTAACA
Organism: Convolutriloba macropyga; assembly: GCF_964194025.1. Lineage (NCBI taxonomy): Eukaryota > Metazoa > Xenacoelomorpha > Acoela > Convolutidae > Convolutriloba > Convolutriloba macropyga. Next base: position 31,037,019 of record NC_134469.1, on the reverse strand, counting down.
CCAGACAGAATTTCTAACAATAGAAATAAACCACAAAACAATTTTTGCATTCACTTCTACGTAACACAATGCAATCATAATATACTAGGTACACCATTCTTCAAAGAATATATCGAGACGATAAACGTTAATACCAACAAACTAACATTAAATACAAATACAAATTTAGACAACGATATTATATTCTACCAGAATAGTACTAAAGGTTATCCTTACTACTCCCGATTATACACAATCATTAATAGAGAAACAATCTATATAGAACCAAATCAACAGAAAAACATAACATTTCCAATACCAATATTTAAACAAATGAAACACTCAAATGATAAAACAATACAGAAATCGAAATTCTATTTCGAACCAATAAATAAATATCATAATGTATCATTTACAGACATAAAGGATTTTTCCTCAGACGAAGAATACTTTATGGACATACTATTGATCAACAAAAATAGACACCGAATAACAATAAATAAAGGACTAATTGGTTTCATGAACAGAAATATTAGCTTCAAAATACAAGATAACGAATTATACCAAACAAACTCTATCGACTTATTCCAAGCACTATACCATCTGACATACAAAAATGAAAACGATATCGATGAAATATTAAACATACAAGAAAACGAAACTATTGAACAAGTCGCAACATTTGAAAGAAAACCAAACTTCAAATGTAAATTTAATATTAACAAATATTCAGAACAGGAAAAAGAATTCATTACAATGTTTGATTTCCAACATTCACATTTAACACAAAAAGAATTTGAAAAAGTAGTCAAAATAATATTAGATTATAAACAAGTCTACGCAACAACAAAATTTGACGTAGGAAAAACAAAAGTAAAATTGAACTTACCAATAAAAAAAGACGCAGTATTCAAAAAACAAAGAATAAGTAAAGTACCTATACATCTCCGAGAACGAATACAAAAATTATTAGATGTTCTCAAAAAATATGACATAATTGCACCTGTAAATAAAGAACAACTATCAACAGGAAATACATTCACAAACCCGGTAATAATACTACGGAAAGGAGAATCTTTAAAAATTGTACTAGACGCCAGATATTTGAACAGCATGATAGATGAATCAAAATGCAACTGGCCAATTGAACCAGTTGATGTAGCTTTAACGAGAATAAACGGAACAATATTCACAACAGCAGACCTTAATAGTGCATATAACCAAATACCATTAGACGAAGAATCGATGAGATATACACATTTCACAATTGGAAACGAACAATATTGTTTTAAAAGATTATTCTACGGAATATCAATCGGACCAGCAGCATTTGCATCAATACTAACACATTTCCTTTACCCTTTGATCAGAAAAGGAACAGTTATCACTTACGTAGACGATATCTTTATACAAACAAATTCTTATGACCAAATGTTTGAAACACTAATCGAATATCACAAAGTACTGCTTAAAGAGAACTTAAAAGCAGCACCTGATAAAACATACTTTATGTTAAAGAAAGTAAAATTCCTAGGTCACATTATCGAAGACAGAAAAGTAAAACCACTTACATCACGAATTGATGGATTCCAAAAACTGGAACCTCCAACAAGTATGAAAGCTTTACAAAGATACCTTGGAACAATAAATTTCTTAGCCAAATACGTCTATGGAATGCAACCAATATTACAACCATTATACAATCTATTACACAAAGAAAATGATTTCAAATGGACTAAAGAACATCAAAAAATATTCGAACAAATGAAAAAAACAATAACACATAACCTAGAATTAACAATGCCAGATACAACAAAACCATTTTACATTATAACAGATGCGTCCAACACAGGCATTGGAGCAGCATTACTGCAACAACTTCCGAATGAAAAGAAAATGCGATTAATATCAGCAAATTCTAGACTTTTCACACCGATTGAAATGAGACTATCTACACTAATTAGAGAGTGTTCAGCGATTATTTTCGCACTCACAGAATACGAATTCTTATTAACAGGTTCAAATCACCCAATTATTCTATTTACAGATCATAAGCCAATCATTTACCTTTTTACACAAAAGAATAAACCAAACCATAGAGTTTATAGATTTCAACTGATACTAATGAAATTTCCTAACTTGCATATTATATGGACTGAAGGAAAAAATTTAGCTCTACCAGATCTACTCAGTAGAACAATAGATGAAGAACATTTCACAAAAACACGTGATATTACAGTGGAAATACCTGAAAACATAAAATTTTTCTTTGCGAAAACGCCATTTGCAAATAACCTCGAATGCAAATATAGTATTTGCAACAATACAAACAATGATAACAAAGACACAACACATTATCCAGTTCTAGCCAACATACACAATAACTACTTTGAAATCAACATTGATAAGAACGAATATCATCCGATATCATATGAAAAATATAATACCGAAACAAAAACAAATTTAGTACCAAAATATAAACCAAAAACAAAAAACTGGCAATCACCAATTATTGAAAAAGATGACTTAATCATAGAGAAAAACCAAAAAGGACCATACATAATTCATCATGACGATGACTATCTTAGATTAATCAACAATGTGAAACAAGAACATAATTTCGAACATGCAAAAATAACAGATATTTTTTATGATGAAAAAACAAAAGTAACAGAAGAGCTGATTAAAGAAACACAGATAATAGATCCGGTACTCCATAAAGTCAAAATGTGGAAGAAAAATAACAATAAACCACATTCAGTAACAATGGATATACGTGGAAATAAAGGACTATTCGCGTATTACAGAAAGTTTAAATCAATTACAATTGACGAAAAAACAAATATAATGAAAATGATTATCCGCATAAAGAAACAAACAATACAAAGAATCTGTTTGCCACTAACTTTACTATTATGTGTTTTCTACGAAAACCATTGCGTAGATACAGTTGGTCACACGGGACTTGAAAAAACAAAAAGGAACATAATGGAAAAATACTATTTCCCAAACTTAACAATTTGGATCAAGATATTGATCGCAGATTGCATACAATGTCAAACAAACAAAGTTTTTGCTAACACGAAAACAGATAACATACATCTTTTAACTTTCTTTCCAACCGGAAGGGATACTATGTATATCTAAAACATGTAGTGAATCTAAAAACGATTCTTAACACCTAACATCTAACAAAGAAACCAAGCATAATCAGGTAAGTCAGGTAAGTCGACGCCGGACATCAGGACGCCTACAACATCAACGACGGGCCTACCCAGAAGGATCTCCGCCCACTGGATAGTGTGGTGGTGGAATAGATACTTTTGTGGTTGTTGATGTTCACTCCTTGTTCTTTGGGCAACCGATGTTTCGGAAACGACTCACAGACGAACCGATCTTCAAGCAACACAACCAAAAAGAAAAGAAAATTCTTCAGAGAGATTACAGGGAAATACATAAACTATATTCTACTATATTCGATTGGAAGACTTTCAAAACAACTCTAAACCCCGGAAAGATGGAGTCAGACATGACTTCCAAAAAGAAATCTTTAATATTTGAAAGACTTTATTCAGAAAGACTAAAATACTCTTTTCTGATTGGATAAAAATGATATATTATTTTATCCTTCTTTCCCTTTATGTGTTTACCCATCTACCCTCTCTTAGCAGAAGAGAAAGTAATTTAGTCAGTACCAGTTACTATCCTGATATAATAATAGAGTATATTTCTCTCTCTCTACTCCGCTCTTGTTTTAAATTGAGATATACGTTAGACCGTAGCATTGGGGCCCGTGCACCGTCTACTGAAGCTCAGATAGAAGAGTAACAGACTAGAGAAGTAGAACTTTAGTTAGTCAGGCAAGCCTTAAGATTTACTAATATTCTTGAGACAACCATAAGACAGTTCAGAGAGTAACCTCATAAAGGTAAGCCCTAGAACACGTCTTATAACTACTAACTACTATCTAGTAAATACTGAATACTAAGTACTTTTTACTAATTACTAACTACTAACTACTAACCACTAACTACTCACTAATAACTATTAACTACTAAATACTAACTACTTACTACTAACTACTAACTACTAACTATTAACTACTAACTACTAACTACTTACTACTAACTACTAACTACTAACTACTAACTACTAACTACTAACTACTAACTACAAACTACTAACTACTAACTACTAACTTCTAACTACTAAATACTAACCACTAGCTACTAACTACTACTTCTAACTACTAACAACTGACCACTAAATGCTAACTACTAACTACTAAGTAATGACTACTAACTGCTAATTACTAACTACTAACTACTAACTAATATCTACTAACTACTAACTACTTACAACTAACTACTAAATATTAACTACTAACTTCTAACTACTAACTACTAACTACTAACTACTAACTAATAACTACTAACTACTAGCTACTAACTATTAACTACTAACTGCTAACTACTAACTATTAGCTACTACATACTAACTACTAACTACTAACTACTAAATACTTACTACTGACTACTAACTACTAACTACTAACTACTAACTACTAACTACTGACTACTAACTACTAACTACTAATTACTAACTACTAACTACTAACTACTAACTACAAACTACTAACTAATAACTACTAACTACTTAGTACTAACTACTAACTACTATCTACTAAATACTAAATACTAAGTACTTTTTACTAATTACTAACTACTAACTACTAACCACTAACTACTCACTAATAACTACTAACTACTAAATACTAACTACTTACTACTAACTACTAACTACTAACTATTAACTACTAACTACTAACTACTAACTACTAACTACAAACTACTAACTAATAACTACTAACTACTTAGTACCAACTACTAACTACTATCTACTAAATACTAAATACTAAGTACTTTTTACTAATTACTAACTACTAACTACTAACCACTAACTACTCACTAATAACTACTAACTACTAACTACTAAATACTAACTACTGACTACTAACTACTAACTACTAATTACTAACTACTGACTACTAACTACTAATTACTAACTGCTAACTACTAACTACTAACTACTAACTACTAACTACTAACAACTAACTACTAAATGCTAACTAATAACTACTAACTAATAACTACTAACTACTAACTACTAACTGCTAACTACTAACTACTAACTACTAACTACTAACTACTAACTGCTAACTACTGACTACTAACTACTAACTACTAACTACTAACTACAAACTTCTAACAACTGACTACTAACTATTATATTCTAACTACTAAATACTAACCACTAGCTACTAGCTACTAACTACTAACTACTAACAACTGACTACTATATGCTAACTACTAATTACTAACTACTAACTGCTAAATACTAATTATTAACTACTACATATAAACTACTAACTGCTATCTACTAACTATTAACTACTACATAGTAACTACTAACTACTAACTACTAACTACTGACTAGTAACTACTAACTACTAACTACTAACTCCTAACTTCTAACTACTAAATACTAACCACTAGCTACTAACTACTAACTACTAACAACTGACTACTAACTACTAACTACTAACTACTAACTACTAACTTCTAACTACTAAATACTAACCACTAGCTACTAACTACTAACTACTAACAACTGACTACTATATGCTATCTACTAACTACTAAGTACCGAATGCTAAATGCTAATTAATAACTACTAACTACTAACTACTAACTAATAACTACTAACTACTAACTACTTACAACTAACTACTAAATATTAACTACTAACTACTAACTACTAACTACTAAATACTAACTAATAACTATTAACTACTAACTACTAACTACTAACTACTAACTACTAACTATTAACTACTAACTGCTAACTACTAACTATTTTTTACTACATACTAACTACTAACTACTAACTACTAAATACTAACTACTGACTACTAACTACTAACTACTAACTACTAACTACTAACTACTGACTGCTAACTACTAATTATTAACTCCTAACTACTAACAACTAACTTCTAACTACCAACTACTAACTAATAACTACTAACTACTAACTACCAACTACTATATACTAAATACTAACTACTAAGTACTTTTTACTGATTTTTAACTACTAACCACTAACTACTCACTAATAACTACTAACTACTAAATACTAAATACTAACTACTGACTACTAACTACTAACTATTAATTACTAACTACTGACTACTAACTACTAATTACTAACTACTAACTACTAACTACTAACTACTAACTACTAACTCCTAACTTCTAACTACTAAATACTAACCACTAGCTATTAACTACTAACTACTCACTACTAACAACTGACTATTAACTACTAACTACTAACTACTAACTACTAACTACTAACTTCTAACTACTATATACTAACCACTAGCTACTAACTACTAACTACTAACAACTGACTACTATATGCTATCTACGAACTACTAAGTACCGAATGCTAAATGCTAATTAATAACTACTAACTACTAACTACTAACTAATAACTACTAACTACTAACTACTTACAACTAACTACTAAATATTAACTACTAACTACTAACTACTAACTACTAACTACTAAATACTAACTAATAACTATTAACTACTAACTACTAACTACTAACTACTAACTACTAACTACTAACTACTAACTATTAACTACTAACTGCTAACTATTATTTACTTCATACTAACTACTAACTACTAACTACTAAATACTAACTACTGATTACTAACTACTAACTACTAACTACTAACTACTAACTACTAACTACTGACTGCTAACTACTAATTACTAACTCCTTACTACTAACTACTAACTACCAACTACTAACTAATAACTACTAACTACTAACTACCAACTACTATATACTAAATACTAACTACTAAGTACTTTTTACTGATTATTAACTACTAACCACTAACTACTCACTAATAACAACTAACTACTAACTACTAAATACTAACTACTGACTACTAACTACTAACTATTAATTACTAACTACTGACTACTAACTACTAATTACTAACTACTAACTACTAACTACTAACTACTAACTACTAAATACTAACTAATAACTATTAACTACTAACTACTAACTACTAACCACTAGCTATTAACTACTAACTACTAACTACTAACAACTGACTATTAACTACTAACTTCTAACTACTAAATACTAACCACTAGCTATTAACTACTAACTACTAACTACTAACAACTGACTATTGACTACTAACTACTAACTACTAACTTCTAACTACTATATACTAACCACTAGCTACTAACTACTAACTACTAACAACTGACTACTATATGCTATCTACTAACTACTAAGTACCGACTGCTAAATGCTAATTAATAACTACTAACTACTAACTACTAACTAATAACTACTAACTACTAACTACTTACAACTAACTACTAAATATTAACTACTAACTACTAACTACTAACTACTAACTATTAATTACTAACTACTGACTACTAACTACTAATTACTAACTACTAACTACTAACTACTAACTACTAACTACTAACTACTAACTACTAACTCCTAACTTCTAACTACTAAATACTAACCACTAGCTATTAACTACTAACTACTCACTACTAACAACTGACTATTAACTACTAACTACTAACTACTAACTACTAACTACTAACTTCTAACTACTAAATACTAACCACTAGCTACTAACTACTAACTACTAACAACTGACTACTATATGCTATCTACTAACTACTAAGTACCGAATGCTAAATGCTAATTAATAACTACTAACTACTAACTACTAACTAATAACTACTAACTACTAACTACTTACAACTAACTACTAAATATTAACTACTAACTACTAACTACTAACTACTAAATACTAACTAATAACTATTAACTACTAACTACTAACTACTGACTACTAACCACTAATTACTAACTACTAACTACTAACTACTAACTACTAACTACTAACTCCTAACTTCTAACTACTAAATACTAACCACCAGCTATTAACTACTAACTACTCACTACTAACAACTGACTATTAACTACTAACTACTAACTACTAACTACTAACTTCTAACTACTATATACTAACCACTAGCTACTAACTACTAACTACTAACAACTGACTATTATATGCTATCTACTAACTACTAAGTACCGAATGCTAAATGCTAATTAATAACTACTAACTACTAACTACTAACTAATAATTACTAACTACTAACTACTTACAACTAACTACTAAATATTAACTACTAACTACTAACTACTAACTACTAAATATTAACTAATAACTATTAACTACTAACTACTAACTACTAACTACTAACTACTAACTACTAACTACTAACTATTAACTACTAACTGCTAACTACTAACTATTATTTACTTCATACTAACTACTAACTACTAACTACTAAATACTAACTACTGACTACTAACTACTAACTACTAACTACTAACTACTAACTACTGACTGCTAACTACTAATTACTAACTCCTTACTACTAACTACTAACTACCAACTACTAACTAATAACTACTAACTACTAACTACCAACTACTATATACTAAATACTAACTACTAAGTACTTTTTACTGATTATTAACTACTAACCACTAACTACTCACTAATAACTACTAACTACTAACTACTAAATACTAACTACTGACTACTAACTACTAACTAATAATTACTAACTACTGACTACTAACTACTAATTACTAACTACTAACTACTAACTACTAACTACTAACTACTAACTACTAACTACTAACTACTAACTCCTGACTTCTAACTACTAAATACTAACCACTAGCTATTAACTACTAACTACTAACTACTAACAACTGACTATTAACTACTAACTACTAACTACTAACTTCTAACTACTATATACTAACCACTAGCTACTAACTACTAACCACTAACAACTGACTACTATATGCTATCTACTAACTACTAAGTACCGACTGCTAAATGCTAATTAATAACTACTAACTACTAACTACTAACTAATAACTACTAACTACTAACTACTTACAACTAACTACTAAATACTAACCACTAGCTATTAACTACTAACTACTAACAACTGACTATTAACTACTAACTACTAACTACTAACTTCTAACTACTATATACTAACCACTAGCTACTAACTACTAACTACTAACAACTGACTACTATATGCTATCTACTAACTACTAAGTACCGACTGCTAAATGCTAATTAATAACTACTAACTACTAACTACTAACTACTAACTACTAACTACCAAATACTAACTAATAACTATTAACTACTAACTACTAACTACTAACTACTTACTATTAACTACTAACTGCTAACTACTAAATATTATTTAGTACATACTAACTACTAACTACTAAATACTAACTACTGACTACTAACTCCTAACTACTAACTACTAACTACTAACTACTGACTGCTAACTACTAATTACTAACTCCTAACTACTAACTACTAACTACTAACTACCAACTACTAACTAATAACTACTAACTACTAACTACTAACTACTAACTACTAACTACTGACTGCTAACTACTAATTACTAACTCCTAACTACTAAGTACTAACTACTAACTACCAACTACTAACTAATAACTACTAACTACTAACTACCAACTACTATATACTAAATACTAACTACTAAGTACTTTTTACTGATTATTAACTACTAACCACTAACCACTCACTAATAACTACTAACTACTAACTACTAAATACTAACTACTGACTACTAACTACTAACTATTAATTACTAACTACTGACTACTAACTACTAATTACTAACTACTAACTACTAACTACTAACTACTAACTACTAACTACTAACCACTAGCTATTAACTACTAACTACTAACTACTAACAACTGACTATTAACTACTAACTACTAACTACTAACTACTAACTTATAACTACTATATACTAACCACTAGCTACTAACTACTAACTACTAACAACTGACTACTATATGCTATCTACTAACTAATAAGTACCGACTGCTAAATGCTAATTAATAACTACTAACTACTAACTACTAACTAATAACTACTAACTACTAACTACTTACAACTAACTACTAAATATTAACTACTAACTACTAACTACTAACTACTAACTACTAAATACTAACTAATAACTATTAACTACTAATTACTAACTACTAACTACTTACTATTAACTACTAACTGCTAACTACTAACTATTATTTACTACATACTAACTACTAACTACTAAATACTAACTACTGACTACTAACTCCTAACTACTAACTACTAACTACTAACTACTGACTGCTAACTACTAATTACTAACTCGTAACTACTAACTACTAACCACTAACTACTCACTAATAACTACTAACTACTAACTACTAAATACTAACAAATTACTACTAACTACTAACTATTAATTACTAACTACTGAGTACTAACTACTAATTACTAGCGACTAACTACTAACTACTAACTACTAACTACTAACTACTAACTGATAACTAATAACTTCTAACTAATAACTACTAACTACTAACTACTAACTGCTAACTACTAAATACTAACTACTAACTACTAACTACTAACTACTAACTACTAACTACTAACTGCTAACTACTGACTACTAACTACTAACTACTAATTAATAACTACTAACTACTAACTTCTAACAACTGACTACTAACTACTAACTACTAACTACTAACTACTAACTTCTAACTACTAAATACTAACCACTAGCTACTAGCTACTAACTAATAACTACTAACAACTGACTACTATATGCTAACTACTAATTACTAAGTACTAACTGCTAAATACTAATTATTAACTACTACATACTAACTGCTAACTGCTAACTACTAACTATTAACTACTACATACTAACTACTAACTACTAACTACTGACTACTGACTACTAACTACTAACTACTAACTTCTAACTACTAAATACTAACCACTAGCTACTAACTACTAACTACTAACTACTAACAACTGACTACTAACTACTAACTACTAACTACTAACTTCTAACTACTAAATACTAACCACTAGCTACTAACTACTAACTACTAACAACTGACTACTATATGCTATCTACTAACTACTAACTAACGACTGCTAAATGCTAATTAATAACTACTAACTACTAACTACTAACTAATAACTACTAACTACTAACTATTAACTACTAACTGCTAACTACTAACTATTATTTACTACATACTAACTACTAACTACTAACTACTAAATACTATCTACTGACTACTAACTACTACCTACTAACTACTAACTACTAACTACTAACTACTAACTACTGACTGCTAACTGCTAACTTCTAATTACTAACTCCTAACTACTAACTACTAACTACTAACTACCAACTACTAACTAATAACTACTAACTACTAACTACTAAGTACTAACTATCAACTACTATATATTAATTACTAACTACTAAGTACTTTTTACTGATTACTAACAACTAACTACTAACTACTAACTACAAAATACTAACTAATAACTATTAACTACTAACTACTAACTACTAACTACTAACTATTAACTACTAACTGCTAACTACTAACTATTATTTACTACATACTAAATACTAACTACTAACTACTAAATACTAACTACTGACTACTAACTACTAACTACTAACTACTAACTACTAACTACTAACTACTAACTACTGAATGCCAACTACTAACTACTAATTACTAACTCCTAACTACTAACTACTAACTACTAACTACCAACTACAAACTAATAACTACTAACTACTAACTACTAAGTACTAACTACCAACCTCTATATAATAATTACTAACTACTATGTACTTTTTACTGATTACTAACTACTAACTACTAACCACTAACTTCTCACTAATAACTACTTACTACTAACTACTAAACTCTAACTACTAAATACTAACCACTAGCTACTAACTACTAACTACTAACTACTAACTACTAACTACCAACTGCTAACTACTAAATATTAAATACTACATACTAACTACTAACTACTAACTAACTACTAACTACTAACTACTAACTACTAATAACTAGCTACTAACTACTAACTACTAACTGCTAACTACTAACTATTAACTACTACATACTAACTACTAACTACTAACTACCAACTACAAACTAATAACTACTAACAACTAACTATAAACTACTAAGTACTAACTACCAACCTCTATATAATAATTACTAACTACTAAGTTCTTTTTACTGATTACTAACTACTAACTACTAACCACTAACTTCTCACTAATAACTACTTACTACTAACTACTAACTACTAAACTCTAACTACTAAATACTAACCACTAGCTACTAACTACTAACTACTAACTGCTAACTACTAATTACTAACTACTAACTGCTAACTACTAAATATTAAATACTACATACTATCTACTAACTACTAACTAACTGCTAACTACTAACTATTAACTACTACATACTAACTACTAACTACTAACTACTAAATACTAACCACTAGCTACTAACTACTAACTACTAACTACTAACTGCTAACTACTGACTACTAACTACTAACTACTAACTGCTAACTTCTAACAACTGACTACTAACTACTAACTACTAACTACTAACTTCTAACTACTAAGTACTAACCACTAGCTACTAGCTACTAACTAATAACTACTAACAACTGACTACTATATGCTAACTACTAATTACTAAGTACTAACTGCTAAATACTAAATATTAACTACTACATACTAACTACTAACTGCTAACTACTAACTATTAACTACTACATACTAACTACTAACTACTAACTACTGACTACTGACTACTAACTACTAACTACTAACTTCTAACGACTAAATACTAACCACTAGCTACTAACTACTAACTACTAACTACTAACAACTGACTACTAACTACTAACTACTAACTACTAACTTCTAACTACTAAATACTAACCACTAGCTACTAACTACTAACTACTAACAACTGACTACTATATGCTATCTACTAACTACTAAGTACCGACTGCTAAATGCTAATTAATAACTACTAACTACTAACTACTAACTAATAACTACTAACTACTAACTACTTACAACTAACTACTAAATATTAACTACTAACAACTAACTACTAACTACTAAATACAAAATACTAACTAATAACTATTAACTACTAACTACTAACTACTAACTACTAACTATTAACTACTAACTGCTAACTACTAACTATTATTTACTACATATTAACTACTAACTACTAACTACTAAATACTAACTACTGACTACTAACTACTAACTACTAACTACTAACTACTAACTACTAACTACTAACTACTAACTACTGACTGCTAACTGCTAACTACTAATTACTAACTCCTAACTACTAACTACTAACTTCTAACTACCAACTACTAACTAATAACTACTAACTACTAACTACTAAGTACTAACTACCAACTACTGACTGCTAACTGCTAACTACTAATTACTAACACCTAACTACTAACTACTAACTACTAACTACCAACTACTAACTAATAACTACTAACTACTAATTACTAAGTACTAACTGCTAAATACTAATTATTATCTACTACATACTAACTACTAACTGCTAACTACTAACTATTAACTACTACATACTAACTACTAACTACTAACTACTGACTACTGACTACTAACTACTAACTACTAACTACTAACTTCTAACTACTAAATACTAAACACTAGCTACTAACTACTAACTACTAACAACTGACTACTATATGCTATCTACTAACTACTAACTACTAACTTCTAACTACTAAATACTAACCACTAGCTACTAACTACTAACTACTAACAACTGACTACTATATGCTATCTACTAACTACTAACTACCGACTGCTAAATGCTAAATAATAACCACTAACTACTAACTACTAACTAATAACTACTAACTACTAACTACTTACAACTAACTATTAAATATTAACTACTAACAACTAACTAGTAACTACTAACTACAAAATACTAACTAATAACTATTAACTACTAACTACTAACTACTAACTACTAACTATTAACTACTAACTGCTAACTACTAACTATTATTTACTACATACTAACTACTAACTACTAACTACTAAATACTAACTACTGACTACTAACTACTAACTACTAACTACTAACTACTAACTACTGACTGCTAACTGCTAACTACTAATTACTAACTCCTAACTACTAACTACTAACTACTAACTACCAACTACTAACTAATAACTACTAACTACTAACTACTAAGTACTAACTACCAATTACTATATAATAATTACTAACTACTAAGTACTTTTTACTGATTACTAACAACTAACTACTAACTACTAACTACAAAATACTAACTAATAACTATTAACTACTAACTACTAACTACTAACTACTAACTACTAACTACTAACTATTAACTACTAACTGCTAACTACTAACTATTAACTACTAACTGCTAACTACTAACTATTATTTACTACATACTAACTACTAACTACTGACTACTAAATACTAACTACTGACTACTAACTACTAACTACTAACTACTAACTACTAACTACTAACTACTAAATACTAACTACTAACTACTGAATGCTAACTACTAACTACTAATTACTAACTCCTAACTACTAACTACTAACTACTAACTACCAGCTACAAACTAATAACTACTAACTACTAACTACTAACTACTAAGTACTAACTACCAACCTATATATAATAATTACTAACTACTAAGTTTTTTTTTACTGATTACTAACTACTAACTACTAACCACTAACTTCTCACTAGTAACTACTTACTACTAACTACTAACTACTAAACTCTAACTACTAAATACTAACCACTAGCTACTAACTACTAACTACTAACTACTAACTACTAACTACTAACTACTAACTGCTAACTACTAATTACTAACTACTAACTGCTAACTACTAAATATTAAATACTACATACTAACTACTAACTACTAACTAACTACTAACTACTAACTACTAACTAGTAACAACTAGCTACTAACTACTAACTACTAACTGCTAACTACTAACTATTAACTACTACATACTAACTACTAGTAGTTAGTAATTAGTAGTTAGCAGTTAGCAGTCGAGCACATTAAAGTGGAGCTATCATGTTAGAATTAAACTCGTGAAAGCTCGAAGAGCTCTAAATTATTTGAAACATAGCGTTCCATACGGTCTTTCCTCTGGTGTTAAGTTTAATTTATACAAAGCATGCGTTCTATCAGTATTGTTATATGGCTACCCTGCCTGGTACCCGGACATTATCCATATGCGTAGGTTAGAACTCTTGAACCTACAAGGTCTTAGGTGGTGCTTTGGACCGGGTGACTATGCTGGCTTGTTGATTACATCGAATTCCCTGCCAGTTGCCTATCAGCTGATTGAGAGTGATTTACGTTTCTTCTCTGCTATAATGAGCGAACAGAATTGTCTAAGTTTTAACGATTTCTTCACAATTGAGACAAAGAGTGTAAATACTCGTAATATGGACCTGGAACGCTTAGTCGTCTCGCGAGCAAGAAAACGTATTACAGAGAAGTCCTTCTTCTTCCGATTGCAAAGAGTGGTCAATGACACTGCTGATCTTCTGAATGTCGGTATAAGCAGCTTCAAATCGAAAAACCCATGTCAAGATCTTATACATAATTGTCTTTTGAACTTAACAAAAACGAATATGACATCAATAATACGTGTACTTGGGCTTTAAAATGTAGATGTAGTGTTTGCGCAGGATAGGCTTTATTTTAATGTTTTAGTTCATTCTTTTTTGTAATTATTAACCTTATTTTCTTTTGACATGTTAACAATGCTCACTCTGTTTATGATACTGTAATATCCTATCAAAGGTAATAGAAGTCTTTTACTACTACTACTACTACTACTACTACTAAATACTAACTACTAAATACTAACCACTAGCTACTAACTACTAACTACTAACATCTGACCACTAAAAGCTAACTACTAACTACTGAGTACTGACTAATAACTGCTAATCAATAACTACTAACTACTAACTACTAACTAATAACTACTAACTACTAACAACTAAATACTAAATATTAACTACTAACTTCTAACTACTAACTACTAACTAATAACTAATAACTACTAACTACTAACTACTAATTACTAACTAACTGCTAACTACTAAATATTAAATACTACATACTAACTACTAACTACTAACTAACTACTAACTACTAACTACTAACTGCTAACTACTAGCTACTAACTACTAACTTCTAAATGCTAACTACTAACTATTAACTACTACATACTAACTACTAACTACTAACTACTAAATACTAACTACTGACTATTAACTACTAACTACTAACTACTGGCTACTAACTACTAACTACTAATTACTAACTAATTTCTACTAACTACTAACTACAAACTACTAACTACTAACTAATAAGTACTAACTACTAAATACTATCTACTAAATACTAACTACTAAGTACTTTTTACTAATTACTAACTACTAATTACTAACCACTAACTACTCACTAATAACTACTAAATACTAACTACTAAATAATAACTACTGACTACTAACAACTAACTACTAACTACTGACTACTAACTACTAATTACTAACTACTAACTACTAACTACTAACTAATAACTACAGACTACTAACTACTAACTACTAACTACTTACTACTAACTACTAACTACTAACTACTAACTACTAACTACTAACTACTAACTACTGACTACTAACTACTAACTACTAATTACTAACTACTAGCTACTAACTACTAACTACAAACTACTAACTACTAACTACTAAGTACTAACTACTATCTACTATCTACTAAATACTAACTACTAAGTACTTGTTACTAATTACTAACTACTAATTACTAACAACTAACTACTCACTAATAACTACTAACTACTAACTACTAAATACTAACTACTGACTACTAACAACTAACTACTAACTACTGACTACTAACTACTAATTACTAACTACTAACTACTAACTACTAACTACTAACTAATAACTACAGACTACTAACTACTAACTACTAACTACTAACTACTAACTACTAACTACTAACTGCTAACTACTAACTACTAACTACTAACTACTAACTACTAACTGCTAACTACTGACTACTAACTACTAACTACTAACTACTAACTACTAACTTCTAACTACTAACTACTAACTACTAACTACTAACTACTAACTACTAACTACTAACTACTAACTAATGACTACAGACTACTAAATACTAACTACTATTTACTAACTACTAACTACTAACTAATAACTACTACATACTAACTACTAACTGCTAACTACTAACTATTAACTACTACTTACTAACTACTAACTACTAACTACTAACTACTAACTGCTAACTACTGAATACTAACTACTGACTACTAACTACTAACTACTAAATACTAACTACTAACTACTAACTACTAACTACTGACTACTAACTACTAACTACTAATTACTAACTACTAACTACTAACTACAAACTTCTAACTAATAACTACTAACTTCTATCTACTAAGTACTAATACTAACTACTATCTACTAAATACTAACTACTAAGTACTTTTTACTAATTACTAACTACTAACTACTAACCACTAACTACTCACTAATAACTGCTAACTACTAACTACTAAATACTAACTACTAACTACTGACTACTAACTACTAACTACTGACTACTAACTACTAATTACTAACTACTAACTACTAACTACTAACTACTAACTAATGACTACTAACTACTAACTACTAACTAATGACTACAGACTACTAAATACTAACTACTATTTACTAACTACTAACTACTAACTAATAACTACTACATACTAACTACTAACTGCTAACTACTAACTATTAACTACTACTTACTAACTACTAACTACTAACTACTAACTACTAACTGCTAACTACTGAATACTAACTACTGACTACTAACTACTAACTACTAAATACTAACTACTAACTACTAACTACTAACTACTGACTACTAACTACTAACTACTAATTACTAACTACTAACTACTAACTACAAACTTCTAACTAATAACTACTAACTTCTATCTACTAAGTACTAATACTAACTACTATCTACTAAATACTAACTACTAAGTACTTTTTACTAATTACTAACTACTAACTACTAACCACTAACTACTCACTAATAACTGCTAACTACTAACTACTAAATACTAACTACTAACTACTGACTACTAACTACTAACTACTGACTACTAACTACTAATTACTAACTACTAACTACTAACTACTAACTACTAACTAATGACTACAGACTACTAAATACTAACTACTATTTACTAACTACTACTTACTAACTACTAACTACTAACTAATAACTACTACATACAAACTACTAATTACTAACTACTAACTACTAACTACAAACTTCTAACTAATAACTACAAACTTCTATCTACTAAGTACTAATACTAACTACTATCTACTAAATACTAACTACTAAGTACTTTTTACTAATTACTAACTAATAACTACTAACCACTAACTACTCACTAATAACTGCTAACTACTAACTACTAAATACTAACTACTGACTACTAACTACTAACTACTAACTACTAACTACTGACTACTAACTACTAATTACTAACTACTAACTACTAACTACTAACTACTAACTACTAACTAATGACTACAGACTACTAAATACTAACTACTATTTACTAACTACTAACTACTAAATAATAACTACTACATACTAACTACTAACTACTATATACTAACTAATAACTACTGACTACTAACTACTAATTACTAACTACTAACTACTAACTACTAACTACTAACTACTAACTACTGACTACTAACTACTAACTACTAATTACTAACTACTAACTACTAACTACTAACTACAAACTACTAACTAATAACTACTAACTTCTAACTACTAAGTACTAACTACTAACTACTATCTACTAAATACTAACTACTAAGTACTTTTTACTAATTACTAACCTCTAACTACTAACCACTAACTACTCACTAATAACTGCTAACTACTAACTACTAAATACTAACTACTGACTACTAACTACTAACTACTAACTACTAACTACTGACTACTAACTACTAATTACTAACTACTAACTACTAACTACTAACTACTAACTACTAACTAATGACTACAGACTACTAAATACTAACTACTATTTACTAACTACTAACTACTAAATAATAACTACTACATACTAACTACTAACTACTAAATACTAACTACTGACTACTAACTACTAACTACTAACTACTAACTACTGACTACTAACTACTAATTACTAACTACTAACTACTAACTACTAACTACTAACTAATAACTACAGACTACTAACTACTAACTACTAACTACTAACTACTAAGTACTAACTAATAACTACTACATACAAACTACTAACTGCTAACTACTAACTATTAACTATTACATACTAACTACTAACTACTAACTACTAACTACTGACTACTAACTACTAACTACTAACTTCTAACTACTAAATACTAACCAGTAGCTACTAACTACTAACTACTAACTACTAACAACTGACTACTAAGTACTGACTACTAACTACTAACTACTAACTACTAACTTCTAACTACTAAATACTATCCACTAGCTACTAACTACTAACTGCTAACTAATAACAACTGACTACTATATGCTAACTACTAACTACTAAGTACCGACTGCTAAATGCTAATTACTAACTACTATCTACTAACTACTAACTAATTACAACTAACTACTAAATATTAACTACTAACTACTAACTACTAATTACTAACTACTAACTAATAACTACTAACTACTAACTACTAACTACTAACTACTAACTACTAACTACTAACTATTAACTACTACATACTAACTACTAACTACTAACTACTAACTACTAACTACTAACTACTAACTAATGACTAATAACTACTAACGACTAACTACTAAATACTAACTATTGATTACTAACTACTAACTACTAACTACTAACTACTGACTACTAACTACTAACTACTGACTAATAACTACTAACTACTAACTACTAACTAATAACTACTAACTACTAACTACTAAGTACCAACTACTAACTACTATCTACTAAATACTAACTACTAAGTACTTTTAACTATTACTAACTACTAACTACTATCTACTAACCACTAACTACTCACTAATAACTACTAACTACTAACTACTAACTACTAACCTCTAACTACTAAATACTAACCACTAGCTACTAACTACTAACTACTAACTACTAAATACTAACTGCTAACTACTAATTAATAACTACTAACTGCTAACTACTAACTATTAACTACTACATACTAACTACTAACTACTAACTACTAAATACTAACTACTGACTACTAACTACTAACTACTGACTACTAACTACTAACTACTACCTACTAACTACTAACTACTAACTACTAACTTCTAACTACTAAATACTAACCACCAGCTACTAACTACTAACTACTAACTACTAACAACTGACCACTAAATGCTGACTACTAACTACTAAGTACTGACTAATAACTTCTAACTACTAACTACTTACAACTAACTACTAAATATTAACTACTAACTTCTAACTACTAACTACTAACTACTAACTCCTAACTAAAAACTAATAACTACTAACTACTAACTACAAACTACTAACTAACTACTAACTACTAACTACTATCTACTAACTACTAACTACTAGCTACTAACTGCTAATTACTAACTGCTAACTACTAACTATTAACTACTACATACTAACTACTAACTACTAACTACTAAATACTAACTACTGACTACTAACTACTAACTACTAACTACTAACTACCGACTACTAACTACTAACTACTAATTACTAACTACTAACTACTAATTACTAACTACTAACTAACAACTACTAACTACTAAGTATTAACCACTAACTACTATCTACTAAATACTATCTACTAAGTACTTTTTACTAATTACTGACTACTACCCACTAACTACTCACTAATAACTACTAACTACTTACTACTAAATACTAACTACTGACTACTAACTACTAACTACTGACTACTAACTACTGACTACTAACTACTAATTACCAACTACTAACTACTAACTACTAACTAATAACTACAGACTACTAACTACTAACTACTAACTACTAACTACTAACTACTAACTACTAACTACTAACTAATAACTACTAACTACTAACTACTAACTGCTAACTACTAACTACTAACTACTAACTACTAACTACTAACTACTAACTACTAACTACTAACTACTAACTGCTAACTACTAACTATTAACTACTACATACTGACCACTAACTACTAACTACTAAAAACAAACTACTGACTACTAACTACTAACTACTAACTACTAACTACTATCTACTAACTACTGACTACTAACTACTAACTACTAACTACTAACTACTAACTACAAACTACTAACTAACTACTAACTACTAACTACTAACTACTAACTACTAGCTACTAACTACTAACTACTAACTGCTAACTACTTACTATTAACTACTACATACTAACTACTAACTACTTAAAACTAACTACTAACTACTAACTACAGACTACTAACTACTAACTACTAATTACTAACTACTAACTACTAACTAAAAACTACTAACTACTAAGTACTAACTATTAACTACTATCTACTAAATACTAACTACTAAGTACATTTTACTAATTACTAACAACTAAATACTAACCACTAACTACTCACTAATAACTACTAACTACTAAGTACTAATACTAACTACTGACTACTAACTACTAAGTACTAACTACTAACTACTGACTACTAACTACTTATTACTAACTACTAACTACTAACTACTAACTACTAACTAATAACTACTAACTACTAACTACTAACTGCTAACTACTAACTACTAACTACTAACTAATAACTACTAACTACTAACTGCTAACTACTAACTATTAACTACTACATACTGACCACTAACTACTAATTACTAAATACTAACTACTGACTACTAACTACTAACAACTAACTACTAACTACTATATACTAACTACTAACTACTAACTACTCACTACTAACTACTAACTAATAACTACTGACTACTAACTACTAACTACTAACTACTAACTACTATCTACTAACTAATAACTACTAACTACTAACTACTAACTGCTAACTACTAACTACTAACTACTACCTACTAAGTACTAACTACTAACTACTATCTACTAAATACTAACTACTAAGTACTTTTTACTAATTACTAACTACTAACTACTAACTACTAACTACTAACTAATAACTACAGACTACTAACTACTAACTATAAACTACTAACTACTAACTACTAACTACTAACTACTAACTACTAACTGCTAACTACTAACTACTAACTACTAACTACCTACTAATAACTACTAACTACTAACTACTAACTGCTAACTACTAACTACTAACTACTAACTAAAAACTACTAACTACTAACTGCTAACTACTAACTATTAACTACTACATACTGACCACTAACTACTAATTACTGAATACTAACTACTGACTACTAACTACTAACAACTAACTACTAACTACTATCTACTAACTACTGACTACTAACTACTAACTACTAACTACTAACTACTAACTAATAACTACTGACTACTAACTACTAACTACCGACTACTAACTACTAACTACTATCTACTAACTAATAACTACTAACTACTAACTACTAACTGCTAACTACTAACTACTAACTACTAACTACTAACTACTAACTACTAAGTACTAATTACTAACTACTATCTACTAAATACTAACTACTAAGAACTTTTTACTAATTACTAACTACTAACTACTAACCACTAACTACTCACTAATAACTACTAACTACTAAGTACTAATACTAACTACTGACTACTAACTACTAAGTACTAACTACTAACTACTGACTACTAACTACTTATTACTAACTACTAACTACTAACTACTAACTACTAACTAATAACTACAGACTACTAACTACTAACTACTAACTACTAACTACTAACTACTAACTACTAACTACTAACTAATAACTACTAACTACTAACTACTAACTGCTAACTGCTAACTACTAACTACTAACTAATAACTACTAACTACTAACTGCTAACTACTAACTATTAACTACTACATACTGACCACTAACTACTAATTACTAAATACTAACTACTGACTACTAACTACTAACAACTAACTACTAACCACTATCTACTAACTACTGACTACTAACTACTAACTACTAACTACTAACTAATAACTATTGACTACTAACTACTAACAACTA
Source organism: Convolutriloba macropyga (assembly GCF_964194025.1). Classification (NCBI taxonomy): domain Eukaryota; kingdom Metazoa; phylum Xenacoelomorpha; order Acoela; family Convolutidae; genus Convolutriloba; species Convolutriloba macropyga. Next base: position 31,013,502 of record NC_134469.1, on the reverse strand, counting down.
ACTACTAACTACTAACTACTATCTACTAACTAATAACTACTAACTACTAACTACTAACTGCTAACTACTAACTACTAACTACTAACTACTAACTACTAACTACTAATACTAACTAATAACTACTAACTATTAACTACTAACTACTAACTACTAACCACTACATACTGACTACTAACAACTAACTACCAACTACTAACTACTATCTACTGACCACTAACTACTAACTACTAACTACTAACTACTAACTACTAACTACTAACTAATAACTACAAACTACTAAGTACTAACTACTGACTACTATCTACTAAATACTAACTACTAAGTACTTTTTACTAATTACTAAATACTAACTACTAACCTTTAACTACTGACTACTAACTACTAACTACTAACTAATGACTACTAACTACTAATTACTAACTACTAACTACTAACTACTAACTAATAACTACTAACTACTAACTACTAACTGCTAACTACTAACTACTAACTACTAACTAATAACTACTAACTACTAACTGCTAACTACTAACTACTAACTACTAACTACTAACTAATAACTACTAACTACTAACTGCTAACTACTAACTATTAACTACTACATACTGACCAATAACTACTAATTACTAAATACTAACTACTGACTACTAACTACTAACTACTAACTACTAACTACTATCTACTAACTACTGACTATTAACTACTAACTACTAACTACTAACTACTATCTACTAACTAATAACTACTAACTACTAACTACTAACTGCTAACTACTAACTACTAACTACTAACTACTAACTACTAACTACTAACTACTAACTACTAATACTAACTAATAACTACTAACTACTAACTACTAACTACTAACTACTAAATACTGACTACTAACAACTAACTACCAACTACTAACTACTAACTACTGACCACTAACTACTAACTACTAACTACTAACTACTAACTACTAACTACTAACTACTACATACTGACTACTAACAACTAACTACCAACTACTAACTACTAACTACTGACCACTAACTACTAACTACGAACTACTAACTACTAACTACTAACTAATAACTACAAACTACTAAGTACTAACTACTGACTACTATCTACTAAATACTAACTATTAAGTACTTTTTACTAATTACTAAATACTAACTACTAACCACTAACTACTGACTACTAACTACTAACTACTAACTACTGACTACTAACTACTAATTACTAACTACTAACTACTAACTACTAACTAATAACTACTAACTACTAACTACTAACTACTAACTGCTAACTACTAACTACTAACTACTAACTAATAACTACTAACTACTAACTGCTAACTACTAACTACTAACTACTAACTAATAACTACTAACTACTAAATGCTAACTACTAACTATTAACTACTACATACTGACCAATAACTACTAATTACTAAATACTAACTACTGACTACTAACTACTAACTACTAACTACTAACTACTATCTACTAACTACTGACTACTAACTACTAACTACTAACTACTAACTAATAACTACTGACTACTAACTACTAACTACTAACTACTAACTACTAACTACTATCTACTAACTACTGACTACTAACTACTAACTACTAACTACTGACTACTAACTACTAATTACTAACTACTAACTACTAACTACTAACTAATAACTACTAACTACTAACTACTAACTGCTAACTACTAACTACTAACTACTAACTAATAACTACTAACTACTAACTGCTAACTACTAACTACTAACTACTAACTAATAACTACTAACTACTAACTGCTAACTACTAACTATTAACTACTACTTACTGACCAATAACTACTAATTACTAAATACTAACTACTGACTACTAACTACTAACTGCTAACTACTAACTACTAACTACTATCTACTAACTACTGACTACTTACTACTAACTACTAACTACTAATTACTAACTAATAACTACTGACTACTAACTACTAACTACTAACTACTAACTAATATCTACTAACTAATAACTACTAACTACTAACTACTAACTGCTAACTACTAACTACTAACTACTAACTACTAACTACTAATACTAACTAATAACTACTAACTACTAACTACTAACTACTAACTACTAACTACTACATACTGACTACTAACAACTAACTACCAACTACTAACTACTAACTACTGACCACTAACTACTAACTACTAACTACTAACTACTAACTAATAACTACTAACTACTAACTACTAATACTAACTAATAACTACTAACTATTAACTACTAACTACTAACTACTAACTACTACATACTGACTACTAACAACTAAATACCAACTACTAACTACTAACTACTATCTACTAACTACTGACTACTAACTACTAACTACTAACTACTAACTACTGACTACTAACTACTAATTACTAACTACTAACTACTAACTACTAACTAATAACTACTAACTACTAACTACTAACTACTAACTACTAACTGCTAACTACTAACTACTAACTACTAACTAATAACTACTAACTACTAACTGCTAACTACTAACTACTAACTACTAACTAATAACTACTAACTACTAACTGCTAACTACTAACTATTAACTACTACATACTGACCAATAACTACTAATTACTAAATACTAACTACTGACTACTAACTACTAACTACTAACTACTAACTATTAACTACTACATACTGACCAATAACTACTAATTACTAAATACTAACTACTGACTACTAACTACTAACTACTAACTACTAACTACTATCTACTAACTACTGACTACTAACTACTAACTACTAACTACTAACTAATAACTACTGACTACTAACTACTAACTACTAACTACTAACTACTAACTACTATCTACTAACTACTGACTACTAACTACTAACTACTAACTACTGACTACTAACTACTAATTACTAACTACTAACTACTAACTACTAACTAATAACTACTAACTACTAACTACTAACTGCTAACTACTAACTACTAACTACTAACTAATAACTACTAACTACTAACTGCTAACTACTAACTACTAACTACTAACTAATAACTACTAACTACTAACTAATAACTACTAACTACTAACTACTAATACTAACTAATAACTACTAACTATTAACTACTAACTACTAACTACTAACTACTACATACTGACTACTAACAACTAAATACCAACTACTAACTACTAACTACTGACCACTAACTACTAACTACTAACTACTAATTACTAACTACTAACTAATAACTACTAACTACTAAGTACTAACTACTGACTACTATCTACTAAATACTAACTACTAAGTACTTTTTACTAATTACTAAATACTAACTACTAACCACTAACTACTGACTACTAACTACTAACTACTAAATACTGACTACTAACTACTAATTACTAACTACTAGCTACTAACTACTAACTAATAACTACTAACTACTAACTACTAACTGCTAACTACTAACTACTAACTACTAACTAATAACTACTAACTACTAACTGCTAACTACTAACTACTAACTACTATCTAATAACTACTAACTACTAACTGCTAACTACTAACTATTAACTACTACATACTGACCAATAACTACTAATTACTAAATACTAACTACTGACTACTAACTACTAACTACTAACTACTAACTACTATCTACTAACTACTGACTACTAACAACTAACTACTAACTACTAACTACTAACTAATAACTACTGACTACTAACTACTAACTACTAACTACTAACTACTAACTACTATCTACTAACTACTATCTACTAACTAATAACTACTAACTACTAACTACTAACTGCTAACTACTAACTACTAACTACTAACTACTAACTACTAATACTAACTAATAACTACTAACTACTAACTGCTAACTACTAACTACTAACTACTACATACTGACTACTAACAACTAACTACCAACTACTAACTACTAACTACTGACCACTAACTACTAACTACTAACTACTAACTACTAACTAATAACTACTAACTACTAAGTACTAACTACTGACTACTATCTACTAAATACTAACTACTAAGTACTTTTTACTAATTACTAAATACTAACTACTAACCACTAACTACTGGCTACTAACTACTAACTACTAACTACTGACTACTAACTACTAATTACTAACTACTAACTACTATCTACTAACTAATAACTACTAACTACTAACTACTAACTGCTAACTACTAACTACTAACTACTCACTAATAACTACTAACTACTAACTGCTAACTACTAACTATTAACTACTACATACTGACCACTAACTACTAATTACTAAATACTAACTACTGACTACTAACTACTATCTACTAACATATAACTAATAACTACTAACTACTAACTGCTAACTACTAACTACTAACTACTAACCACTAACTACTAATACTAACTAATAACTACTAACTACTAAATACTAACTACTAACTACTAACTACTAACTACTACATACTGACTACTAAAAACTAACTACCAACTACTAACTACTAACTACTGACCACTAAATACTAACTACTAACTACTAACTAACAACTACTAACTACTAAGTACTAACTACTGACTACTGTCTACTAAATACTAATTACTAAGTACTTTTTACTAATTACTAAATACTAACTACTAACCACTAACTACTGACTGCTAACTACTAACTACTAACTACTATCTAATAACTACTAACTACTAACTGCTAACTACTAACTATTAACTACTACATACTGACCAATAACTACTAATTACTAAATACTAACTACTGACTACTAACTACTAACTACTAACTACTAACTACTATCTACTAACTACTGACTACTAACAACTAACTACTAACTACTAACTACTAACTAATAACTACTGACTACTAACTACTAACTACTAACTACTAACTACTAACTACTATCTACTAACTACTATCTACTAACTAATAACTACTAACTACTAACTACTAACTGCTAACTACTAACTACTAACTACTAACTACTAACTACTAATACTAACTAATAACTACTAACTACTAACTGCTAACTACTAACTACTAACTACTACATACTGACTACTAACAACTTACTACCAACTACTAACTACTAACTACTGACCACTAACTACTAACTACTAACTACTAACTACTAACTAATAACTACTAACTACTAAGTACTAACTACTGACTACTATCTACTAAATACTAACTACTAAGTACTTTTTACTAATTACTAAATACTAACTACTAACCACTAACTACTGTCTACTAACTACTAACTACTAACTACTGACTACTAACTACTAATTACTAACTACTAACTACTATCTACTAACTAATAACTACTAACTACTAACTACTAACTGCTAACTACTAACTACTAACTACTCACTAATAACTACTAACTACTAACTGCTAACTACTAACTATTAACTACTACATACTGACCACTAACTACTAATTACTAAATACTAACTACTGACTACTAACTACTATCTACTAACATATAACTAATAACTACTAACTACTAACTGCTAACTACTAACTACTAACTACTAACCACTAACTACTAATACTAACTAATAACTACTAACTACTAAATACTAACTACTAACTACTAACTACTAACTACTACATACTGACTACTAAAAACTAACTACCAACTACTAACTACTAACTACTGACCACTAAATACTAACTACTAACTACTAACTAACAACTACTAACTACTAAGTACTAACTACTGACTACTGTCTACTAAATACTAATTACTAAGTACTTTTTACTAATTACTAAATACTAACTACTAACCACTAACTACTGACTGCTAACTACTAACTACTAACTACTGACTACTAACTACTAATTACTAACTACTAACTACTAACTACTAACTACTAACTAATAACTACAGACTACTAACTACTAACTACTAACTACTAACTACTAACTACTAACTACTAACTACTAACTACTAAATAATAACTACTAACTACTAACTACTAACTGCTAACTACTAACTACTAACTACTAACTACTAACTACTAACTACTAACTACTAACTGCTAACTGCTAACTACTAACTTTTAACTAGTACATCCTGACCACTAACTACTAACTACTAAATACTAACTACTGACTACTAACTACTAACTACTAACTACTAACTACTATCTACTGACTACTAATTACTAACTACTAACTACTAACTACTAACTACTAACTAATAACTACTGACTACTAACTACTAACTACTAACTACTAACTACTAACTGCTAACTACTAACTACTAACTACTAACTACTAGCTACTAATACTAACTAATAACTACTAACTACTAACTACTAACTACTAACTACTAACTAATAACTACTTACTACTAACTATTAACTACTACATAATAACTACTAACTACTAACTACTAAATACTAACTACTGATTACTAACTACTAACTACTAACTACTATCTACTAACTAATAACTACTAACTACAAACTAATAACTACCGACTACTAACTACTAACTACTAACTACTAACTACTAACTACTATCTACTAACTAATAACTACTAACTACTAACTACTAACTGCTAACTACTAACTACTAACTACTAACTACTAGCTACTAATACTAACTAATAACTACTAACTACTAACTACTAACTACTAACTACTAACTACTTACTACTAACTATTAACTACTACATACTAACTGCTAACGACTAACTATTAACTAGTACATACTGACCACTAACTACTAACTACTAATTACTAACTACTGACTACTAACTACTAACTACTAACTACTAACTACTATCTACTAACTAATAACTACTAACTACTAACTACTAACTAATAACTACTGACTACTAACTACTAACTACTAACTACTAACTACTAACTACTATCTACTAACTAATAACTACTAACTACTAACTACTAACTGCTAACTACTAACTACTAACTACTAACTACTAGCTACTAATACTAACTAATAACTAATAACTACTAACTACTAACTACTAACTGCTAACTACTAACTACTAACTACTAACTACTAGCTACTAATACTAACTAATAACTACTAACTACTAACTACTAACTACTAACTACTTACTACTAACTATTAACTACTACATACTAACTGCTAACTACTAACTATTAACTAGTACATACTGACCACTAACTACTAACTACTAATTACTAACTACTGACTACTAACTACTAACTACTAACTTATAACTACTATCTACTAACTACTATCTACTAACTAATAACTACTAACTACTAACTACTAACTGCTAACTACTAACTACTAACTACTAACTACTAGCTACTAATACTAACTAATAACTACTAACTACTAACTACTAACTACTAACTACTAACTACTAACTACTTACTACTAACTATTAACTACTACATAATAACTACTAACTACTAACTACTAAATACTAACTACTGATTACTAACTACTAACTACTAACTACTAACTACTAACTATTAACTACTGACTACTAACTACTAACTACTAACTACTAACTACTAACTACTATCTACTAACTAATAACTACTAACTACAAACTAATAACTACCGACTACTAACTACTAACTACTAACTACTAACAACTAACTACTATCTACTAACTAATAACTACTAACTACTTACTACTAACTGCTAACTACTAACTACTAACTACTAACTACTAGCTACTAATACTAACTAATAACTACTAACTACTAACTACTAACTACTAACTACTAACTACTTACTACTAACTATTAACTACTACATACTAACTGCTAACGACTAACTATTAACTAGTACATACTGACCACTAACTACTAACTACTAATTACTAACTACTGACTACTAACTACTAACTACTAACTACTAACTACTATCTACTAACTAATAACTACTAACTACTAACTACTAACTAATAACTACTGACTACTAACTACTAACTACTAACTACTAACTACTAACTACTATCTACTAACTAATAACTACTAACTACTAACTACTAACTGCTAACTACTAACTACTAACTACTATCTACTAACTAATAACTACTAACTACAAACTAATAACTACCGACTACTAACTACTAACTACTAACTACTAACAACTAACTACTATCTACTAACTAATAACTACTAACTACTTACTACTAACTGCTAACTACTAACTACTAACTACTAACTACTAGCTACTAATACTAACTAATAACTACTAACTACTAACTACTAACTACTTACTACTAACTATTAACTACTACATACTAACTGCTAACGACTAACTATTAACTAGTACATACTGACCACTAACTACTAACTACTAATTACTAACTACTGACTACTAACTACTAACTACTAACTACTAACTACTATCTACTAACTAATAACTACTAACTACTAACTACTAACTACTAACTACTAACTACTATCTACTAACTACTAACTACTAACTACTATCTACTAACTAATAACTACTAACTACTAACTACTAACTAATAACTACTGACTACTAACTACTAACTACTAACTACTAACTACTAACTACTATCTACTAACTACTATCTACTAACTAATAACTACTAACTACTAACTACTAACTACTAACTAATAACTACTGACTACTAACTACTAACTACTAACTACTAACTACTAACTACTATCTACTAACTAATAACTACTAACTACTAACTACTAACTAATAACTACTGACTACTAACTACTAACTACTAACTACTAACTACTAACTACTATCTACTAACTAATAACTACTAACTACTAACTACTAACTGCTAACTACTAACTACTAACTACTAACTACTAGCTACTAATACTAACTAATAACTACTAACTACTAACTACTAACTACTAACTACTAACTACTTACTACTAACTATTAACTACTACATACTAACTGCTAACGACTAACTATTAACTAGTACATACTGACCACTAACTACTAACTACTAATTACTAACTACTGACTACTAACTACTAACTACTAACTACTAACTACTATCTACTAACTAATAACTACTAACTACTAACTACTAACTAATAACTACTGACTACTAACTACTAACTACTAACTACTAACTACTAACTACTATCTACTAACTAATAACTACTAACTAATAACTACTAACTACTAACTACTAACTACTAACTACTTACTACTAACTATTAACTACTACATACTAACTGCTAACTACTAACTATTAACTAGTACATACTGACCACTAACTACTAACTACTAATTACTAACTACTGACTACTAACTACTAACTACTAACTTATAACTACTATCTACTAACTACTGACCACTAATTACTAACTACTAACTACCAACTACTAACTACTAACTACTAACTAATAACTACTGACTACTAACTACTAACTACTAACTACTAACTACTATCTACTAACTAATAACTACTAACTACTAACTACTAACTGCTAACTACTAACTACTAACTACTATCTACTAGCTACTAAAACTAACTAATAACTACTAACTACTAACTACTAACTACTAACTACTAACTACTAACTACTTACTACTAACTATTAACTACTACATACTAACTACTAACAACTACTAACTACTAAATACTAACTACTGATTACTAACTACTAACTACTAACTACTAACTACTAACTACTAACTAATAACTACTGACTTCTAACTACTAACTACTAACTACTAACTACTAACTACTAACTACTAACTACTATCTACTAACTAATAACTACTAACTACTAACTACTAACTGCTAACTACTAACTACTAACTACTAACTACTAGCTACTAATACTAACTAATAACTACTAACTACTAACTACTAACTACTAACTGCTAACTGCTAACTACTAACTATTAACTACTAGCTACTAATACTAACTAATAACTACTAACTACTAACTACTAACTACTAACTACTAACTACTAACTACTAACTATTTACTACTAACTATTAACTACTACATACTAACTGCTAACTACTAACTATTAACTAGTACATACTGACCACTAACTACTAACTACTAATTACTAACTACTGACTACTAACTACAAACTACTAACTACTAACTACTATCTACTAACTACTGACCACTAATTACTAACTACTAACTACTAACTACTAAATACTAACTACTAACTAATAACTACTGACTACTAACTACTAACTACTAACTACTATCTACTAACTAATAACTACTAACTACTAACTACTAACTGCTAACTACTAACTACTAACTACTAACTACTAGCTACTAATACTAACTAATAACTACTAACTACTAACTACTAACTACTAACTACAAACTAATAACTACCGACTACTAACTACTAACTACTAACTACTAACTACTAACTACTAACTACTATCTACTAACTAATAACTACTAACTGCTAACTACTAACTACTAACTACTATCTACTAGCTACTAAAACTAACTAATAACTACTAACTACTAACTACTAACTACTAACTACTAACTACTTACTACTAACTATTAACTACTACATACTAACTACTAACAACTACTAACTACTAAATACTAACTACTGATTACTAACTACTAACTACTAACTACTAAGTACTAACTACCAACTACTGACTGCTAACTGCTAACTACTAATTACTAACACCTAACTACTAACTACTAACTACTAACTACCAACTACTAACTAATAACTACTAACTACTAATTACTAAGTACTAACTGCTAAATACTAATTATTAACTACTACATACTAACTACTAACTGCTAACTACTAACTATTAACTACTACATACTAACTACTAACTACTAACTACTGACTACTGACTACTAACTACTAACTACTAACTACTAACTACTAACTACTAACTACTAACAACTAGCTACTAACTACTAACTACTAACTGCTAACTACTAACTATTAACTACTACATACTAACTACTAACTACTGACTACTGACTACTAACTACTAACTACTAACTACTAACTACTAACTACTAACTACTAACAACTAGCTACTAACTACTAACTACTAACTGCTAACTACTAACTACTTACTACTAACTATTAACTACTACATACTAACTGCTAACGACTACTTATTAACTAGTACATACTGACCACTAACTACTAACTACTAATTACTAACTACTGACTACTAACTACTAACTACTAACTACTATCTACTAACTAATAACTACTAACTACTAACTACTAACTAATAACTACTGACTACTAACTACTAACTACTAACTACTAAATACTAACTACTATCTACTAACTAATAACTACTAACTACTAACTACTAACTGCTAACTACTAACTACTAACTACTAACTACTAGCTACTAATACTAACTAATAACTACTAACTACTAACTACTAACTACTAACTACTAACTACTTACTACTAACTATTAACTACTACATACTAACTGCTAACTACTAACTATTAACTAGTACATACTGACCACTAACTACTAACTACTAATTACTAACTACTGACTACTAACTACTAACTACTAACTTATAACTACTATCTACTAACTACTGACCACTAATTACTAACTACTAGCTACTAACTACTAACTACTAACTACTAACTAATAACTACTGACTACTAACTACTAACTACTAACTACTAACTACTATCTACTAACTAATAACTACTAACTACTAACTACTAACTGCTAACTACTAACTACTAACTACTATCTACTAGCTACTAAAACTAACTAATAACTACTAACTACTAACTACTAACTACTAACTACTAACTACTAACTACTTACTACTAACTATTAACTACTACATACTAACTACTAACAACTACTAACTACTAAATACTAACTACTGATTACTAACTACTAACTACTAACTACTAACTACTAACTAATAACTACTGACTTCTAACTACTAACTACTAACTACTAACTACTAACTACTAACTACTAACTACTATCTACTAACTAATAACTACTAACTACTAACTACTAACTGCTAACTACTAACAACTAACTACTAACTACTAGCTACTAATACTAACTAATAACTACTAACTACTAACTACTAACTACTAACTGCTAACTGCTAACTACTAACTATTAACTACTAGCTACTAATACTAACTAATAACTACTAACTACTAACTACTAACTACTAACTACTAACTACTAACTACTAACTACTAACTACTTACTACTAACTATTAACTACTACATACTAACTGCTAACTACTAACTATTAACTAGTACATACTGACCACTAACTACTAACTACTAATTACTAACTACTGACTACTAACTACAAACTACTAACTACTAACTACTATCTACTAACTACTGACCACTAATTACTAACTACTAACTACTAACAACTAACTACTAACTACTAACTAATAACTACTGACTACTAACTACTAACTACTAACTACTAACTACTATCTGCTAACTAATAACTACTAACTACTAACTACTAACTGCTAGCTACTAACTACTAACTACTAACTACTAGCTACTAATACTAACTAATAACTACTAACTACTAACTACTAACTACTAACTACTAACTACTTACTACTAACTATTAACTACTACATACTAACTACTAACAACTACTAACTACTAAATACTAACTACTGATTACTAACTACTAACTACTAACTACTAACTACTAACTAATAACTACTGACTACTAACTACTAACTACTAACTACTAACTACTAACTACTATCTACTAACTAATAACTACTAACTACTAACTACTAACTGCTAACTACTAACTACTAACTACTAACTATTAACTACTAGCTACTAATACTAACTAATAACTACTAACTACTAACTACTAACTACTAACTACTAACTACTAACTACTAACTACTAACTACTAACTACTTACTACTAACTATTAACTACTACATACTAACTGCTAACTACTAACTATTAACTAGTACATACTGACCACTAACTACTAACTACTAATTACTAACTACTGACTACTAACTACAAACTACTAACTACTAACTACTATCTACTAACTACTGACCACTAATTACTAACTACTAACTACTAACTACTAACTACTAACTACTAACTACTAACTAATAACTACTGACTACTAACTACTAACTACTAACTACTATCTACTAACTAATAACTACTAACTACTAACTACTAACTGCTAACTACTAACTACTAACTACTAACTACTAGCTACTAATACTAACTAATAACTACTAAATACTAACTACTAACTACTAACTACTAACTACTTACTACTAACTACTAACTACTACATACTAACTACTAACAACTACTAACTACTAAATACTAACTACTGATTACTAACTACTAACTACTAACAACTAACTACTAACTACTAACTAATAACTACTGACTACTAACTACTAACTACTAACTACTAACTACTAACTACTATCTACTAACTAATAACTACTAACTACTAACTACTAACTGCTAACTACTAACTACTAACTACTAACTAAGACGTGTTCTAGAGCTTACCTTTGTTAGGATACTTCCTGAACTGTCTTATGGTTGTCTCAAGAATAATAGTTAATCTTAAGGCTTACCTGACTAACTAAAGTTCTATTCCTCTAGTCTGTTACTCTTCTATCTGAGCTTCAGTAGACGGTGCACGGGCCCCAATGCTACGGTCTAACGTTTATCCCAATACAAAACAAGAGCGGAGTAGAGAGAGAGAAATATACTCTATTATTAAATCAGGATGGTAACTGGTACTGACTAAATTACTTTCTCTTCTGCTGAGAGAGGGTAGATGGGTAAACACATAAAGGGAAAGGAGGATAAAATAATATATCATTTTTATCCAATCCAAAAGAGTATTTCAGTCTTTCTGAATAAAGTCTTTCAAATATTAAATATTCCTTTTTGGAAGTCATGTCTGACTCCATCTTTCCGGGGTTTAGAGTTGTTTTGAAAGTCTTCCAATCGAATATAGTAGAATATAGTTTATTAATTTCTCTGTAGTCTCTCTGAAGGATTTTCTTTCTTTTTTGGTTGTGTTGCTTGAAGATCGGCTCGTCTGTGAGTCGATTCCGAAACATCGGTTACCCAAAGAGCAAAGAGTGAACATCAACAACCACAAAAGTATCTATTCCACCACCACAATATCCAGTGGGCGGAGATCCTTCTGGGTAGGCCCGTCGTTGATGTTGTAGGCGTCCTGATGTCCGGCATCGACTTACCTGACTTACCTGGTTTGCTTGGTTTGTTTCTGTTAGCTGTTAGATGTTAAGAATCGTTTTTAGATTCACTACATGTTCTAGATATACGTAGTATCCCTTCCGGTTGGAAAGAAAACTTAGAGATGTATGTTATATGTTTATGTGTTAATTGTTATTTAACAAGCTATGGTTTTGGTAGTGACATAAAGGAAATTATGTCAACGAAATGGCTAATAACGTTTTTGTTTTCAGTGACATGTGATTTGTCGGCCATGCTGGTCAATTTTGTTACAGGAGTTGAACATATATCAATCAATGCTCCTGTTTGAAGTCATGAGTTATTTCAATGGTATTAATTCTTACAATTGTTTTGTCATACTTCTACGATTGCCCATTTGTGAGTTGTTACTGAGGAAACGTTTTTCGTGTCTGTAAGAGTGTGAAAATGCTGCTTATCACTTTGGTATATTGTTTCATTAAACGCTAGTCTCTTATGAATTTTTTAAAGGGTTACAGATCTCGCTTATAGTAGTTTGTAATGGGTATGCACACGGATGACAATTTCCTAATCCCAATTAACAGTTATTGCTTCAATTTCATGAATTAATGTAACGTCTCTGTCTGCGCGCTTACGATCTAAGGATCGACGTTTCCCGAGATCTGAATACTGTTTTCTATGTGAATTGTTACAATGATATCGGATTGTTAGTTGTTACGATAGCTATCGTCGTATAGTATCTGTTTGAGTTACATATATTTCATGTATTTTGTTTTGTCACTTTTACAAATTTGCATGTGAAAATTTCGAATTGAGTGAAAATTCTGTTCTCTTTTGTTTTTAATCTGACTGTTTCGTATATGTTACTCTAGTTTTAGATTTAAAGTTTGTTATGAATAATAAATTTGTAATGTACTTTTTGTATGGTTAAATTGGAAATTGTATTAAGGTATTCAATATGTTATAATCTGTTTTATGAGAAAATGTCATGTCCTATAGTATTGTGTTACTCACAGTGTTGTTAACATGGCTTATGAGTCATTTATTCAAATGTTATGCGCATTATTCATGCACATTATTCATGGAGTTTGTTTGTTCTGTTTTTATTTTATTTGCCTATTTGCTTTATTTACAAAATTGCATGTGTGTTGCATATAGCTAACTATGGAGAAATCTTTGCATATTTACATATACAGTTTTATAAAGTAGGTTAAGTTTGTATCTAAAAAATAAAAACTTGTTTTTGGCTTTAAACTTTTTATTTCAAACTGGTGAACATTAAGTATGAGAAATGGATATGGAAAATAACATAAGAGAAGAGGTATGTTCCATAGTCAGGGGTAAAATCCAAATTCATTAAATTACAAATTTATTTAAATATTTGGAAGAATTTGTTTGAAATGATAAAGATTTACAAACATATGCAAGGATTACAAACATGGTTTGGCGATATTACAGTTTGTTATATTTTGTACCTCAGTTCGTTAAATACTGAGACGTTGAATTGTTACTTGTTACGATAATAGCGTTGCTATAGCTTCTGCGTTTGTTTCGGATGGTTACTCCTTTCACAGTAATGATTATATTCTTTCAAGAAGTATTCGTCTTTTGAAAGATAGTATCCAAGTAAGTTAACGATTTCCTGTAAGGGGGTTTCTGTTATTGATGCTTGTAAGGCGTTGCAAATTTCTCTTTCTGTATCTTGGATCTTTCGTTCGTTATTAAAGTTTAGGCGGTTTGTAATTGCCCTATTTGTTACGCTCCCTGTGAGGTGATATACATGGTACTCCTCACAAGGTTCGATTGCTTCCAGAGGTACCATGAGCGGTCGCTCTGGTGCGTCCTTTGGCTGGAACACGTAGTAGTTCTTAATTGGGTCAAAGTTTCTCAATGTTCCAATAGTATAATTCCAGTTTAATTTGTAGCTGTAATTTAGAAAATATGGTGATGTCAATTGGTCATTGATATGGACGTAGCTTTTAGATTCTGTATGTTGTTTGTCTCTGAGGAATGTATAGTATATCAGATTGTGAATTAATTTCGTCTCATGTACTCTATAATTGTTACTTTGAACGTCCTTTGGTGTAGGGTGGAGGAAGTTAAAACTCAGCTGAAAAATCTGGTGTTGCTGTGTAAAGACGCTGTACGCGGATAGATCTTGAGAGGCTTTTGCCACTAAAAGATCAAAATTACAGTCTACTGGTAATCGAAACTCATAATCGTAGTCGTACAGGAAACGTTCCGTAAGACTGTAAAATTGTTTTAGCTTAGGGTATTGAGATTGGTGTATTTTATCTCTACCCATATTTTTTGTGCTTCTTTTTACAGTGTTCGTATTTTCCGACGGGAGTGGTGGAAAAAATTCTGATACACGATCTTTCAGTGTATGTAATGGTGCCATAAAGAAATTGTAGGATCGAGAATCAAATGGCATTTCTGCCCAATTTCGGTACGAGAGGAGTGGATTGTAGTTCATTCCGTGAGGGTTACTAAGATTTTTTGGATCCTTGTTTAGGAACCAAATCGTCTCCATGACCGTCTCGGTCGGGGTCTGTTCGTTTGTGGATTGATGAAAGAACGATTTTCTGTTATTAGAGCGGGGTGTCACCGCATATGGAAATCTTAGATTGTTAGTGGTTGGGATTGTTGTTCTCGTGAATAAACGTTGTCTAACATTGTTCTGTGTGTGTGTGTGTGTGGTTGATCAATTATGTAGTTGTCTGATGGTGGGGGTGGACGTACTGGCGGGGGGTAATTTGGTAGGGGTGGTGACATGTATGTGTCACTACTGTTGTGGTTATTGTTTTGTCTTGGTCTTGTGTTTTGATAGCTATGTGCAGCTATTTTTGTTCCTTTTTCTGATATGTTGTTAATATTATTGTTACTAGTATCAAAAGATTGAAGATTTGGTCTATTACCAAATTTGTTATGTATTTTTCGTGCTATTTCTTGTGGTGTCTGCACGATTTGTGTTTCATTTTCCAGTTCGACTCTGAATGTTTTGACTTTCTCGTCCTCTGTGATCATATTGGTTTCGGTCTGTGTTCCACAGTCAGATGCACAGTCCCGAATAGTCCCGGGGCTGGATCTGCCTGATTCACAACTCAACTCTCCTTCTTCCACTTCGTAGGAGAATGGCGAGTCTGATTTGTATGGCGAGTCGTACTCCATGTTAGATGCCATAGTTGAATGCTAAAACTCAAATACGATTAGTTTAGTCTGAATTATATCTTCGATTTATCATATGTTTGTTATAATAAAAATTGTTACACATTCTGATCTCGTTTCTCAATAGTTTTTGTATGGTAGGTCGTTAGTATATTAAATACTTATAATTAGTTTGTTTTAATCTTATTGTTCTTTATGAATGGATGAGTTCTAAAAAATGAAATGGTAAAGTAAAAAATTTGGCAAGTTATGGCGGGTGATGAGGTAATGTTAGTTGTTACTAAAAGGAATTGTTTGTTTTTAGATTTCGTATGTATCAGCCGAATGTGTATCGTAGTATGTGACTTCATTTGTATGTGGCTGATCATTTTTAAGAATATCTAGGCTGTAGCTACGATTTTGCATTTTGTTATTTGTTAGTTTTAATTGGTTGAAATCTATTGGCGGCGGGTTCTGTATTTCTAATAGTCTGGAAGTTGGTATTAGTTTATTTTGATTATCTTGATTATTATTATGTTGATTACTTGATGGTTGAGGAATTTCATACGGTGCCGGTTGTGTTATAGGTGATTCGTATGAATAAGGTTTAATGGGCATGTGCGACTGTTCTATATTAGGTGCGCTTGGAATTGGTATTGGGATTGGTACAGGTGGTAGACTACTCAAGCGTTGGTACGCTGGAGGTGGTGATATAAGTTGTGGTGGTATTGGTGGTAGTGGTTGGGTTTTATTTTCATTTATTGTTTTATTTTCATTTATTGTTGTTAATGTTTCCATTTTGAATTGTTCTGTTTTGTGTTTTCTTTCTGGTAGTGGTGGTGCTTGTTTCTTTGTTGGTGACTCCAATGTACGTAGTTGTAAACCATGTTCTGTCCTGCGTATAGTAGTGTTATAGTGTTTATAGTTCGTATCCACATAATGTTCTGTCGTTTTATCTCTACGAGTTAATGTTGGTATTTCTGTTGAGTGTCGTCTGAAATGTTGAATATGTATTCGTGAATTATTATGTCCTTTACTGTAATGTGAATTGTTATCATCATTACTATTATCGTTATTATTGTCGTAATCATCTTCTTGTATTTGTGCAACTAGTTGGGTTAGTGTTTGTGAGAATATTCCAAAAATTCCTGTTAATAATTTTTTTGTTATACTTGCTTGTTTCCCAATCGCTTTATGTATTGCAAAAGCGTTGTAGAATTTTATAATTAGGTTTGTTACAAATAATATCATGCTCATCATCGCATAGATGATAGCCATTTTTTTCAAGTATGTACCATGGCCAACCAAAGATAGATAGTATCTGATCTTTCAGCCATGCTGCGTCGAAAATTTCCTTCCAGTTTATACTTGGTTGATCGATCTGAAAGTTATATCCATTTATGTTCAAGTCTTTTAACCATTTAAGTGAATGTTCATAATTTTTATATGTTTGTAATAATCCTAATTGTTCTAATTCGAGTAGTTTTTGTGCGTTAGCAGATTGTGCTTTTTGAAGCGGTTTTTCGCGATCTCTCATATATTCGTGTAGTAAATCTCTTTTTCGTTCTAGTATTAATTGTTCTTTGCTAAATATTCCACTTTCAATGAGGCTTGCTTTGCTGAACATATTATCAAGTACTATTTCTTCCGGTGATATTGTTTCTAATATTGTTTCTACTTTTATTGGATATGGTGTCAATCTGTATCTTACTGTTCCTTCTGTGTCTATTGAGATCAGTTGATCGAAATTACTATGTGAACATGGGACTGTTTTCGCCCAAAGATATGTTTGTCGTGTTAGTTGATGTACGTATTGTACTCTATTTTTGTATAGTATTGGTATTTTGTCGTAACATTCACGTGTTTGTGGTACGTATAGTGGTGATGATTTCTTTGCGCATTTGTACATTTTCATAACATTGACTCCTTCTTGTTTCACAAATATGGATCTATCTCCTGTAAGGATGTATCCTAATAGTGGTGTATTCTTTTGTACTTGTGATAGTGTCAATTGTCGAATATTGCGAGTTTGTTCGCATATCTGTGAATAGAATTCGATTGCTTGTAGACTAATGCGTGAATATATATTACTCATATAGAGGTCCATTTTCATTTGTAGATGTGTGTTCTCGTTTACAAAACCGTAATAATAATTTTGATGTTCTTCGTCTTCATATCTTGTGTATGCATTTGCCATAATTTGCTGTGGTTTTATTTTTATAAATTTTTCTTCTTCAAATTTGTCTTCTTTTCTTGTTACTTTAAGTCCTGTATGCATATCAAAACCATATTCGTATATTATATAGATATCATCGTATTCTGTTTTATGTAACGGTTGTGGTGACCCACATTCTCGTTCAACTAATGGGTAAATTTCAAATCTTGTTGCGATTGAGGATGTATCATTAAATTTTACTTTTTGTTCTACAACTGGTTTTTGTACTGATGACCATTCCGCGTTTGTTTCTATCCAATATCGTTCCTGATATTTAACCATATATGCATCAAACCGAATAAGTTCAAATAGTTGGCAATGTGTTTGGGGTTCCCAAATGATTGTTGCTTTTGTAAAGGGTGTTGGTAAACATTCTCCCTTGTGGAGATCACATGGTAGTTTTGTTCCCATATATGATATTTCTTTTGTATCAAGGTTTAGTATTAATGAGACTTCTTTTATCTCTAGAGTCCAAGCTAAAATGTCAATTCTATTTTGTTTTTTGACGCCTGATAGGCAGTTTGATTGTGCATTTTTAATTTCATTTGGCACCCACATTGGGTTTGTGTAATCATATACTAATCTTCCATATGGTGGTACCATAGGAGTGTCTACATTGAATTGTATATTTCCCTGTACGTTTTCTAGTCTTTTTTGTAATGGTGGGTTTGATAAGTAATTGAATGATATGTTATGCCTTGTTGGCTTGTATTTTGTATTTTTAAGCAAGTGAATTCTAGCGAGTTCGTTACGAACTTCGTCTGGGTCCAAGATTTTCGTTCTTCGTGCATCTGATACGTAATAGCTCGGTCTGTTTGCTCTAATGTAATGAGTGTGTTGTGAACACCATTCTACTTTTTCTTTGATCGTTCCTGTAACAGCATATGCTTTAATCTCTACAGCTTGTGCTTTTGATAATAATTGAACTTCTGTTTTTGTCATTTCTAAGTCTAATGGTTTAAATTTACATGTGCTGATTTTGTTCAGTTCGTAGTATTTTACGTTTGTTATTTCTTCTGCGTCGCAGTCGTAGTGTTCGATAAAAATGTCTTGAGGTCCTACTGCTGATCCATTAATGTTTTGTCCTTTCAATTCAACGTAGTCTCCTTTTGTCTGTCGTTTGTTTCTTTTATTACTTAGTTGGAATTTTTCCAAAATACTGTCTGTTAATTGTTCTCTGTAAAGGTTCCAATTTCGTGTCCAATTATCTATGGTTATTTCCCATATTTGTTCGTAATCTGTACTATTTTTGAATTCTGTTAAGTCTGGTGATGTATACTTTGGTGGTAATTCGTATATTTACGTTTCAAATTTTGTTTTGTTATTAAATACATGATCCATTAACTTGTTAAAGTTATCTTGGTCGGTTACATTTATGTTATTTGTTTTTGTTTTGTTTTTCTTTTGGAAATTCTCTATATGTTTTTCTATACGTTCTTGTATGTGTTCTTTAATTTGTTCTCTGATATTTTGTTTTATTTTATATTTTGATCTTATTTCTGTGTCTATTTTCATATAGATAAATAATGTTATTAGTAATAATATTAGTATTATGGATTTTAATTGAAGCGGCATGTGTATGATAGTCCTGTGTGGGGATTATAGAATGTTGCAAATCCTAAAGTCTGTTTTGTGTATCGATCGAATTTGTAGATGAAATCAATGCAAACAAATGGTGCTGGTATCGTTGTTGTTACAATAGATGGTGTGGTCGCGTGAAATGGATGGTTAAATATGGTGTCGTATTTTATTGTAGTATTGAATTTTAGTTCTAGAGATGGTGTTGCTAGAACTTCAAGTGCTGAATTTCGTTGGCGATGTGTTAAGTTTAAGGTATCTGTAAGTCTACTTCTTGACCAATTTGTGAGAGTATCTCCAGATTGGTCTCTTATAGTTGGTCCGTATAATGGTGGAGGTGGATTCCAGGTTTTATGATCTAATGGAAAAAGATATGTATGATCATTAGTTCTACTTAAAGTAGGTGGATTTGGATTAAGTACGGGTGTTGCTCTAGTTCTTCCAGGGTGTGTAGATGATAATCTTATTTCTGGTATAAATGAAGTAGGTGATAATGCTGTGTTTTGTGGTGGTTGTAGGGAGTTTGCTATTTCTATTCGTGGTACACTAATAGATGTATTTGTTAATGAGGATGTTCTTGGTGTTCTTCGTGGTGTTGAACTTGTACTTGCAGATTGTTGCGGTGATGTTGCTGACCAAAGTGAGCTATTTGGTGATTGTATTGGTTGTACACGAAAGTGTTCTTGTACAAAATTGAAATCTTGTCTTTGTTGTGTTGTTGGCGGTAAAAATGGGTTAGCTCGAAGTTCTGATGTTGTGGGTGTTGGAATAGTATGAACGCTTGACTGGCTTGGTGACGCGATACTAAAGTTTGTTAATGTTGGTGTACCTAATCGACTTGGTGGTTCTGTTTGTTCTGCTTCTAAAGGTCTTATTATATTTGATTCTATATCAGTTGATCCGTATGATACTAATGTAGAATCTTGTGTAGGAAATGATAATGATGCTCTACGTCTGCCTCTTAGTAGATGTCGTGTATCTGTTCTTTCTCGTCTTACTGTATATGGGTTTTCGTTTTCGGGGTTTGTTTCTTCTATTTCTGGTGATGTGGGTATATTTGTTAGGTCTGTTACTTCGGTGTGATGTGGTCTTTCTGGGTGATTGTTACTATTGTTATTATTGTTTGATGAAGCAATTTTTGCTGTTTTTAGATAATTTCAGGCTCCAGAACCTGGTCCGGGTGGTGGATGTTGTATGTACGGTGGGGCTAGTATAACTACTGGTATTAATTCTTGTTCTGGTTGGTGTGTTTGAGCTCCTAGGTTTGTAATCCAAATTTCGTTAGTTGTTAGTCTAATATTTAATTGATATATGACAATGTTACCATGCAATGATGATGTGTTAGGGAATCCAATTTGGAGGTAGAACTTTTGTGTATGTAATGTATGATATATCGATTCTTCAATGTCTGGGTTGGGATCAATTTTTATGTGTTTACAAAATATTCTATTAGTCCTAAGCACATACGTACGAAGAAGTATATTATAATTGCAATTTTTATAAATTTAAATATTTCTAATTCGACAATATCTATGTTTGTTTTACATATGTGGTAAATATCGGGGTGAGTTTCATGCATCGGGTTATTGTACTGGTGGGCCTGCATATACGACTCGGCGGTTGCGTATAACTTCGCTTATTGTTATAATAGCTAAATATGTCGATATTACTACAATGCAAGGTACTAGGAGTATTGTTAGGAAGAATATTACTTTAGATAGTATAAAGTAGATTGTGATTAAGGATTCGTTGAAATCTATTTTTGAAACTGATAAATAAAATGTGTAACTTTGTTATTAATTATGTAAATGTGAGGTGTAATGCTGCACTGAGAAGTGACAGTTATTTGCTCAATTGTAACTGACACTTAACCGTGCCGCACTACAGATATTATTATACTGTATTTATCTGTAGATTACTATTACGATTACTGGTATCATATCTGAAAGTTTG
This sequence comes from Convolutriloba macropyga, assembly GCF_964194025.1. Taxonomy (NCBI): domain Eukaryota; kingdom Metazoa; phylum Xenacoelomorpha; order Acoela; family Convolutidae; genus Convolutriloba; species Convolutriloba macropyga. Next base: position 30,990,366 of record NC_134469.1, on the reverse strand, counting down.
TGTGGCAATATATTTGTTAAATTTTTTTCTTTGGTTTTGTTTTCAAGAGGTGTTTTTATCGTCTATAAGTGTTATAGCGTCTTTTTTACATACAACTATAAAAACTGTTTTTAGTTTGTTAAGGTCAATACATTGATCTGTTTGGATCTGTTGTTTCAGTAAGTTATACTCTGTGATTGTTTCGTTACAAACAGTTATTTGTTTTAGTAATTCAAAATGTTTTTCTCCCCAAAATAGTTTTACTTCTTGTCCGCTTTCTGTTTTTCCTTCAATAATAAATAAACAATCTTTATCCGAGAATTGACAAATTGTTGTTCTTATACTATCGTTATCAAAATGAATGTGGTTTCCAAATGAGTAATCTAATTTTGCAAAGTTTTCTCTTTGGACTTGTATTTTTATACAAAACTGTTTCGTGTTCAAAGAGTTCAAAAACTCTGACACTTTTATCATTGGTGGTTTTTCATCACTATGGTGACTGTAGTGATGGATTAGTCTTTGGTAGAAGAAATTCAAATAGTTTAATGAGTAGTTAAAAGGATTCAGCTTACCTGGTGTTGTCGAATTGTTGAATGAAAAGGATAAATGAACGAGTTGTGACAAATATTGAAAAAGTTATGAAAGAGGTGATGAAGTGATTCAAAATTTGTTTAGTTATTAGATATATTGAAATATATGAATTTCTTTTTTAAGATAGAATACTTTTAGTCTTAAGACTAAATTTTGTATTTGTGGTTTAGAATTTTCAGCTTAGCTGAGTTTTTTCGCAAATTTTTTCAGATTTTTGAACAAGTTTAACGGTTGTGGTTTGTGCGAGGCAAAATCAGAATTGTGATTTTTACTTTCTTTTCGAATGCTCTCTATAATGTTGGTGACATTTTCATATCTTCCGTTTTTCATTTTTTGCATCTTAAGTTGTCAATTTCAGTAATTATTGGGTCCAATTATGGTGTTAGTTTCCTCGTTTGATGAATTGGACTTTCCTCTGATTGTTCCGATGCTCTTTGTTCTCGAGATTTTTGTTTTCCTTGTAATTGGTATGTTGACAGTTGTTTGATGGTTAGATGGTATACTTTCAGCATGGTATGTTAATTCTTTCTTGGTGCCAATTATATGGTATCAATAAAGTTAGTCTGCTATTTTTGTGTTAATTATGCTGTGTCTTTTGTTTTGAAGTGATCTTTGTTATCATTAGAATGGTTAGTTAGCGATGGTTAGTGGCGCCAGCGGGTGATGGTTAGTGGTACCAGTTATTATCAATCAGCTTGGTACTTTTTGTTCTAATTAGCTATATGGTATGTCTGTTGTATGCCTTTTGATGGTGCAACTCTGCAGATGGTGCAACTCTGCAGTTTTTAATTATTGACATGAATGAAGTATTGACGTAGTTGAAATGTTTATTTCATCTACTAATGATCTTGGTAAGACCTGTCTTGTTAATCACCATTGTGTTCGGTGTAAATGCTAATTGGTTTACCATTTATGTTTTGTTACTAATTGCGTCTGCATAGAGACCGTTTGTCTCTGACGTTTGTTGTTTAAGATGTTGTCAATTTGGGAAGTTTTTCCCTGTAATTGGTTTTAGTTTTAGTTTGAGTTACTAATGAGGTAGTTTTAGTTTGAGTTACTAATGAGGTATAGTAATGATGTATATGACGTCCGTTTCTTTGTTAATACGGAAGATGGCGTCTGTACTAATGATGTCTGTGACATTTTAGTTATTGACGTCCGTAAAATAATAACGTCCGTATTTTCACTAATGAGTTGTATGATGTCCGCATTTTGCACTAATTAGGTGGATAACGTCCGTTTTTTCACTAATGAGGTACATGACGTGTTAGTTAATGACGTATATGTAAAGTTTTTGCAAATTAGTTTGCAAAAATGTGCAAAATGTTCATATTATCGAAGATATCTTAGTCGAAATGTGTAAATGTATTATGAGTTTTATGTGGTTAATATACATAGATATGTTCGAATGTAATGAAATAGAAATGTTTATTTATGTTTTTAGATCTGATCTTTGGTGATTATGAGGTGTTGGATATGAAATGGTGGAATGGTGGAGATTCTGTGTTTCTTTCATTATTTTGCATGGAGGAAGTTATTCTTAATAACACTATTCGCATCCGTTACAGCTGAGAATTGTTATATGCGTATTCGGCTTATTCGTTTATTCGTCTGACTGACACATTGTTGAAGTTGTTCCGCATGTTTATTGTTGTTATGTTGTACTTATTATTTTGTAACTTCCGCTTTGTCGTTTACGCAGTTATTATGCCACGGTGTACGTTAATTGTTTTTGTACTGTTATTCTAATTAGTTCTGTTTCCTTATTGTCATTGTTTTTCTATGTGGTTAGTTATCACTGTTATTTGTAATATACTTCTCCTTTAATACTTTAATACTTTAATACTTCTCCTCAACTAGGATATGTTAATAGAATTGTTAACAATTTCAAATTATCTATTCCATTCCGAGAGAATTCACGTTATTAAAGATTAGAATCATTTTTGTATCTTTGATTATTTGATCTTTGTTATTATTGTGTTTTGTTTCTTTGTTTATCGTAAATATCAACTATCTCATTATGTCTATTCCAGTTCAAAGCTTTTGAGCATCAAAAATATACTCTTTGTTATTTGAATTATTTTGTTACTTGTTTTCTTGTTTACATGAGGATTTACCCTTGTTAATCTTCAGTTTGAGGTTTCGTGGGCTACTATCAATTACCAATTTGTTTCAGTATATCCTTTACGGATATTTTCATTTGTTATTTGTTTATTGGTTTATTGTTTTATTGATGGAGATCTTCGGTGGAGATGTGTGTTGGAGACGTGTGTTTGACATCTTCGGTGGAGATGTGTGTTGGAGACGTGTGTTGTCAGTGAATAAAGACTCTTCAGTTCTGAGTGCAGATATTCAGTTGGTAAACGTTGACAGTTACATCCTAATTTGTGTATTTTCTCTTTTTGTCTTTTATAAATGTTTATCCCTGTTACTAAAAGGTGTTAACGGTTGGGTAATATAACATTTGTTAAAATCATAATTATGGGTCTTGCATCAAATGAGATGTAAAAGTTAAATTGCATTGGTATTGTGTGATTTCTCTATGGGTTAGAGGTTAGCTGGATTTGAGCACCTTTTAGTAGTGTTCTTTATATATCTGTTCTGTTTGTTATTCATATTGTTTGTGTACTTTTTAATTTATATGTTCTTTTTTATGTTTTGATTTTTTTGGGGGGGGGGTTATGACACACAAGGTTCGGGTTAGGGGGGAAGGTGTGTCTTGTATAAATACTGAACATATGAAGCATAGTATGAAAATGTTGGACATAAAGTGTAGGGGTACTAAACACTATTGAGGTGTTGTATTGGATGAAAGGAATACTTTATAACTAGTTTTTGCTAAAATAGCCGTGTTAGTATATTAGTTGTTGAGTAGGTAGTATTTCCACTTTAGGTTGTTACACTAGTTATTGAGGAGTAGCGAACTGTATACTTTAAATGGAGGTAGTACTTTAATGGTATTAGTACTATTATTATTATTATCATAATTATTATTATTATTATTATTAATTATTATTTATAGTAAAATTTACTGACAAGGTTGGGGAATTGTTATTTTCCTCTTTCGAAGATTGTAATTATGAGATTGTGTGATTTCATCAGTTGGAGTATACTGTTTTGATTTTGTTTGGGTATTGGGTTGTTTTAGCGTTGGGATTTCTTTCGTTAATAAGTAGTTTTGTAATTCTAATTTAATATGTTTTTCTTTCGGAAAGTATGGTACAATATGATTTCTATGTATTGTAATATGTTTATTAGTATTGTCCTTCAGCATGTATGTTGTTTCTGTGGGTTTATCAACAATTAAATATGGTCCTGTTTTTAGAGGTATTAGTTTCTTTGATACTCCGTCAATCTGTTGTTGATTTGTGATCAAGACGAATGTGTTTTTATCAAGTGGTTTCGCTGTTCTGAACCTTGAATTTAATTCATCAGTTAACTTTTTTCTATTTCGTAATATTTTTGTTATGGTTTGATATGTGTCATTATAATGTTTTTCTTTGTCAAGAAACCATTTTGCGAACGTTCCGTTTTGTAGTTTTGCTATTTTTGGGTGACTGAATTGTTTATCTAAGTGAGTATGTGCGGGTTGTGTTTTGCATGCGCTTGTTCTTGTTGGGTTACAGTTTCCCATCTCGTCTGTAGTTGTTCCAAGTTTAATCTTTGTTGGTTTTCTTGGTTTTTGATTGAAAACAACTTCATAAGGTGACATGCCTAATCTTGTCTGGTATTGCGTATTATATGCATACGGAAAGAATTTTGCTTTTCTAGACCAGTTTTGGTACTTTTCGTTGAGTAATGTTCTGATAAATTGTCCAATTATTCTATTAGTTCCTTCCACTAATCCGTTTGTCCATGGTGCATATGTTGTGCTGGGTTTAAATTTGATTTCAAAGTAATTACAAAGGTGTGTTAATTCTGTATTTATATATTCCGATCCGTTATCGGAACGAATTTCTTCGGGTAGTCCGAATTTCATAAACCAATGTTCAAATAATGCTGTAACTGCATAGTGTGCATTGTTCTGAGGCGCACACATTATTGTTACGTAATGTGAGAATGCGTCTACTATCACAAAGATAAAATTATTTCCTTCAGATGTAGGATGTATTGGACCTTTTGTGTCTATCATAATCATTTCATTAAAGTATGTTTTTGTAGGTGCTAATTGTTCTTGCTTACTTTTTGTTTTCGTGTTAGCGAAAACTTTGTTTGTTTGGCATTGTATGCAATCTGCGATCAGTATCTTGATCCAAGTTGTTAAGTTTGGGAAGTAATATCTTTCCATTATGTTTCTTTTTGTTTTTTCAAGTCCCGTGTGACCAACTGCATCTACGCAATGGTTTTCGTAAAAAACACATAATAGTAATGTTAGTGGTAAACAGATTCTTTGTATTGTTTGTTTTTTTATTCGAATAATCATTTTCATTATGTTAGTTTTTTCGTCAATTGTAATTGATTTAAACTTTCTGTAATACGCAAATAGTCCTTTATTTCCACGTATGTCTATTGTTACTGAATGTGGTTTATTGTTATTTTTTTTTCCACATTTTGACTTTATGAAGTACTGGATCTATTATTTGTGTTTCTTTAATCAACTCTTCTGTTACTTTTGTTTTTTCATCATAGAAAATATCTGTTATTTTTGCATGTTCGAAATTATGTTCCTGTTTTACATTGTTGATTAATCTAAGATAGTCATCGTCATGATGAGTTATGTATGGTCCTTTTTGGTTTTTCTCTATGATTAAGTCATCTTTTTCAATAATTGGTGATTGCCAGCTTTTTGTTTTTGGTTTATATTTCGGTACTAAATTTGTTTTGGTTTCGGTATTATATTTTTCATATGATATCGGATGGTATTCGTTTTAATCAATGTTAATTTCAAAGTAGTTGTTGTGTATATTGGCTAGAACTGGATAATGTGTTGTGTCTTTGTTATCGTTGTTTGTATTGTTACAAATGCTGTATTTGCATTCTAGGTTATTTGCAAATGGTGTTTTTGCAAAGAAGAATTTTATGTTTTCAGGTATTTCCACTGTTATATCACGTGTTTTTGTAAAATGTTCTTCATCTATTGTTCTACTGAGTAGATCTGGTAAAGCTAGGTTTTTTCCTTCAGTCCATATAATATGTAAGTTAGGAAATTTCATTAGTATCAATTGAAATCTGTAAACTCTGTGGTTTGGTTTATTCTTTTGTGTAAAAAGGTAAATGATTGGCTTGTGATCTGTGAATAAAATAATTGGGTGATTTGAACCTGTTAATAAGAATTCGTATTCTGTGAGTGCGAAAATAATCGCTGAACATTCTCTAATTAGTGTAGATAGTCTCATTTCAATCGGTGTGAAAAGTCTAGAATTTGCAGATATTAATCGCATTTTCTTTTCAGTAGGATGTTGTTGCAGTAATGCTGCTCCAATGCCTGTGTTGGACGCATCTGTTATAATGTAAAATGGTTTTGTTGTATCTGGTATTGTTAATTCTAGGTTGTGTGTTATTGTTTTTTTCATTTGTTCAAATATTTTTTGATGTTCTTTAGTCCATTTGAAATCATTTTCTTTGTGTAATAGATTGTATAATGGTTGTAATATGGGTTGCATTCCATAGACGTATTTGGCTAGGAAATTTATTGTTCCGAGGTATCGTTGTAAAGCTTTCATACTTGTTGGAGGTTCCAGTTTTTGGAATCCATCAATTCGTGATGTAAGTGGTTTTACTTTTTTGTCTTCGATAATGTGACCTAAGAATTTTAATTTCTTTAACATGAAGTATGTTTTATCGGGTGCTGCTTTTAAGTTCTCTTTAAGCAGTACTTTGTGATATTCAATTAGTGTCTCGAACATTTGTTCGTAAGAGTTTGTTTGAATAAAAATATCATCCACATAGGTGATGACTGTTCCTTTTCTAATTAAAGGGTAAAGGAAATGTGTTAAAATTGAAGCGAATGCTGCTGGTCCGATTGATATTCCGTAGAATAATCTTTTGAAACAATATTGTTCGTTTCCAATTGTGAAATGTGTATATCTCATCGATTCTTCGTCTAATGGTATATGGTTATATGCACTATTAAGATCTGCTGTTGTAAATATTGTTCCGTTTATTCTTGTTAAAGCTACATCAACTGGTTCAATGGGCCAGTTGCACTTTGATTCATCTATCATGCTGTTCAAATATCTTGCGTCTAGTACAATCTTTAAAGATTCTCCTTTTCGTAGTATTATTACCGGGTTTGTGAATGTATTTCCTGTTGATAGTTGTTCTTTATTTACAGGTGCAATTATGTCATATTTTTTGAGAACATCTAATAGTTTTTGTATTCGTTCTCGAAGATGTATAGGTACTTTACTTATTCTTTGTTTTTTGAATATTGCATCTTTTTTTATTGGTAGATTCAATTTTACTTTCGTTTTTCCTACGTCAAATTTTGTTGTTGCGTAGACTTGTCTATAGTCTAATATGATTTTTACTACTTTTTCAAAATCTTCTTGTGTTAAGTGTGAATGTTGAAAATCAAACATTTTTATGAATTCTTTTTCTTGTTCTGAATATTTGTATGTGTTAAATTTGCATTTGAAGTTTGGTTTTCTTTCAAATGTTGCGACTTGTTCAATAGTTTCGTTTTCTTGTATGTTTAATATTTCATCGATATCGTTTTCATTTTCGTATGTCAGATGGTATAGTGCTTGGAATAAGTCGATAGAGTTTGTTTGGTATAGTTCGTTATCTTGTTTTTTGAAGCTGATATTTCTGTTCATGAAACCAATGAGTCCTGTATTTATTGTTATTCGGTGTCTATATTTGTTAATCAATAGTATGTCCATAAAGTATTCTTCGTCTGAGGAAAAATCTTTTATATCTGTAAATGATACGTTATGATATTTGTTTATTGGTTCGAAATAGAATTTCGATTTCTGTATTGTTTTATCATTTGAGTGTTTCATTTGTTTAAATATTGGTATTGGAAATGTTATGCTTTTCTGTTGATTTGGTTCTATATAGATTGTTTCTCTATTAATGATTGTGTATAATCGAGAGTAGTAAGGATAACCTTTAGTACTATTCATGTAGAATATAATATCGTTGTCTAAATTTTTATTTGTATTTAATGTTAGTTTGTTGTTATTAACATTTATCGTTTCGATATATTCTTTGAAGAATGGTGTACCCAGTATATTATGATTGCATTGTGTTACATAGAAGTGAATGCAAAAATTGTTTTGTGGTTTGTTTCTATTGTTAGAAATTCTGTCTGGTGTCAAATTCAGTGTTACTGTTCCGAATGTGTCTATTTTTGTATTATTTGCAGCTGTTAGTGTTTTGCTTGCTTTGTCCAAGATCATTTCTGTATTATTGTATTTGATTTCATTCCATGTATCTTCATTTAGTAGGTTTAATGTTGCTCCTGAATCTAATAGAAAATCTATTTCTAACATAGGTTTTTGTTTTGTAAAGTCCTGTTCAAATTTCTGATATTGATACATTGGTAATATCCATGTTGGGTTGCTTTCTAATGTATTTATTACAGTATTGCATGTATCTTCATTGGCATTGTAAAATTTATCTAGTATTTCTTGATCTTCGTCTGAGGACTCTGATGTGTACTCATATTCGTCGATTCCTGGTGGATCGTTATTTGATTTTTCTTGTCCTACGCTATTTATTCTGTTTTTGCTATTGTTGTTTCCATCATTTCTCCGTTCTTTTGAATAATGTCTGTTATTTTGTTCTCGTTGGGATGAGTATCCTCTATTATCTCTGCTATTGTTATTTGAATGATTTCTATTGTTACTATTAGAACGTTGTCTATAGTTATCGTTTCTATTTGAATCTCTACTGTTGTATCTTTGTCGATTATTATTATTATTATTATTTTTGTTATTATTATAAGGTGATTGTTGTCTTGAATAAGGTGATTGTTGTCTCGAAAAATTTCTGTCATTGTATCTTGAATTTGATCTGTTATTATTATTATTATTATTATTATATTTGTTATAGCTGTTGCTTCTATGATAACTGTTGCTTCTGTTTCTATTGTAGTTATTCCTGTTATAACTAGTACTTCTGTTATTATAATTATGTGATCTTTGATATCCTTGATTGTTTCTACTATCTCTGGAGTTTCTATTATGGTAGTTATTTCTTGAGTGTGATCTGTATGGTGTCCGACTTCTGGAGTTGTTATATATTGGTGATGTCGGTGGTAGTTGTCTGCCATTGACATTATTTGAGTCAATTCTTCTATTTGGTAAGTTTTGGTTGTTTCTCATGTGACTGTAAAATGATCTTTCTTTCGGTCTTGTAACACTACCTCGACGTGGTCTCTTGAAACATCTTCCCTTTGTGTGTCCATGTGAGCTACAATAGCTACAAAACAGTGCAAACTTTGGTCTTCCTTTAAAATTCTTTTTGTCATATGTATTGTTAATTCCGTTTAGAACATTGCATATTGTTCCTTCGAATTGTTCTAAGTCGTTTTGATTAAGTTCATTTATATTATTACAGGCTATATTCATTTGTTTTAGATCTTCATTGATATTTGTTGTACTCTGATTTACTTCATATAATCTTTTGTGATTATTAGTTATTGTTCTTGTTAGGTCCATTTGGTCTATTTTCTCTACTAATGTTTTGAATGGCATTTCTGGTTCTCGTGGAGTTTGTTTGTGGTTTGCATGTTTCTTTAATGCTGCGTTTTTTAATTCGTTGTCTAAACATCTTATGAATGTTTGGTTCATAACACTATTTCTGTAATCTTCTGTGTATAGAGAATAAGCAGTTTTGACAAGAGTTTCTATTCTTAATGCTAATGATCTTAATGATTCGTTTGTATGTTTTTGTAATTGTTGTAATATGATTTTTGCTTGTTGTTTTGATTTTTCCGAATCAAACATATCTGAAAATTCTTTGCAAAATGTTTCCCAATCCAATTTTGTTTCACTTGGGAGTGTCGAATACCATTTTTGTGCAGGTCCCTGTAAAGTATGTAGTATTAACGCTGCTCTTATACTTTCCATTGGTGATGTCCTGGTTTATTTACCGGTTCAATGCCACTGCTGAATATCATAGCAGCGACAATGCTATTTAAATATTCTTCATAAGTATATGCTGGGTCTGTTCCATCGAATGGTCTTATTGTTGTTGGTACTGAACCACTGCTAATGTTTTGTTCAATTTGAGGGTCTTCGTTTATGCTCATTGATGTTAATTGTTTATAAAATGGTAAAGGTGGTTCTACTACTGTTGTTTCCCTTTCTTCTGTTGTGATTGAGTTTGTTCTTCTATTTTGATTTCCTTGTTGTTGATTACTATGTCTATCAGTATTTTGTATGTTTTCATTTGTTGTATGTTCATGGTTTCTGTTATGAAAAGGATTTTCTTGATTTCTGTTATGTAATGGATGTTCGTATTCCGTTCTATAGTTATTTTGTCCTTGTAGATTGTCAAGAGTTCTATCCAATTTATTGATTACCATTTCTAGTGCTTCTTCTTGTCTTTTTTCCATATTTCGGCTCATTCGATGATATTTTTCTTCTAGGTTATTTATTTAATAACTACTAACTACTAACTACTAACTACTAACTACTAACTACTAACTACTTACTACTAACTATTAACTACTACATACTAACTGCTAACTACTAACTATTAACTAGTACATACTGACCACTAACTACTAACTACTAAATACTAACTACTGACTACTAACTACTAACTACTAACTACTAACTACTATCTACTAACTACTGACCACTAATTACTAACTACTAACTACTAACTACTAACTACTAACTAATAACTACTGACTACTAACTACTAACTACTAACTACTAACTACTAACTACTATCTACTAACTAATAACTACTAACTACTAACTACTAACTGCTAACTACTAACTACTAACTACTAACTACTAGCTACTAATACTAACTAATAACTACTAACTACTAACTACTAACTACTAACTACTAACTACTTACTACTAACTATTAACTACTACATACTAACTACTAACTACTAACTACTAAATACTAACTACTGATTACTAACTACTAACTACTAACTACTAACTACTAACTACTAACTAATAACTACTGACTACTAACTACTAACTACTAACTACTAACTACTAACTACTATCTACTAACTAATAACTACTAACTACTAACTACTAACTGCTAACTACTAACTACTAACCACTAACTACTAGCTACTAATACTAACTAATAACTACTAACTACTAACTACTAACTGCTAACTGCTAACTACTAACTATTAACTACTACATACTGACCACTAACTACTAACTACTAAATACTAACTACTGACTACTAACTACTAACTACTAACTACTAACTACTAACTACTATCTACTAACTACTGACCACTAATTACTAACTACTAACTACTAACTACTATCTACTAACTAATAACTACTAACTACTAACTACTAACTGCTAACTACTAACTACTAACCACTAACTACTAGCTACTAATACTAACTAATAACTACTAACTACTAACTACTAACTGCTAACTGCTAACTACTAACTATTAACTACTACATACTAACTACTAACTACTAACTACTAAATACTAACTACTGATTACTAACTACTAACTACTAACTACTAACTACTAACTACTAACTAATAACTACTGACTACTAACTACTAACTACTAACTACTAACTACTAACTACTATCTACTAACTAATAACTACTAACTACTAACTACTAACTGCTAACTACTAACTACTAACCACTAACTACTAGCTACTAATACTAACTAATAACTACTAACTACTAACTACTAACTGCTAACTGCTAACTACTAACTATTAACTACTACATACTGACCACTAACTACTAACTACTAAATACTAACTACTGACTACTATCTACTAACTAATAACTACTAACTACTAACTACTAACTGCTAACTACTAACTACTAACCACTAACTACTAGCTACTAATACTAACTAATAACTACTAACTACTAACTACTAACTGCTAACTGCTAACTACTAACTATTAACTACTACATACTGACCACTAACTACTAACTACTAAATACTAACTACTGACTACTAACTACTATCTACTAACTACTAACTGCTAACTACTAACTACTAACTACTAACTACTAGCTACTAATACTAACTAATAACTACTAACTACTAACTACTAACTACTAACTACTAACTACTAACTACTTACTACTAACTATTAACTACTACATACTAACTACTAACTACTAACTACTAAATACTAACTACTGATTACTAACTACTAACTACTAACTACTAACTACTAACTACTAACTAATAACTACTGACTACTAACTACTAACTACTAACTACTAACTACTAACTACTATCTACTAACTAATAACTACTAACTACTAACTACTAACTGCTAACTACTAACTACTAACCACTAACTACTAGCTACTAATACTAACTAATAACTACTAACTACTAACTACTAACTGCTAACTGCTAACTACTAACTATTAACTACTACATACTGACCACTAACTACTAACTACTAAATACTAACTACTGACTACTAACTACTAACTACTAACTACTAACTACTAACTACTATCTACTAACTACTGACCACTAATTACTAACTACTAACTACTAACTACTATCTACTAACTAATAACTACTAACTACTAACTACTAACTGCTAACTACTAACTACTAACCACTAACTACTAGCTACTAATACTAACTAATAACTACTAACTACTAACTACTAACTGCTAACTGCTAACTACTAACTATTAACTACTACATACTAACTACTAACTACTAACTACTAAATACTAACTACTGATTACTAACTACTAACTACTAACTACTAACTACTAACTACTAACTAATAACTACTGACTACTAACTACTAACTACTAACTACTAACTACTAACTACTATCTACTAACTAATAACTACTAACTACTAACTACTAACTGCTAACTACTAACTACTAACCACTAACTACTAGCTACTAATACTAACTAATAACTACTAACTACTAACTACTAACTGCTAACTGCTAACTACTAACTATTAACTACTACATACTGACCACTAACTACTAACTACTAAATACTAACTACTGACTACTATCTACTAACTAATAACTACTAACTACTAACTACTAACTGCTAACTACTAACTACTAACCACTAACTACTAGCTACTAATACTAACTAATAACTACTAACTACTAACTACTAACTGCTAACTGCTAACTACTAACTATTAACTACTACATACTGACCACTAACTACTAACTACTAAATACTAACTACTGACTACTAACTACTATCTACTAACTAATAACTACTAACTACTAACTACTAACTACTAACTAATAACTACTGACTAATAACTACTAACTACTAACTACTAACTACTATCTACTAACTAATAACTACTAACTACTAACTACTAACTGCTAACTACTAACTACTAACTACTAGCTACTAAAACTAACTAATAACTACTAACTACTAACTACTATCTACTAACTAATAACTACTAACTACTAACTACTAACTGCTAACTACTAACTACTAACTACTAGCTACTAAAACTAACTAATAACTAATAACTACTAACTACTAACTACTAACTACTAACTAATAACTACTGACTAATAACTACTAACTACTAACTGCTAACTACTAACTACTAACTACTAGCTACTAAAACTAACTAATAACTACTAACTACTAACTACTAACTACTAACTACTAACTACTAACTAATAACTACTGACTAATAACTACTAACTACTAACTACTAACTACTATCTACTAACTAATAACTACTAACTACTAACTACTAACTGCTAACTACTAACTACTAACCACTAACTACTAGCTACTAATACTAACTAATAACTACTAACTACTAACTACTAACTGCTAACTGCTAACTACTAACTATTAACTACTACATACTGACCACTAACTACTAACTACTAAATACTAACTACTGACTACTAACTACTAACTACTAACTACTAACTACTAACTACTATCTACTAACTACTGACCACTAATTACTAACTACTAACTACTAACTACTATCTACTAACTAATAACTACTAACTACTAACTACTAACTGCTAACTACTAACTACTAACCACTAACTACTAGCTACTAATACTAACTAATAACTACTAACTACTAACTACTAACTGCTAACTGCTAACTACTAACTATTAACTACTACATACTAACTACTAACTACTAACTACTAAATACTAACTACTGATTACTAACTACTAACTACTAACTACTAACTACTAACTACTAACTAATAACTACTGACTACTAACTACTAACTACTAACTACTAACTACTAACTACTATCTACTAACTAATAACTACTAACTACTAACTACTAACTGCTAACTACTAACTACTAACCACTAACTACTAGCTACTAATACTAACTAATAACTACTAACTACTAACTACTAACTGCTAACTGCTAACTACTAACTATTAACTACTACATACTGACCACTAACTACTAACTACTAAATACTAACTACTGACTACTATCTACTAACTAATAACTACTAACTACTAACTACTAACTGCTAACTACTAACTACTAACCACTAACTACTAGCTACTAATACTAACTAATAACTACTAACTACTAACTACTAACTGCTAACTGCTAACTACTAACTATTAACTACTACATACTGACCACTAACTACTAACTACTAAATACTAACTACTGACTACTAACTACTATCTACTAACTAATAACTACTAACTACTAACTACTAACTACTAACTAATAACTACTGACTAATAACTACTAACTACTAACTACTAACTACTATCTACTAACTAATAACTACTAACTACTAACTACTAACTGCTAACTACTAACTACTAACTACTAGCTACTAAAACTAACTAATAACTACTAACTACTAACTACTATCTACTAACTACTGACCACTAATTACTAACTACTAACTACTAACTACTAACTACTAACTACTATCTACTAACTAATAACTACTGACTAATAACTACTAACTACTAACTACTAACTACTAACTACTATCTACTAACTAATAACTACTAACTACTAACTACTAACTGCTAACTACTAACTACTAACTACTATCTACTAACTACTAGCTACTAATACTAACTAATAACTACTAACTACTAACTACTAACTACTAACTACTAACTACTAACTACTTACTACTAACTATTAACTACTACATACTAACTACTAACTACTAACTACTAAATACTAACTACTGATTACTAACTACTAACTACTAACTACTAACTACTAACTACTAACTAATAACTACTGACTACTAACTACTAACTACTAACTACTAACTACTAACTACTAACTACTATCTACTAACTAATAACTACTAACTACTAACTACTAACTGCTAACTACTAACTACTAACCACTAACTACTAGCTACTAATACTAACTAATAACTACTAACTACTAACTACTAACTGCCAACTGCTAACTACTAACTATTAACTACTACATACTGACCACTAACTACTAACTACTAAATACTAACTACTGACTACTAACTACTAACTACTAACTACTAACTACTAACTACTATCTACTAACTACTGACCACTAATTACTAACTACTAACTACTAACTACTAACTACTAACTACTAACTACTAACTAATAACTACTGACTAATAACTACTAACTACTAACTACTAACTACTAACTACTATCTACTAACTAATAACTACTAACTACTCACTACTAACTGCTAACTACTAACTACTAACTACTAGCTACTAAAACTAACTAATAACTACTAACTACTAACTACTATCTACTAACTACTGACCACTAATTACTAACTACTAACTACTAACTACTAACTACTAACTACTAACTAATAACTACGGACTAATAACTACTAACTACTAACTACTAACTACTAACTACTATCTACTAACTAATAACTACTAACTACTAACTACTAACTGCTAACTACTAACTACTAACTACTAACTACTAACTACTAACTACTAACTACTGACTACTAACTACTAACTACTAATTACTAACTGCTAACTACTAACTACTAACTAATAACTACTGACTACTAACAACTAACAACCAACTACTAACTACTAACTACTGACCACTAACAACTAACTACTAACTACTAACTACTAACTAATAACTACTAAATACTAAGTACTAACTACTAAATACTAACTACTAAGTACTTTTTACTAATTACTAAATACTAACTACTAACCACTAACTACTGACTACTAACAACTAACAACTAACTACTAACTACTGACTACTAACGACTACTTACTAACTACTAACTACTAACTACTAACTACTAACTAATAACTACAGACTACTAACTACTAACTACTAACTACTAACTACTAACTACTAACTACTAAATACTAGCTACTAATACCAACTAATAACTACTAACTACTAACTACTAACTACTAACTACTATCTACTAACTAATAACTACTAACTACTCACTACTAACTGCTAACTACTAACTACTAACTACTAGCTACTAAAACTAACTAATAACTACTAACTACTAACTACTATCTACTAACTACTGACCACTAATTACTAACTACTAACTACTAACTACTAACTACTAACTACTAACTAATAACTACGGACTAATAACTACTAACTACTAACTACTAACTACTAACTACTATCTACTAACTAATAACTACTAACTACTAACTACTAACTGCTAACTACTAACTACTAACTACTAACTACTAACTACTAACTACTAACTACTGACTACTAACTACTAACTACTAATTACTAACTGCTAACTACTAACTACTAACTAATAACTACTGACTACTAACAACTAACAACCAACTACTAACTACTAACTACTGACCACTAACAACTAACTACTAACTACTAATTACTAACTGCTAACTACTAACTACTAACTAATAACTACTGACTACTAACAACTAACAACCAACTACTAACTACTAACTACTGACCACTAACAACTAACTACTAACTACTAACTACTAACTAATAACTACTAAATACTAAGTACTAACTACTAAATACTAACTACTAAGTACTTTTTACTAATTACTAAATACTAACTACTAACCACTAACTACTGACTACTAACAACTAACAACTAACTACTAACTACTGACTACTAACGACTACTTACTAACTACTAACTACTAACTACTAACTACTAACTAATAACTACAGACTACTAACTACTAACTACTAACTACTAACTACTAACTACTAACTACTAAATACTAGCTACTAATACCAACTAATAACTACTAACTACTAACTACTAACTACTAACTACTATCTACTAACTAATAACTACTAACTACTCACTACTAACTGCTAACTACTAACTACTAACTACTAGCTACTAAAACTAACTAATAACTACTAACTACTAACTACTATCTACTAACTACTGACCACTAATTACTAACTACTAACTACTAACTACTAACTACTAACTACTAACTAATAACTACGGACTAATAACTACTAACTACTAACTACTAACTACTAACTACTATCTACTAACTAATAACTACTAACTACTAACTACTAACTGCTAACTACTAACTACTAACTACTAACTACTAACTACTAACTACTAACTACTGACTACTAACTACTAACTACTAATTACTAACTGCTAACTACTAACTACTAACTAATAACTACTGACTACTAACAACTAACAACCAACTACTAACTACTAACTACTGACCACTAACAACTAACTACTAACTACTAACTACTAACTAATAACTACTAAATACTAAGTACTAACTACTAAATACTAACTACTAAGTACTTTTTACTAATTACTAAATACTAACTACTAACCACTAACTACTGACTACTAACAACTAACAACTAACTACTAACTACTGACTACTAACGACTACTTACTAACTACTAACTACTAACTACTAACTACTAACTAATAACTACAGACTACTAACTACTAACTACTAACTACTAACTACTAACTACTAACTACTAAATACTAGCTACTAATACCAACTAATAACTACTAACTACTAACTACTAACTAATAACTACTGACTACTAACTACTAACTACTAACTACTAACTACTAACTACTATCTACTAACTAATAGCTACTAACTACTAACTACTAACTGCTAACTACTAACTACTAACTACTAACTACTAGCTACTAATACTAACTAATAATTACTAACTACTAACTACTAACTACTAACTATTAACTACTTACTACTAACTATCAACTACTACATACTAACTACTAACTACTAACTACTAAATACTAACTACTGATTACTAACTACTAACTACTAACTACTAACTACTAACTAATAACTACTGACTACTAACTACTAACTACTAACTGCTAACTACTAACTACTAACTACTATCTACTAACTAATAACTACTAACTACTAACTACTAACTAATAACTACTGACTACTAACTACTAACTACTAACTACTAACTACTAACTACTAACTACTAACTACTATCTACTAACTAATAACTACTAACTACTAACTACTAAATGCTAACTACTAACTACTAACTACTAACTACTAGCTACTAATACTAACTAATAACTACTAACTACTAACTACTAACTACTAACTACCAACTACTAACTACTTACTACTAACTATTAACTACTACATACTAACTGCTAACTACTAACTATTAACTAGTACATACTGACCACTAACTACTAACTACTAAATACTAACTACTGACTACTAACTACTAACTACTAACTACTAACTACTATCTACTAACTACTGACCACTAATTACTAACTACTAACTACTAACTACTAACTACTAACTAATAACTACTGACTACTAACTACTAACTACTAACTACTAACTACTAACTACTATCTACTAACTAATAACTACTAACTACTAACTACTAACTGCTAACTACTAACTACTAACTACTAACTACTAGCTACTAATACTAACTAATAACTACTAACTACTAACTACTAACTACTAACTACTAACTACTAACTACTTACTACTAACTATTAACTACTACATACTAACTACTAACTACTAACTACTAAATACTAACTACTGATTACTAACTACTAACTACTAACTACTAACTACTAACTAATAACTACTGACTACTAACTACTAACTACTAACTACTAACTACTAACTACTATCTACTAACTAATAACTACTAACTACTAACTACTAACTGCTAACTACTAACTACTAACCACTAACTACTAGCTACTAATACTAACTAATAACTACTAACTACTAACTACTAACTGCTAACTGCTAACTACTAACTATTAACTACTACATACTGACCACTAACTACTAACTACTAAATACTAACTACTGACTACTAACTACTAACTACTAACTACTAACTACTAACTACTATCTACTAACTACTGACCACTAATTACTAACTACTAACTACTAACTACTATCTACTAACTAATAATTACTAACTACTAACTGCTAACTACTAACTACTAACCACTAACTACTAGCTACTAATACTAACTAATAACTACTAACTACTAACTACTAACTGCTAACTGCTAACTACTAACTATTAACTACTACATACTAACTACTAACTACTAAATACTAACTACTGATTACTAACTACTAACTACTAACTACTAACTACTAACTACTAACTAATAACTACTGACTACTAACTACTAACTACTAACTACTAACTACTAACTACTATCTACTAACTAATAACTACTAACTACTAACTACTAACTGCTAACTACTAACTACTAACCACTAACTACTAGCTACTAATACTAACTAATAACTACTAACTACTAACTACTAACTGCTAACTGCTAACTACTAACTATTAACTACTACATACTGACCACTAACTACTAACTACTAAATACTAACTACTGACTACTATCTACTAACTAATAACTACTAACTACTAACTACTAACTGCTAACTACTAACTACTAACCACTAACTACTAGCTACTAATACTAACTAATAACTACTAACTACTAACTACTAACTGCTAACTGCTAACTACTAACTATTAACTACTACATACTGACCACTAACTACTAACTACTAAATACTAACTACTGACTACTAACTACTATCTACTAACTAATAACTACTAACTACTAACTACTAACTACTAACTAATAACTACTGACTAATAACTACTAACTACTAACTACTAACTACTATCTACTAACTAATAACTACTAACTACTAACTACTAACTGCTAACTACTAACTACTAACTACTAGCTACTAAAACTAACTAATAACTACTAACTACTAACTACTATCTACTAACTACTGACCACTAATTACTAACTACTAACTACTAACTACTAACTACTAACTACTAACTACTAACTACTAACTAATAACTACTGACTAATAACTACTAACTACTAACTACTAACTACTAACTACTATCTACTAACTAATAACTACTAACTACTAACTACTAACTGCTAACTACTAACTACTAACTACTAACTACTAACTACTAGCTACTAATACTAACTAATAACTACTAACTACTAACTACTAACTACTAACTACTAACTACTAACTACTTACTACTAACTATTAACTACTACATACTAACTACTAACTACTAACTACTAAATACTAACTACTGATTACTTACTACTTACTACTAACTACTAACTACTAACTACTAACTAATAACTACTGACTACTAACTACTAACTACTAACTACTAACTACTAACTACTAACTACTAACTACTATCTACTAACTAATAACTACTAACTACTAACTACTAACTGCTAACTACTAACTACTAACTACTAACTACTAACTACTAGCTACTAATACTAACTAATAACTACTAACTACTAACTACTAACTACTAACTACTAACTACTAACTACTTACTACTAACTATTAACTACTACATACTAACTACTAACTACTAACTACTAAATACTAACTACTGATTACTTACTACTTACTACTAACTACTAACTACTAACTACTAACTAATAACTACTGACTACTAACTACTAACTACTAACTACTAACTACTAACTACTAACTACTATCTACTAACTAATAACTACTAACTACTAACTACTAACTGCTAACTACTAACTACTAACCACTAACTACTAGCTACT
Source organism: Convolutriloba macropyga (assembly GCF_964194025.1). Classification (NCBI taxonomy): domain Eukaryota; kingdom Metazoa; phylum Xenacoelomorpha; order Acoela; family Convolutidae; genus Convolutriloba; species Convolutriloba macropyga. Next base: position 30,969,514 of record NC_134469.1, on the reverse strand, counting down.
AATACTAACTAATAACTACTAACTACTAACTACTAACTGCCAACTGCTAACTACTAACTATTAACTACTACATACTGACCACTAACTACTAACTACTAAATACTAACTACTGACTACTAACTACTAACTACTAACTACTAACTACTAACTACTATCTACTAACTACTGACCACTAATTACTAACTACTAACTACTAACTACTAACTACTAACTACTAACTAATAACTACTGACTAATAACTACTAACTACTAACTACTAACTACTAACTACTATCTACTAACTAATAACTACTAACTACTAACTACTAACTGCTAACTACTAACTACTAACTACTAGCTACTAAAACTAACTAATAACTACTAACTACTAACTACTATCTACTAACTACTGACCACTAATTACTAACTACTAACTACTAACTACTAACTACTAACTACTAACTAATAACTACGGACTAATAACTACTAACTACTAACTACTAACTACTAACTACTATCTACTAACTAATAACTACTAACTACTAACTACTAACTGCTAACTACTAACTACTAACTACTAACTACTAACTACTAGCTACTAACTAATAACTACTAACTACTAACTACTAACTGCTAACTACTAACTACTAACCACTAACTACTAGCTACTAATACTAACTAATAACTACTAACTACTAACTACTAACTGCCAACTGCTAACTACTAACTATTAACTACTACATACTGACCACTAACTACTAACTACTAAATACTAACTACTGACTACTAACTACTAACTACTAACTACTAACTACTAACTACTATCTACTAACTACTGACCACTAATTACTAACTACTAACTACTAACTACTAACTACTAACTACTAACTACTAACTAATAACTACTGACTAATAACTACTAACTACTAACTACTAACTACTAACTACTATCTACTAACTAATAACTACTAACTACTAACTACTAACTGCTAACTACTAACTACTAACTACTAGCTACTAAAACTAACTAATAACTACTAACTACTAACTACTATCTACTAACTACTGACCACTAATTACTAACTACTAACTACTAACTACTAACTACTAACTACTAACTAATAACTACGGACTAATAACTACTAACTACTAACTACTAACTACTAACTACTATCTACTAACTAATAACTACTAACTACTAACTACTAACTGCTAACTACTAACTACTAACTACTAACTACTAACTACTAGCTACTAATACTAACTAATAACTACTAACTACTAACTACTAACTACTAACTACTAACTACTTACTACTAACTATTAACTACTACATACTAACTACTAACTACTAACTACTAAATACTAACTACTGATTACTAACTACTAACTACTAACTACTAATTACTAACTACTAACTAATAACTACTGACTACTAACTACTAACTACTAACTACTAACTACTAACTACTAACTACTAACTACTATCTACTAACTAATAACTACTAACTACTAACTACTAACTGCTAACTACTAACTACTAACCACTAACTACTAGCTACTAATACTAACTAATAACTACTAACTACTAACTACTAACTGCTAACTGCTAACTACTAACTATTAACTACTACATACTGACCACTAACTACTAACTACTAAATACTAACTACTGACTACTAACTACTAACTACTAACTACTAACTACTAACTACTATCTACTAACTACTGACGACTAATTACTAACTACTAACTACTAACTACTAACTACTAACTACTAACTAATAACTACTGACTAATAACTACTAACTACTAACTACTAACTACTAACTACTATCTACTAACTAATAACTACTAACTACTAACTGCTAACTACTAACTACTAACTACTAGCTACTAAAACTAACTAATAACTACTTACTACTAACTACTAACTACTAACTACTACATACTAACTACTAACTAATAACTACTTACTACTAACTACTAACTACTAACTACTAACTACTAACTACTAACTACTATCTACTAACTAATAACTACTAACTACTAACTGCTAACTACTAACTACTAACTACTAACTACTAACTACTAGCTACTAATACTAACTAATAACTACTAACTACTAACTATTAACTACTAACTACTAACTACTTACAACTAACTATTAACTACTACATACTAACTACTAAATACTAACTACTGATTACTAACTACTAACTACTAACTACTAACTACTAACTACTGACTAATAACTACTAACTACTAATTACTAACTACTAACTACTAACTACTAACTAATAACTACTGACTACTAACAACTAACAACCAACTACTAACTACTAACTACTGACCATTAACTACTAACTACTAACTACTAACTACTAACTACTAACTACTAACTAATAACTACTAAATACTAAGTACTAACTACTAAATACTAACCACTAAGTACATTTTACTAATTACTAAATACTAACTACTAACCACTAACTACTGACTACTAACTACTAACAACTAACTACTAACTACTGACTACTAACTACTAATTACTAACTACTAGCTACTAACTACTAACTACTAACTAATAACTACAGACTACTAACTACTAACTACTAACTACTAACTACTAACTACTAACTACTAACTACTAACTAATAACTACTGACTAATAACTACTAACTACTAACTACTAACTACTAACTACTATCTACTAACTAATAACTACTAACTACTAACTACTAACTGCTAATTACTAACTACTAACTACTAGCTACTAAAACTAACTAATAACTACTAACTACTAACTACTAACTACTAACTACTACATACTAACTACTAACTACTAACTACTAAATAGTAACTACTGATTACTAACTACTAACTACTAACTACTTACTACTAACTAATAACTACTGACTACTAACTACTAACTACTAACTGCTAACTACTAACTACTAACTACTAGCTACTAAAACTAACTAATAACTACTAACTACTAACTACTAACTACTAACTACTACATACTAACTACTAACTACTAACTACTAAATAGTAACTACTGATTACTAACTACTAACTACTAACTACTAACTACTAACTAATAACTACTGACTACTAACTACTAACTACTAACTACTAACTACTAACTACTATCTACTAACTAATAACTACTAACTACTAACTACTAACTGCTAACTACTAACTACTAACTACTAACTACTAACTACTAGCTACTAATACTAACTAATAACTACTAACTACTAACTATTAACTACTAACTACTAACTACTTACAACTAACTATTAACTACTACATACTAACTACTAAATACTAACTACTGATTACTAACTACTAACTACTAACTACTAACTACTAACTACTGACTAATAACTACTAACTACTAATTACTAACTACTAACTACTAACTACTAACTAATAACTACTGACTACTAACAACTAACAACCAACTACTAACTACTAACTACTGACCATTAACTACTAACTACTAACTACTAACTACTAACTACTAACTACTAACTAATAACTACTAAATACTAAGTACTAACTACTAAATACTAACCACTAAGTACATTTTACTAATTACTAAATACTAACTACTAACCACTAACTACTAACTACTAACTACTAACAACTAACTACTAACTACTGACTACTAACTACTAATTACTAACTACTAGCTACTAACTACTAACTACTAACTAATAACTACAGACTACTAACTACTAACTACTAACTACTAACTACTAACTACTAACTAATAACTACTGACTAATAACTACTAACTACTAACTACTAACTACTAACTACTATCTACTAACTAATAACTACTAACTACTAACTACTAACTGCTAATTACTAACTACTAACTACTAGCTACTAAAACTAACTAATAACTACTAACTACTAACTACTAACTACTAACTACTACATACTAACTACTAACTACTAACTACTAAATAGTAACTACTGATTACTAACTACTAACTACTAACTACTTACTACTAACTAATAACTACTGACTACTAACTACTAACTACTAACTACTAACTACTAACTACTATCTACTAACTAATAACTACTAACTACTAACTACTAACTGCTAACTACTAACTACTAACTACTAACTACTAACTACTAGCTACTAATACTAACTAATAACTACTAACTACTAACTACTAACTACTAACTACTAACTACTTACAACTAACTATTAACTACTACATACTAACTACTAAATACTAACTACTGATTACTAACTACTAACTACTAACTGATAACTACTAACTTCTGACTAATAACTACTAACTACTAATTACTAACTACTAACTACTAACTACTAACTAATAACTACTGACTACTAACAACTAACAACCAACTACTAACTACTAACTACTGACCACTAACTACTAACTACTAACTACTAACTACTAACTACTAACTACTAACTAATAACTACTAAATACTAAGTACTAACTACTAAATACTAACCACTAAGTACTTTTTACTAATTACTAAATACTAACTACTAACCACTAACTACTGACTACTAACTACTAACAACTAACTACTAACTACTGACTACTAACTACTAATTACTAACTACTAGCTACTAACTACTAACTACTAACTAATAACTACAGACTACTAACTACTAACTACTAACTACTAACTACTAACTACTAACTACTAACTACTAACTACTAATTACTAACTACTAACTGCTAACTACTAACTACTAACTACTAACTACTAGCTACTAATACTAACTAATAACTACTAACTACTAACTACTAACTACTAACTACTAACTACTTACAACTAACTATTAACTACTACATACTAACTACTAAACACTAACTACTGATTACTAACTACTAACTACTAACTACTAACTAATAACTACTGACTACTAACAACTAACAACCAACTACTAACTACTAACTACTGACCACTAACTACTAACTACTAACTACTAAATACTAACTACTAAGTACTTTTTACTAATTACTAAATACTAACTACTAACCACAAACTACTGACTACAAACTACTAACAACTAACTACTAACTACTGACTACTAACTACTAATTACTAACAACTACTAACTACTAACTACTAACTACTAACTAATAACTACAGACTACTAACTACTAACTACTAACCACTAACTACTGACTACTAACTACTAACAACTAACTACTATTTACTGACTACTAACTACTAATTACTAACTACTAACTACTAACTACTAACAACTAACTACTAACTACTGACTACTAACTACTAATTACTAACTACTAACTACTAACTACTAACTAATAACTACAGACTACTAACTACTAACTACTAACTACTGACCACTAACTACTAACTACTAACTACTAACCAATAACTACTATCTAATAACTACTGACTACTAAATACCAACTACTAACTACTAACTACTAACTACTATCTACTAACTAATAACTACTAACTACTAACTACTAACTGCTAGCTACTAACTACTAACTACTAACTACTAGCTAGTAATACTAACTAAAAACTACAAACTACTAACTACTAACTACTAAATACTAACTAATAACTACTAACTACTAACTAATAACTACTGACTACTAACTACTAAGTACTAACTACTAACTACTATCTACTAAATAATAACTACTAAGTACTTTTACTAATTACTAACTACTAACTACTAACCACTAACTACTCACTAATAACTACTAACTACTAACTACTAACTACTAACTACTAACTACTAACTACTAACTAATAACTACTAACTACTAACTACTAACTGCTAACTACTAACTACTAACTACTAACTACTAACTACTAACTACTAACTACTAACTACTAACTGCTAACTGCTAACTATTAACTACTACATACTGACCACTAACTACTAACTACTAAATACTAACTACTGACTACTAACTACTAGCTACTAACTACTAACTACTATCTACTAACTACTGACTACTAACTACTAACTACTAATTACTAACTAATAACTACTGACTACTAACTATTAACTACTAACTACTATCTACTAACTAATAACTACTAACTACTAACTACTAACTTCTAACTACTAACTACTAACTACTAACTACTAACTACTATCTACCAAATACTAACTACTAAGTACTTTTTACTAATTACTAATTACTAACTACTAACTACTAACTACTAACTACTGACTACTAACTACTAACTACTAATTACTAACTACTAACTACTAACTACTAACTAATAACTACTAACTACTGACTACTAAGAACTAACTACTAACTACTATCTACTAAATACTAACTACTAAGTACTTTTTACTAATTACTAACTACTAACTACTAACTACTAACTACTAACAACTATCTACTAACTAATAACTACTAACTACTAACTACTAACTTCTAACTACTAACTACTAACTACTAACTACTAACTACTAACTACTAATACTAACTAATAACTACTAACTACTAACTACTAACTACTAACTACTAACTACAAACTACTGACTACTAACTACTAACTACTAATTACTAACTACTAACTACTATCTACTAACTAATAACTACTAACTACTAACTACTAACTTCTAACTACTAACTACTAACTACTAACTACTATCTACCAAATACTAACTACTAAGTACTTTTTACTATTTACTAATTACTAACTACTAACTACTAACTACTAACTACTAACTACTGACTACTAACTACTAACTACTAATTACTAACTACTAACTACTAACTATTAACTAATAACCCTTAACTACTCACTAATAACTACTAACTACTAACTACTAACTTCTAACTACTAAATACTAACCACTAGCTACTAACTACTAACTACTAACTACTAACTGCTAACTACTAATTACTAACTACTAAATGCTAACTACTAACTGTTAACTACTACATACTAACTACTAACTAGTAACTACTAACCACTAACTACTCACTAATAACTACTAACTACTAACTACTAACTACTAACTACTAACTACTAACTAATAACTACCAACTACTAACTAATAACTACTAACTACTAACTACTAACTGCTAACTACTAACTACTAACTACTAACTACTAACTACTAACTACTAACTACTAACTACTAACTGCTAACTGCTAACTAATAACTACTACATACTGACCACTAACTAATAACTACTAAAAACTAACTACTGACTACTAATTACTAACTACTAACTACTAACTACTATCTACTAACTACTGACTACTAACTACTAACTACTAATTACTAACTAATAACTACTGACTACTAACTACTAACTACTAACTACTATCTACTAACTAATAACTACTAACTACTAACTACTAACATCTAACTACTAACTACTAACTACTAACTACTAACTACTAACTACTAACTACTAACTACTAATACTAATACTAACTAATAACTACTAACTACTAACTACTAACTACTAACTACTAACTACTAACTACTATCTACCAAATACTAACTACTAAGTACTTTTTACTAATTACTAATTACTAACTACTAACTACTAACTACTAACTACTAACTACTGACTACTAACTACTAACTACTAATTACTAACTACTAACTACTAATACTAATACTAACTAATAACTACTAACTACTAACTACTAAGTACTAACAACTAACTACTAACTACTAACTACTAACTACTATCTAACAAATACTAACTACTAAGTACTTTTTACTAATTACTAACTACTAACTACTAACTACTAACTACTAACTACTAACTACTAACTACTAACTACTAACTACTATCTACTAAACAATAACTACTAACTACTAACTACTAACTTCTAACTACTAACTTCTAACTACTAACTACTAATACTAACTAATAACTACTATCTAATAACTACTAACTACTAACTACTAAGTACTAACAACTAACTACTAACTACTAACTACTAACTACTAACTACTAACTACTAATACTAATACTAACTAATAACTACTAACTACTAACTACTAACTACTAACTACTAACTACTAACTACTATCTACCAAATACTAACTACTAAGTACTTTTTACTAATTACTAATTACTAACTACTAACTACTAACTACTAACTACTAACTACTGACTACTAACTACTAACTACTAATTACTAACTACTAACTACTAATACTAATACTAACTAATAACTACTAACTACTAACTACTAAGTACTAACAACTAACTACTAACTACTAACTACTAACTACTATCTAACAAATACTAACTACTAAGTACTTTTTACTAATTACTAACTACTAACTACTAACTACTAACTACTAACTACTAACTACTAACTACTAACTACTAACTACTATCTACTAAACAATAACTACTAACTACTAACTACTAACTTCTAACTACTAACTACTAACTACTAATACTAACTAATAACTACTAACTAATAACTACTAACTACTAACTACTAAGTACTAACAACTAACTACTAACTACTAACTACTAACTACTATCTACCAAATACTAACTACTAAGTACTTTTTACTAATTACTAACTACTAACTACTAACTAATAACTACTAACTACTAACTACTAACTACTATCTACTAAACAATAACTACTAACTGCTAACTACTAACTACTAACTACTAACTACTAACTACTAACTACTAACTACTAACTGCTAACTGCTAACTATTACCACTAACTAATAACTACTAAAAACTAACTACTGACTACTAATTACGAACTACTAATTACTAACTAATAACTACTGACTACTAACTACTAACTACTAACTACTATCTACTAACTAATAACAACTAACTACTAACTACTAACATCTAACTACTATCTACTAACTACTGACTACTAACTACTAACTACTAATTACTAACTAATAACTACTGACTACTAACTACTAACTACTAACTACTATCTACTAACTAATAACTACTAACTACTAACTACTAACATCTAACTACTAACTACTAACTACTAACTACTAACTACTAACTACTAATACTAATACTAACTAATAACTACTAACTACTAACTACTAACTACTAACTACTAACTACTAACTACTAACTACTATCTACCAAATACTAACTACTAAGTACTTTTTACTAATTACTAATTACTAACTACTAACTACTAACTACTAACTACTAACTACTGACTACTAACTACTAACTACTAATTACTAACTACTAACTACTAATACTAATACTAACTAATAACTACTAACTACTAACTACTAAGTACTAACAACTAACTACTAACTACTAACTACTAACTACTATCTACCAAATACTAACTACTAAGTACTTTTTACTAATTACTAACTACTAACTACTAACTACTAACTACTAACTACTAACTACTAACTACTAACTACTATCTTCTAAACAATAACTACTAACTACTAACTACTAACTTCTAACTACTAACTACTAACTACTAACTACTAATACTAACTAATAACTACTAACTACTAACTACTAACTACTAACTACTAACTACTGACTACTAACTACTAACTACTAAATACTAACTACTAACTAATAACTAATAACTACTAACTACTAATACTAATACTAACTAATAACTACTAACTACTAACTACTAACTACTAACTACTAACTACTAACTACTATCTACCAAATACTAACTACTAAGTACTTTTTACTAATTACTAATTACTAACTACTAACTACTAACTACTAACTACTGACTACTAACTACTAACTACTAATTACTAACTACTAACTACTAATACTAATACTAACTAATAACTACTAACTACTAACTACTAACTACTAACTACTAACTACTAACAACTATCTACCAAATACTAACTACTAAGTACTTTTTACTAATTACTAACTAATAACTACTGACTACTAACTACTAACTACTAACTACTATCTACTAACTAATAACTACTAACTACTAACTACTAACTTCTAACTACTAACTACTAACCACTAACTACTAACTACTAATACTAATACTAACTACTAACTACTAACTACTAATACTAACTAATAACTACTAACTACTAACTACTAACTACTAACTACTAACTACTAACTATTGACTACTAACTACTAACTACTAATTACTAACTACTAACTACTAACTACTAACTAATAACTACTAACTACTAATACTAATACTAACTACTAACTACTAACTACTAACTACTAACTACTAACTACTAACTACTATCTACCAAATACTAACTACTAAGTACTTTTTACTAATTACTAATTACTAACTACTAACTACTAACTACTAACTACTAACTACTATCTACTAAACAATAACTACTAACTACTAACTACTAACTTCTAACTACTAACTACTAACTACTAACTACTAACTACTAATACTATCTAATAACTACTAACTACTAACTAATAACTACTAACTACTAACTACTAACTACTGACTACTAACTACTAACTACTAATTACTAACTACTAACTACTAACTACTAACTAATAACTACTAACTACTAATACTAATACTAACTAATAACTACTAACTACTAACTACTAACTACTAACTTTTAACTACTAACTACTATCTACCAAATACTAACTACTAAGTACTTTTTACTAATTACTAATTACTAACTACTAACTACTAACTACTAACTACTGACTACTAACTACTAACTACTAATTACTAACTACTAACTACTAATACTAATACTAACTAATAACTACTAACTACTAACTACTAACTACTAACTACTAACAACTATCTACCAAATACTAACTACTAAGTACTTTTTACTAATTACTAACTACTAACTACTACATACTGACCACAAACTACTAACTACTAAATACCAACTACTGACTACTAACTACTAACTACTAACTACTAACTACTGTCTACTAACTACTGACTACTAACTACTAATTACTAACTAATAACTACTGACTACTAACTACTAACTACTAACTACTATCTACTAACTAATAACTACTAACTACTAACTACTAACTTCTAACTACTAACTACTAACCACTAACTACTAACTACTAATACTAATACTAACTAATAACTACTAACTACTAACTACTAACTACTAACTACTAAATACTAATACTAACTAATAACTACTAACTACTAACTACTAACTACTAACTACTAACTACTAACTACTGACTACTAACTACGAACTACTAATTACTAACTACTAACCACTAACTAATAACTACTAACTACTAATACTAATACTAACTAATAACTACTAACTACTAACTACTAACTACTAACTACTAACTACTAACTACTAACTACTAACTACTATCTACCAAATACTAACTACTAAGTACTTTTTACTAATTACTAATTACTAACTACTAACTACTAACTACTAACTACTGACTACTAACTACTAACTACTAATTACTAACTACTAACTACTAATACTAATACTAACTAATAACTACTAACTACTAACTACTAACTACTAACTACTAACTACTATCTACCAAATACTAACTACTAAGTACTTTTTACTAATTACTAACTTTTAACTACTAACTACTAACTACTACATACTGACCACTAACTACTAACTACTAAATACTAACTACTGACTACTAACTACTAACTACTAACTACTATCTACTAACTACTGACTACTAACTACTAACTACTAATTACTAACTAATAACTACTGACTACTAACTACTATCTACTAACTACTATCTACTAACCAATAACTACTAACTACCAACTACTAACTTCTAACTACTAACTACTAACTACTAACTACTAACTACTAACTACTAATACTAATACTAACTAATAACTACTAACTACTAACTACTAACTACTAACTACTAATACTAACTAATAACTACTACCTACTAACTACTAACTACTAACTACTAACTACTAACTACTGACCACTAACTACTAACTACTAATTACTAACTACTAACTACTAACTACTAACTAATAACTACTAACTACTAATACTAATACTAACTAATAACTACTAACTACTAACTACTAACTACTAACTACTAACTACTAACTACTAACTAATATCTGCCAAATACTAACTACTAAGTACTTTTTACTAATTACTAATTACTAACTACTAACTATTAACTACTAACTACTGACTACTAACTACTAACTACTAATTACTAACTACTAACTACTAATACTAATACTAACTAATAACTACTAACTACTAACTACTAACTACTAACTACTAACTACTATCTACCAAATACTAACTACTAAGTACTTTTTACTAATTACTAACTACTAACTACTACATACTGACCACAAACTACTAACTACTAAATACCAACTACTGACTACTAACTACTAACTACTAACTACTAACTACTATCTACTAACTACTGACTACTAACTACTAACTACTAATTACTAACTAATAACTACTGACTACTAACTACTAACTACTAACTACTATCTACTAACTAATAACTACTAACTACTAACTACTAACTTCTAACTACTAACTACTAACCACTAACTACTAACTACTAATACTAATACTAACTAATAACTACTAACTACTAACTACTAACTACTAACTACTAAATACTATTACTAACTAATAACTACTAACTACTAACTACTAACTACTAACTACTAACTACTGACTACTAACTACGAACTACTAATTACTAACTACTAACTACTAACTACTAACTAATAACTACTAACTACTAATACTAATACTAACTAATAACTACTAACTACTAACTACTAACTACTAACTACTAACTACTAACTACTAACTACTATCTACCAAATACTAACTACTAAGTACTTTTTACTAATTACTAATTACTAACTACTAACTACTAACTACTAACTACTAACTACTAACTACTGACTACTAACTACTAACTACTAATTACTAACTACTAACTACTAATACTAATACTAACTAATAACTACTAACTACTAACTACTAACTACTAACTACTAACTACTATCTACCAAATACTAACTACTAAGTACTTTTTACTAATTACTAACTTTTAACTACTAACTACTAACTACTACATACTGACCACTAACTACTAACTACTAAATACTAACTACTGACTACTAACTACTAACTACTAACTACTATCTACTAACTACTGACTACTAACTACTAACTACTAATTACTAACTAATAACTACTGACTACTAACTACTATCTACTAACTACTATCTACTAACCAATAACTACTAACTACTAACTACTAACTTCTAACTACTAACTACTAACTACTAACTACTAACTACTAACTACTAATACTAATACTAACTAATAACTACTAACTACTAACTACTAACTACTAACTACTAATACTAACTAATAACTACTACCTACTAACTACTAACTACTAACTACTAACTACTAACTACTGACTACTAACTACTAACTACTAATTACTAACTACTAACTACTAACTACTAACTAATAACTACTAACTACTAATACTAATACTAACTAATAACTACTAACTACTAACTACTAACTACTAACTACTAACTACTAACTACTAACTAATATCTGCCAAATACTAACTACTAAGTACTTTTTACTAATTACTAATTACTAACTACTAACTATTAACTACTAACTACTGACTACTAACTACTAATTACTAACTACTAATTACTAACTACTAACTAATAACTACTAACTACTAATACTAATACTAACTAATAACTACTAACTACTAACTACTAACTACTAACTACTAACTAATATCTGCCAAATACTAACTACTAAGTACTCTTTACTAATTACTAATTACTAACTACTAACTTTTAACTACTAACTACTAACTACTACATACTGACCACTAACTACTAACTACTAAATACTAACTACTGACTACTAACTACTAACTACTAACTACTATCTACTAACTACTGACTACTAACTACTAACTACTAATTACTAACTAATAACTACTGACTACTAACTACTATCTACTAACTACTATCTACTAACCAATAACTACTAACTACTAACTACTAACTTCTAACTACTAACTACTAACTACTAACTACTAACTACTAACTACTAATACTAATACTAACTAATAACTACTAACTACTAACTACTAACTACTAACTACTAATACTAACTAATAACTACTACCTACTAACTACTAACTACTAACTACTAACTACTAACTACTGACTACTAACTACTAACTACTAATTACTAACTACTAACTACTAACTACTAACTAATAACTACTAACTACTAATACTAATACTAACTAATAACTACTAACTACTAACTACTAACTACTAACTACTAACTACTAACTACTAACTACTAACTAATATCTGCCAAATACTAACTACTAAGTACTTTTTACTAATTACTAATTACTAACTACTAACTATTAACTACTAACTACTGACTACTAACTACTAACTACTAATTACTAACTACTAACTGCTAATACTAATACTAACTAATAACTACTAACTACTAACTACTAACTACTAACTACTAACTACTATCTACCAAATACTAACTACTAAGTACTTTTTACTAATTACTAACTACTAACTACTAACTACTAACTACTACATACTGACCACTAACTACTAACTACTAAATACTAACTACTGACTACTAACTACTAACTACTAACTACTAACTACTATCTACTAACTACTGACTACTAACTACTAACTACTAATTACTAACTAATAACTACTGACTACTAACTACTAACTACTAACTACTATCTACTAACTAATAACTACTAACTACTAACTACTAACTTCTAACTACTAACTACTAACTACTAACTACTAACTACTAATACTAATACTAACTAATAATTACTAACTACTAACTACTAACTACTAACTACTAACTACTAACTACTATCTACCAAATACTAACCACTAAGTACTTTTTACTAATTACTAATTACTAACTACTAACTACTAACTACTAACTACTAACTACTAATACTAATACTAACTAATAACTACTAACTACTAACTACTAACTACTAACTACTAATACTAACTAATAACTACTACCTACTAACTACTAACTACTAACTACTAACTACTAACTACTGACTACTAACTACTAACTACTAATTACTAACTACTAACTACTAACTACTAACTAATAACTACTAACTACTAATACTAATACTAACTAATAACTACTAACTACTAACTACTAACTACTAACTACTAACTACTAACTACTAACTAATATCTGCCAAATACTAACTACTAAGTACTTTTTACTAATTACTAATTACTAACTACTAACTATTAACTACTAACTACTGACTACTAACTACTAACTACTAATTACTAACTACTAACTGCTAATACTAATACTAACTAATAACTACTAACTACTAACTACTAACTACTAACTACTATCTACCAAATACTAACTACTAAGTACTTTTTACTAATTACTAACTACTAACTACTAACTACTAACTACTACATACTGACCACTAACTACTAACTACTAAATACTAACTACTGACTACTAACTACTAACTACTAACTACTAACTACTATCTACTAACTACTGACTACTAACTACTAACTACTAATTACTAACTAATAACTACTGACTACTAACTACTAACTACTAACTACTATCTACTAACTAATAACTACTAACTACTAACTACTAACTTCTAACTACTAACTACTAACTACTAACTACTAACTACTAATACTAATACTAACTAATAATTACTAACTACTAACTACTAACTACTAACTACTAACTACTAACTACTATCTACCAAATACTAACCACTAAGTACTTTTTACTAATTACTAATTACTAACTACTAACTACTGACTACTAACTACTAACTACTAATTACTAACTACTAACTACTAATACTAATACTAACTAATAATTACTAACTACTAACTACTAACTACTAACTACTAACTACTAACTACTATCTACCAAATACTAACTACTAAGTACTTTTTACTAATTACTAATTACTAACCACTAACTACTAATTACTAACTACTAACTACTGACTACTAACTACTAACTACTAATTACTAACTACTAACTACTAATACTAATACTAACTAATAACTACTAACTACTAACTACTAACTACTAACTACTAACTACCAAATACTAACTACTAAGTACTTTTTACTAATTTCTAATTACTAACTACTAACTACTAACTACTAACTACTATCTACCAAATACTAACTACTATCTACCAAATACTAACCACTAAGTACTTTTTACTAATTACTAATTACTAACTACTAACTACTAACTACTAACTACTAACTACTAATACTAATACTAACTAATAACTACTAACTACTAACTACTAACTACTAACTACTAATACTAACTAATAACTACTACCTACTAACTACTAACTACTAACTACTAACTACTAACTACTGACTACTAACTACTAACTACTAATTACTAACTACTAACTACTAACTACTAACTAATAACTACTAACTACTAATACTAATACTAACTAATAACTACTAACTACTAACTACTAACTACTAACTACTAACTACTAACTACTAACTACTAACTAATATCTGCCAAATACTAACTACTAAGTACTTTTTACTAATTACTAATTACTAACTACTAACTATTAACTACTAACTACTGACTACTAACTACTAACTACTAATTACTAACTACTAACTGCTAATACTAATACTAACTAATAACTACTAAATACTAACTACTAACTACTAACTACTATCTACCAAATACTAACTACTAAGTACTTTTTACTAATTACTAACTACTAACTACTAACTACTAACTACTACATACTGACCACTAACTACTAACTACTAAATACTAACTACTGACTACTAACTACTAACTACTAACTACTAACTACTATCTACTAACTACTGACTACTAACTACTAACTACTAATTACTAACTAATAACTACTGACTACTAACTACTAACTACTAACTACTATCTACTAACTAATAACTACTAACTACTAACTACTAACTTCTAACTACTAACTACTAACTACTAACTACTAACTACTAATACTAATACTAACTAATAATTACTAACTACTAACTACTAACTACTAACTACTAACTACTAACTACTATCTACCAAATACTAACCACTAAGTACTTTTTACTAATTACTAATTACTAACTACTAACTACTGACTACTAACTACTAACTACTAATTACTAACTACTAACTACTAATACTAATACTAACTAATAATTACTAACTACTAACTACTAACTACTAACTACTAACTACTAACTACTATCTACCAAATACTAACTACTAAGTACTTTTTACTAATTACTAATTACTAACCACTAACTACTAATTACTAACTACTAACTACTGACTACTAACTACTAACTACTAATTACTAACTACTAACTACTAATACTAATACTAACTAATAACTACTAACTACTAACTACTAACTACTAACTACTAACTACCAAATACTAACTACTAAGTACTTTTTACTAATTTCTAATTACTAACTACTAACTACTAACTACTAACTACTATCTACCAAATACTAACTACTAAGTACTTTTTACTAATTACTAATTACTAACCACTAACTACTAATTACTAACTACTAACTACTGACTACTAACTACTAACTACTAATTACTAACTACTAACTACTAATACTAATACTAACTAATAACTACTAACTACTAACTACTAACTACTAACTACTAACTACTATCTACCAAATACTAACTACTAAGTACTTTTTACTAATTTCTAATTACTAACTACTAACTACTAACTACTAACTACTAACTACTGACTACTAACTACTAACTACTAATTACTAACTACTAACTACTAATACTAATACTAACTAATAACCACTATCTACTAACTACTGACTACTAACTACTAACTACTAATTACTAACTAATAACTACTGACTACTAACTACTAACTACTAACTACTATCTACTAACTAATAACTACTAACTACTAACTACTAATTTCTAACTACTAACTACTAACTACTAACTACTAATACTAATACTAACTAATAACTACTAACTACTAACTACTAACTACTAACTACTAATACTAACTAATAACTACTAACTACTAACTACTAACTACTAACTACTAACTACTGACTACTAACTACTAACTACTAATTACTAACTACTAATTACTAACTACTAACTAATAACTACTAACTACTAATACTAATACTAACTAATAACTACTAACTACTAACTACTAACTACTAACTACTAACTACTAACTACTATCTACCAAATACTAAATACTAAGTACTTTTTACTAATTACTAATTACTAACTACTAACTACTAACTACTAACTACTGACTACTAACTACTAACTACTAATTACTAACTACTAACTACTAATACTAATACTAACTAAAAACTACTTACTACTAACTACTAACTACTAACTACAAACTACTATCTACCAAATACTAACTACTGACTACTAACTACTAACTACTAAATACTAACTACTGAATATCAAGTACTAACTACTAACTACTAACTACTATCTACTAACTACTGACTACTAACTACTAACTACTAATTACTTACTAATAACTACTGACTACTAACTACTAACTACTAACTACTATCTACTAACTAATAACTACTAACTACTAACTACTAACTTCTAACTACTAACTACTAAATTTTAACTACTAATACTAATACTAACTAATAACTACTAACTACTAACTACTAACTACTAACTACTAACTACTAACTACTAACTACTATCTACCAAATACTAACTACTAAGTACTTTTTACTAATTACTAATTACTAACTACTAACTACTAACTACTAACTACTAACTGCTAACTACTAACTACTAACTACTAACTACTAACTACTAACTACTACATACTGACCACTAACTACTAACTACTAAATACTAACTACTGAATATCAAGTACTAACTACTAACTACTAACTACTATCTACTAACTACTGACTACTAACTACTAACTACTAATTACTTACTAATAACTACTGACTACTAACTACTAACTACTAACTACTATCTACTAACTAATAACTACTAACTACTAACTACTAACTTCTAACTACTAACTACTAAGTTTTAACTACTAATACTAATGCTAACTAATAACTACTAACTACTAACTACTAACTACTAACTACTAACTACTAACTACTAACTACTATCTACCAAATACTAACTACTAAGTACTTTTTACTAATTACTAATTACTAACTACTAACTACTAACTACTAACTACTAACTGCTAACTACTAACTACTAACTACTAACTACTAACTACTAACTACTATCTACTAACTAATAACTACTAACTACTAACTACTAACTTCTAACTACTAAGTACTAACTACTAACTACTAACTACTAATACTAACTAATAACTACTAACTACTAACTACTAACTACTAACTACTAACTACTAACTACTATCTACTAACTAATAACTACTAATTACTAACTACTAACTTCTAACTACTAACTACTAACAACTAACTACTAACTACTAACTACTAATAGTAACTACTAACTACTAACTACTAACTACTAACTACTAACTAGTGACTACTAACTACTAACTACTAATTACTAACTACTAACTACTAACTACTTACTAATAACTACTAACTACTAAGTACTAACTACTAACTACTATCTACCAAACACTAACTACTAAGTACTTTTTACTAATTACTAATTACTAACTACTAACTACTAACTACTGACTACTAACTACTAACTACTAACTACTAACTACTATCTACTAACTAATAACTACTAACTACTAACTATTAACTTCTAACTTCTAACTACTAAATACTAACCACTAGCTACTAACTACTAACTACTAACTACTAACTGCTAACTACTAATTACTAACTACTAACTGCTAACTACTAACTATTAACTACTACATACTAACTACTAACTACTAACTACTAACTAATAACCCTTAACTACTCACTAATAAATACTAACTACTAAAAACTAACTACTAACTACTATCTACCAAATACTAACTACTAAGTACTTTTTACTAACTACTAACTACTAACTACTAACTACTAACTACTATCTACTAACTAATAACTACTAACTACTAACTACTAACTTCTAACTTCTAACTACTATCTACCAAATACTAACTACTGACTACTAACTACTAACTACTAACTACTAACTACTACATACTGACCACTAACTACTAACTACTAAATACTAACTACTGACTACTAACTACTAACTACTAACTACTAACTACTATCTACTAACTACTGACTACTAACTACTAACTACTAATTACTAACTAATAACTACTGACTACTAACTACTAACTACTAACTACTAACTACTATCTACTAACTAATAACTACTAACTACTAACTACTAACTTCTAACTACTAACTACTAACTACTAACTACTAATACTAATACTACTTAATAACTACTAACTACTAACTACTAACTACTAACTACTAACTACTATCTACCAAATACTAACTACTAAGTACTTTTTACTAATTACTAATTACTAACTACTAACTACTAACTACTAACTACTAACTACTGACTACTAACTACTAACTACTAATTACTAACTACTAACTACTAATACTAATACTAACTAATAACTACTAACTACTAACTACTAACTACTAACTACTAACTACTATCTACCAAATACTAACTACTAAGTACTTTTTACTAACTACTAATTACTAACTACTAACTACTAACTACTAACTACTAAATACTAACTACTAACTACTAACTACTATCTACTAACTAATAACTACTAACTACTAACTACTAACTACTAACTACTAACTACTAACTACTAACTACTAATACTAACTAATAACTACTAACTACTAACTACTAACTACTAACTACTAACTACTATCTACTAACTAATAACTACTAATTACTAACTACTAACTTCTAACTACTAACTACTAACTACTAACTACTAATACTAACTACTAACTACTAACTACTAACTACTAACTACTAACTACTAACTACTAACTACTAACTACTAACTACTAACTAGTGACTACTAACTACTAACTACTAATTACTAACTACTAACTACTAACTACTAACTACTTACTAATAACTACTAACTACTAAGTACTAACTACTAACTACTATCTACCAAACACTAACTACTAAGTACTTTTTACTAATTACTAATTACTAACTACTAACTACTAACTACTGACTACTAACTACTAACTACTAATTACTAACTACTAATTTTTAACTACCAACTACTAACTAATAACCCTTAACTACTCACTAATAACTACTAACTACTAAATACTAACTACTAACTACTAACTTCTAACTACTAAATACTAACCACTAGCTACTAACTACTAACTACTAACTACTAACTGCTAAACACTAATTACTAACTACTAACTGCTAACTACTAACTATTAACTACTACATACTAACTACTAACTACTAACTACTAAATACTAACTACTGACTACTAACTACTAACTACTAACTACTAACTGCTGACTACTAACTACTAGATACTAACCACTAGCTACTAACTACTAACTACTAACTACTAACAACTGACTACTAAATGCTAACAATTAACTACTAAGTACTGACTACTAACTGCTAATTACTAACTACTAACTACTAACTACTAACTACTAACTACTTACAACTAACTACTAAATATTAACTACTAACTTCTAACTACTAACTACTAACTACTAACTAATAACTAATAACTACTAACTACTAACTACTAACTGCTAACTACTAACTATTAACTACTACATACTAACTACAAACTACTAACTACTAAATACTAACTGATGACTACTAACTACTAACTACTAATTACTAACTACTAACTAGTAACTACTAACTAATAACCCTTAACTACTCACTAATAACTGCTAACTACTAACTACTAACTACTAACTTCTAACTACTAAATACTAACCACTAGCTACTAACTACTAACTACTAACTACTAACTGCTAACTACTAATTACTAACTACTAACTGCTAACTACTAACTATTAACTACTACATACTAACTACTAACTACTAATTACTAAATACTAACTACTGACTACTAACTACTAACTACTAACTACTAACTGCTGACTACTAACTACTAACTACTAACTACTAACTACTAACTACTAACTACTAACTTCTAACTACTAGATACTAACCACTAGCTACTAACTACTAACTACTAACTACTAACAACTGACTACCAAAATGCTAACTACTAACTACTATGTACTGACTACTAACTGCTAATTACTAACTACTAACTACCAACTACTAACTAATAACTACTAACTACTAACTACTTACAACTAACTACTAAATATTAACTACTAACTTCTAACTACTAACTACTAACTACTAACTACGAACTACTAACTACTAACTAATAACTAATAACTACTAACTACTAACTACTAACTGCTAACTACTAACTATTAACTACTACATACTAACTACAGACTACTAACTACTAAATAATAACTACTAATTATTAACTACCAACTACTAACTACTAACTAATAACTACTAACTACTAACTACTTAGTACTAACTACTAACTACTATCTACCAAATACTAACTACTAAGTACTTTTTACTAATTACTAATTACTAACTACTAACTACTGACTACTAACTACTAACTACTAATTACTAACTACTAACTGCTAACTACTAATTACTAACTACTAACTGCTAACTACTAACTATTAACTACTACATACTAACTACTAACTACTAATTACTAAATACTAACTACTGACTACTAACTACTAACTACTAACTACTAACTGCTGACTACTAACTACTAACTATTAACTACTAACTACTAACTACTAACTTCTAACTACTAAATACTAACCACTAGCTACTAACTACTAACTACTAACTACTAACTGCTAACTACTAATTACTAACTACTAACTGCTAACTACTAACTATTAACTACTACATACTAACTACTAACTACTAATTACTAAATACTAACTACTGACTACTAATTACTAACTACTAACTACTAACTACTAACTACTAACTACTGACTACTAACTACTAACTACTAATTACTAACTACTAACTACTAATACTAATACTAACTAATAACTACTAACTACTAACTACTAACTACTAACTACTAACTACTATCTACCAAATACTAACTACTAAGTACTTTTTACTAACTACTAATTACTAACTACTAACTACTAACTACTAACTACTAAATACTAACTACTAACTACTAACTACTATCTACTAACTAATAACTACTAACTACTAACTACTAACTACTAACTACTAACTACTAACTACTAACTACTAATACTAACTAATAACTACTAACTACTAACTACTAACTACTAACTACTAACTACTATCTACTAACTAATAACTACTAATTACTAACTACTAACTTCTAACTACTAACTACTAACTACTAACTACTAATACTAACTACTAACTACTAACTACTAACTACTAACTACTAACTACTAACTACTAACTACTAACTACTAACTACTAACTAGTGACTACTAACTACTAACTACTAATTACTAACTACTAACTACTAACTACTAACTACTTACTAATAACTACTAACTACTAAGTACTAACTACTAACTACTATCTACCAAACACTAACTACTAAGTACTTTTTACTAATTACTAATTACTAACTACTAACTACTAACTACTGACTACTAACTACTAACTACTAATTACTAACTACTAATTTTTAACTACCAACTACTAACTAATAACCCTTAACTACTCACTAATAACTACTAACTACTAAATACTAACTACTAACTACTAACTTCTAACTACTAAATACTAACCACTAGCTACTAACTACTAACTACTAACTACTAACTGCTAAACACTAATTACTAACTACTAACTGCTAACTACTAACTATTAACTACTACATACTAACTACTAACTACTAACTACTAAATACTAACTACTGACTACTAACTACTAACTACTAACTACTAACTGCTGACTACTAACTACTAACTACTAATTACTAACTACTAACTACTAACTACTAACTTCTAACTACTAGATACTAACCACTAGCTACTAACTACTAACTACTAACTACTAACAACTGACTACTAAATGCTAACAATTAACTACTAAGTACTGACTACTAACTGCTAATTACTAACTACTAACTACTAACTACTAACTACTAACTACTTACAACTAACTACTAAATATTAACTACTAACTTCTAACTACTAACTACTAACTACTAACTAATAACTAATAACTACTAACTACTAACTACTAACTGCTAACTACTAACTATTAACTACTACATACTAACTACAAACTACTAACTACTAAATACTAACTGATGACTACTAACTACTAACTACTAATTACTAACTACTAACTAGTAACTACTAACTAATAACCCTTAACTACTCACTAATAACTGCTAACTACTAACTACTAACTACTAACTTCTAACTACTAAATACTAACCACTAGCTACTAACTACTAACTACTAACTACTAACTGCTAACTACTAATTACTAACTACTAACTGCTAACTACTAACTATTAACTACTACATACTAACTACTAACTACTAATTACTAAATACTAACTACTGACTACTAACTACTAACTACTAACTACTAACTGCTGACTACTAACTACTAACTACTAACTACTAACTACTAACTACTAACTACTAACTTCTAACTACTAGATACTAACCACTAGCTACTAACTACTAACTACTAACTACTAACAACTGACTACCAAAATGCTAACTACTAACTACTATGTACTGACTACTAACTGCTAATTACTAACTACTAACTACCAACTACTAACTAATAACTACTAACTACTAACTACTTACAACTAACTACTAAATATTAACTACTAACTTCTAACTACTAACTACTAACTACTAACTACGAACTACTAACTACTAACTAATAACTAATAACTACTAACTACTAACTACTAACTGCTAACTACTAACTATTAACTACTACATACTAACTACAGACTACTAACTACTAAATAATAACTACTAATTATTAACTACCAACTACTAACTACTAACTAATAACTACTAACTACTAACTACTTAGTACTAACTACTAACTACTATCTACCAAATACTAACTACTAAGTACTTTTTACTAATTACTAATTACTAACTACTAACTACTGACTACTAACTACTAACTACTAATTACTAACTACTAACTGCTAACTACTAATTACTAACTACTAACTGCTAACTACTAACTATTAACTACTACATACTAACTACTAACTACTAATTACTAAATACTAACTACTGACTACTAACTACTAACTACTAACTACTAACTGCTGACTACTAACTACTAACTATTAACTACTAACTACTAACTACTAACTTCTAACTACTAAATACTAACCACTAGCTACTAACTACTAACTACTAACTACTAACTGCTAACTACTAATTACTAACTACTAACTGCTAACTACTAACTATTAACTACTACATACTAACTACTAACTACTAATTACTAAATACTAACTACTGACTACTAACTACTAACTACTAACTACTAACTGCTGACTACTAACTACTAACTACTAACTACTAACTACTAACTACTAACTTCTAACTACTAGATACTAACCACTAGCTACTAACTACTAACTACTAACTACTAACAACTGACTACCAAAATGCTAACTACTAACTACTATGTACTGACTACTAACTGCTAATTACTAACTACTAACTACCAACTACTAACTAATAACTACTAACTACTAACTACTTACAACTAACTACTAAATATTAACTACTAACTTCTAACTACTAACTACTAACTACTAACTACGAACTACTAACTACTAACTAATAACTAATAACTACTAACTACTAACTACTAACTGCTAACTACTAACTATTAACTACTACATACTAACTACAGACTACTAACTACTAAATAATAACTACTAATTATTAACTACCAACTACTAACTACTAACTAATAACTACTAACTACTAACTACTTAGTACTAACTACTAACTACTATCTACCAAATACTAACTACTAAGTACTTTTTACTAATTACTAATTACTAACTACTAACTACTGACTACTAACTACTAACTACTAATTACTAACTACTAACTGCTAACTACTAATTACTAACTACTAACTGCTAACTACTAACTATTAACTACTACATACTAACTACTAACTACTAATTACTAAATACTAACTACTGACTACTAACTACTAACTACTAACTACTAACTGCTGACTACTAACTACTAACTATTAACTACTAACTACTAACTACTAACTTCTAACCACTAGATACTAACCACTAGCTACTAACTACTAACTACTAACTACTAACAACTGACTACCAAAATGCTAACTACTAACTACTATGTACTGACTACTAACTGCTAATTACTAACTACTAACTACCAACTACTAACTAATAACTACTAACTACTAACTACTTACAACTAACTACTAAATATTAACTACTAACTTCTAACTACTAACTACTAACTACTAACTACGAACTACTAACTACTAACTAATAACTAATAACTACTAACTACTAACTGCTAACTACTAACTATTAACTACTACATACTAACTACAGACTACTAACTACTAAATACTAACTACTAATTATTAACTACCAACTACTAACTACTAACTAATAACTACTAACTACTAACTACTTAGTACTAACTACTAACTACTATCTACCAAATACTAACTACTAAGTACTTTTTACTAATTACTAATTACTAACTACTAACTACTGACTACTAACTACTAACTACTAATTACTAACTACTAACTACTAACTACTAACTAATAACTACTAACTACTGACTACTAAGTACTAACTATTAACTACTATCTACTAAATACTAACTACTAAGTACTTTTTACTAATTACTAACTACTAACTACTAACTACTAACTACTAACTGCTAACTACTATCTATTAACTAATAACTACTAACTACTAACTACTAACTTCTAACTACTAACTACTAACTACTAACTACTAACTACTAATACTAACTACTAACTACTAACTACTAACTACTAACTACTAACTACTAACTACTAACTACTAACTAGTGACTACTAACTACTAACTACTAATTACTAACTACTAACTACTAACTACTAACTAATAACTACTAACTACTAAGTACTAACTACTAACTACTATCTACAAAACACTAACTACTAAGTACTTTTTACTAATTACTAATTACTAACTACTAACTACTAACTACTAACTACTGACTACTAACTACTAACTACTAATTACTAACTACTAACTACTAACTACTAACTAATAACCCTTAACTACTCACTAATAACTACTAACTACCAACTACTAACTACTAACTACTAACTTCTAACTACTAAATACTAACCACTAGCTACTAACTACTAACTACTAACTACTAACTGCTAACTACTAATTACTAACTACTAACTGCTAACTGCTGACTACTAACTACTAACTACTAACTACTAACTACTAACTGCTGACTACTAACTACTAACTACTAACTACTAACTACTAACTACTAACTACTAACTACTAACTTCTAATTACTAGATACTAACCACTAGCTACTAACTACTAACTACTAACTACTAACAACTGACTACTAAATGCTAACTATTAACTACTAAGTACTGACTACTAACTGCTAATTACTAACTACTAACTACTAACTACTAACTACTAACTACTAACTACTAACTACTAAATACTAACTACTGACTACTAACTACTAACTACTAACTACTAACTGCTGACTACTAACTACTAACTACTAACTACTAACTACTAACTACTAACTACTAACTTCTAACTACTAGATACTTACCACTAGCTACTAACTACTAATTACTAACTACTAACAACTGACTACTAAATGCTAACTATTAACTACTAAGTACTGACTACTAACTGCTAATTACTAACTACCAACTACTAACTACTAACTACTAACTACTAACTACTTACAACTAGCTACTAAATATTAACTACTAACTTCTAACTACTAACTACTAACTAATAACTAATAACTACTAACTACTAACTACTAACTGCTAACTACTAACTATTAACTACTACATACTAACTACAAACTCCTAACTACTAAATACTAACTGATGACTACTAACTACTAACTACTAACTACTAACTACTAACTACTGACTACTAACCACTAACTACTAATTACTAACTACTAACTAATAACTACTAACTACTAACTACTAACTACTAACTACTAACTACTAATACTAACTACTAACTACTAACTACTAACTACTAACTACTAACTACTAACTACTAACTACTAACTAGTGACTACTAACTACTAACTACTAATTACTAACTACTAACTACTAACTACTAACTAATAACTACTAACTACTAAGTACTAACTACTAACTACTATCTACCAAACACTAACTACTAAGTACTTTTTACTAATTACTAATTACTAACTACTAACTACTAACTACTAACTACTGACTACTAACTACTAACTACTAATTACTAACTACTAACTACTAACTACTAACTAATAACCCTTAACTACTCACTAATAACTACTAACTACCAACTACTAACTACTAACTACTAACTTCTAACTACTAAATACTAACCACTAGCTACTAACTACTAACTACTAACTACTAACTGCTAACTACTAATTACTAACTACTAACTGCTAACTGCTGACTACTAACTACTAACTACTAACTACTAACTACTAACTGCTGACTACTAACTACTAACTACTAACTACTAACTACTAACTACTAACTACTAACTACTAACTTCTAATTACTAGATACTAACCACTAGCTACTAACTACTAACTACTAACTACTAACAACTGACTACTAAATGCTAACTATTAACTACTAAGTACTGACTACTAACTGCTAATTACTAACTACTAACTACTAACTACTAACTACTAACTACTAACTACTAAATACTAACTACTGACTACTAACTACTAACTACTAACTACTAACTGCTGACTACTAACTACTAACTACTAACTACTAACTACTAACTACTAACTACTAACTTCTAACTACTAGATACTTACCACTAGCTACTAACTACTAACTACTAACTACTAACAACTGACTACTAAATGCTAACTATTAACTACTAAGTACTGACTACTAACTGCTAATTACTAACTACCAACTACTAACTACTAACTACTAACTACTAACTACTTACAACTAGCTACTAAATATTAACTACTAACTTCTAACTACTAACTACTAACTAATAACTAATAACTACTAACTACTAACTACTAACTGCTAACTACTAACTATTAACTACTACATACTAACTACAAACTCCTAACTACTAAATACTAACTGATGACTACTAACTACTAACTACTAACTACTAACTACTAACTACTGACTACTAACCACTAACTACTAATTACTAACTACTAACTAATAACTACTAACTACTAACTACTAAGTACTAACTACTATCTACTAAATACTAACCACTAAGTACTTTTTACTAATTACTAACTACTAATTACTAACCGCTAACTACTAACTAATAACTACTAACTACTAACTACTAAATACTAACTACTGACTACTAACTACTAACTACTAACTACTAACTGCTGACTACTAACTACTAACTACTAACTACTAACTACTAACTACTAACTGTTAACTACTACATACTAACTACTAACTACTAACTACTAAATACTAACTACTGACTACTAACTACTAACTACTAACTGCTGACTACTAACTACTAACTACTAACTACTAACTACTAACTACTAACTACTAACTTCTAACTACTAGATACTAACCACTAGCTACTAACTACTAACTACTAACCACTAACAACTGACTACTAAATGCTAACTATTAACTACTAAGTACTGACTACTAACTGCTAATTACTAACTACTAACTACTAACTACTAACTACTAGCTACTAACTACTTACAACTAACTACTAAATATTAACTACTAACTTCTAACTACTAACTACTAACTACTAACTAATAACTAATAACTACTAACTACTAACTACCAACTGCTAAGCTAACTACTAACTATTAACTACTACATACTAACTACAAACTACTAACTACTAAATACTAACTGATGACGACTAACTACTAACTACTAACTACTAACTACTGACTACTAACCACTAACTACTAATTACTAACTACTAACTAATAACTACTAACTACTAACTACTAAGTACTAACTACTATCTACTAAATACTAACAACTAAGTACTTTTTACTAATTACTAACTACTAAATACTAACCGCTAACTACTCACTAATAACTACTAACTACTAACTACTAAATACTAACTACTGACTACTAACTACTAACTACTAACCGCTGACTACTAACTACTAACTACTAACTACTAACTACCAACTACTAACTACTAAATACTAACTACTAACAACTGACTACTAAATGCTAACTACTAACTACTAAGTACTGACTACTAACTGCTAATTACTAACTACTAACTACTAACTAATAACTAATAACTACTAACTACTAACTATTTACAACTAACTACTAAATATTAACTACTAACTTCTAACTACTAACTACTAACTACTAATTACTAACTGATAACTAATAACTACTAACTACTAACTACTAACTGCTAACTACTAACTATTAACACCTACATACTAACTACAAACTACTAACTACTAAATACTAACTACTGACTACTAACTACTAACTACTAACTACTAACTACTAACTACTGACTACTAACTACTAACTACTAATTACTAACTACTAACTATTAACTACTAACTACTAACTACTAAGTACTAACTACTATCTACTAAATACTAACCACTAAGTATTTTTTACTAATTACTAACTACTAACTACTAACCACTAACTACTCACTAATAACTACTAACTACTAACTACTAACTACTAACTACTAACTACTAACTACTAAATACTAACCACTAGCTACTAACTACTAACTACTAACTACTAACTACAAACTACTAACTACTAAGTGCTAACTGTTAATTACTAACTACTAACTGCTAACTACTAACTTCTAACTACTACATACTAACTACTAACTACTAAATACTAACTACTGACTACTAACTACTAAATACTAACTACTAAATACTAAGTACTGACTACTAACTGCTAATTACTAACTACTAACTACTAACTAATAGCTACTAACTACTAACTACTTACAACTAATTACTAAGTATTAACTACTGCCTTCTAACCACTAACTACTAACTACTAACTAATAACTAATAACTACTAACTACTAACTACTAACTGCTAACTACTAACTATTAACTACTACATACTAACTACTAACTACTAACTACTAAATAATAACTACTGACTACTAACTACTAACTACTAACTACTGACTACTAACTACTAACTACTAATTACTAACTACTAACTAATAACTACTAACTACTAACTACTAAGTACTAACTACTATCTACTAAATACTAACCACTAAGTACTTTTTACTAATTACTAACTACTAACTACTAACCACCAACTACTCACTAATAACTACTAACTACTAACTACTAATTACTAACTACTAACTACTAACTTCTAATTACTAAATACTAACCACTAGCTACTAACTACTAACTACTAACTACTAACTACTAACTACTGACTACTAACTACTAAATACTAACTACTAACTTCTAACTACTAACTACTAACTACTAACTACTAACTACTGACTACTAACTACTAAATACTAACTACTAACTTCTAACTACTAACTACTAACTACTAAATACTAACTACTGACTGCTAACTACTAAATACTAACTACTAAATACTAACTACTGACTGCTAACTACTAAATACTAACTACTAACTACTGACTACTAACTACTGACTACTAACTACTAACTATTAACTACTAACTACTAACTACTAAGTACTAACTACTATCTACTAAATACTAAATACTAACTACTAACTTCTAACTACTAACTACTAACTACTAAATACTAACTACTGACTGCTAACTACTAAATACTAACTACTAACTACTGACTACTAACTACTGACTACTAACTACTAACTATTAACTACTAACTACTAACTACTAAGTACTAACTACTATCTACTAAATACTAACCACTAAGTACTTTTTACTAATTACTTACTACTAACAACTAACCACTAACTACTCACTAATAACTACTAACTACTAACTACTAACTACTAACTTCTAACTACTAAATACTAACCACTAGCTACTAACTACTAACTACTAACTACTAACTACAAACTACTAACTACTAAGTGCTAACTGTTAATTACTAACTACTAACTGCTAACTACTAACTACTAACTACTACATACTAACTACTAACTACTAACTACTAAATACTAAATACTGACTACTAACTACTAAATACTAACTACTAAATACTAAGTACTGACTACTAACAGCTAATTACTAACTACTAACTACTAACTACCAACTAATAACTACTAACTACTAACTACTTACAACTAAATACTAAGTATTAACTACTGACTTCTAACCACTAACTACTAACTACTAACTAATAACTAAAAACTACTAACTACTAACTACTAACTGCTAACTACTAACTATTAACTACTACATACTAACTACTAACTACTAACTACTAAATACTAACTACTGACTACTAACTACTAACTACTAACTACTGACTACTAACTACTAACTAATAATTACTAACTACTAACTAATAACTACTAACTACTAACTACTAAGTACTAACTACTATCTACTAAATACTAACCACTAAGTACTTTTTACTAATTACTAACTACTAACTACTAACCACCAACTACTCACTAATAACTACTAACTACTAACTACTAACTACTAACTTCTAACTACTAAATACTAACCACTAGCTACTAACTACTAACTACTAACTACAAACTACTAACTACTAAGTGCTAACTGCTAATTACTCACTACTAACTGCTAACTACTAACTATTAACTACTACATACTAACTACTAACTACTAACTACTAAATACTAACTACTGACTACTAACTACTAAATACTAACTACTAACTACTAACTACTGACTACTAACTACTGACTACTAACTACTAACTACTAACTACTAACTTCTAACTACTAACTACTGACTACTATATGCTAACTACTAACTACTAAGTACTGACTACTAACTGCTAATTACTAACTACTAACTACTAAGTACTAACTAATAACTACTAACTACTAACTACTTACAACTAACTACTAAATATTAACTACTAACTTCTAACTACTAACTACTAACTACTAACTAATAACTCATAACTACTAACTACTAACTACTAAATACTAACTGCTAACTAATAACTATTAACTACTACATACTAACAACTAAATACTAAGTACTGACTACTAACTGCTAATTACTAACTACTAACTACTAACTACTAACTAATAACTACTAACTACTAACTACTTACAACTAATTACTAAGTATTAACTACTGACTTCTAACCACTAACTACTAACTAATAACTAATAACTAATAACTACTAACTACTAACTACTAACTGCTAACTACTAACTATTAACTACTACATACTAACTACTAACTACTAACTACTAAATACTAACTACTGACTACTAACTACTAACTACTAACTACTGACTACTAACTACTAACTACTAATTACTAACTACTAACTAATAACTACTAACTACTAACTACTAAGTACTAACTACTATCTACTAAATACTAACCACTAAGTACTTTTTACTAATTACTTACTACTAACAACTAACCACTAACTACTCACTAATAACTACTAACTACTAACTACTAACTACTAACTTCTAACTACTAAATACTAACCACTAGCTACTAACTACTAACTACTAACTACTAACTACAAACTACTAACTACTAAGTGCTAACTGTTAATTACTAACTACTAACTGCTAACTACTAACTACTAACTACTACATACTAACTACTAACTACTAACTACTAAATACTAAATACTGACTACTAACTACTAAATACTAACTACTAAATACTAAGTACTGACTACTAACAGCTAATTACTAACTACTAACTACTAACTACCAACTAATAACTACTAACTACTAACTACTTACAACTAAATACTAAGTATTAACTACTGACTTCTAACCACTAACTACTAACTACTAACTAATAACTAAAAACTACTAACTACTAACTACTAACTGCTAACTACTAACTATTAACTACTACATACTAACTACTAACTACTAACTACTAAATACTAACTACTGACTACTAACTACTAACTACTAACTACTGACTACTAACTACTAACTAATAATTACTAACTACTAACTATTAACTACTAACTACTAACTACTAAGTACTAACTACTATCTACTAAATACTAACCACTAAGTACTTTTTACTAATTACTTACTACTAACAACTAACCACTAACTACTCACTAATAACTACTAACTACTAACTACTAACTACTAACTTCTAACTACTAAATACTAACCACTAGCTACTAACTACTAACTACTAACTACTAACTACAAACTACTAACTACTAAGTGCTAACTGTTAATTACTAACTACTAACTGCTAACTACTAACTACTAACTACTACATACTAACTACTAACTACTAACTACTAAATACTAAATACTGACTACTAACTACTAAATACTAACTACTAAATACTAAGTACTGACTACTAACAGCTAATTACTAACTACTAACTACTAACTACCAACTAATAACTACTAACTACTAACTACTTACAACTAAATACTAAGTATTAACTACTGACTTCTAACCACTAACTACTAACTACTAACTAATAACTAAAAACTACTAACTACTAACTACTAACTGCTAACTACTAACTATTAACTACTACATACTAACTACTAACTACTAACTACTAAATACTAACTACTGACTACTAACTACTAACTACTAACTACTGACTACTAACTACTAACTAATAATTACTAACTACTAACTAATAACTACTAACTACTAACTACTAAGTACTAACTACTATCTACTAAATACTAACCACTAAGTACTTTTTACTAATTACTAACTACTAACTACTAACCACCAACTACTCACTAATAACTACTAACTACTAACTACTAACTACTAACTTCTAACTACTAAATACTAACCACTAGCTACTAACTACTAACTACTAACTACAAACTACTAACTACTAAGTGCTAACTGCTAATTACTCACTACTAACTGCTAACTACTAACTATTAACTACTACATACTAACTACTAACTACTAACTACTAAATACTAACTACTGACTACTAACTACTAAATACTAACTACTAACTACTAACTACTGACTACTAACTACTGACTACTAACTACTAACTACTAACTACTAACTTCTAACTACTAACTACTGACTACTATATGCTAACTACTAACTACTAAGTACTGACTACTAACTGCTAATTACTAACTACTAACTACTAAGTACTAACTAATAACTACTAACTACTAACTACTTACAACTAACTACTAAATATTAACTACTAACTTCTAACTACTAACTACTAACTACTAACTAATAACTCATAACTACTAACTACTAACTACTAAATACTAACTGCTAACTAATAACTATTAACTACTACATACTAACAACTAAATACTAAGTACTGACTACTAACTGCTAATTACTAACTACTAACTACTAACTACTAACTAATAACTACTAACTACTAACTACTTACAACTAATTACTAAGTATTAACTACTGACTTCTAACCACTAACTACTAACTAATAACTAATAACTAATAACTACTAACTACTAACTACTAACTGCTAACTACTAACTATTAACTACTACATACTAACTACTAACTACTAACTACTAAATACTAACTACTGACTACTAACTACTAACTACTAACTACTGACTACTAACTACTAACTACTAATTACTAACTACTAACTAATAACTACTAACTACTAACTACTAAGTACTATCTACTATCTACTAAATACTAACCACTAAGTACATTTTACTAATTACTAACCACTAACTACTAACCACCAACTACTCACTAATAACTACTAACTACTAACTACTAACTATTAACTACTAACTACTAACTTCTAATTACTAAATACTAACCACTAGCTACTAACTACTAACTACTAACTACTAACTACTAAGTGCTAACTGCTAATTACTCACTACTAACTGCTAACTACTAACTATTAACTACTACATACTAACTACTAACTACTAAATACTAACTACTAACTACTGACTACTAACTACTAAATACTAACTACTAACTACTAACTACTGACTACTAACTACTGACTACTAACTACTAACTACTAACTACTAACTACTAACTTCTAACTACTAACTACTAACTACTAAATACTAACTACTGACTACTAACTACTAGATACTAACTACTAACTATTAACTACTGACTATTAACTACTGACTACTAACTACTAACTATTAACTACTAACTACTAACTACTAAGTACTAACTACTATCTACTAAATACTAACCACTAAGTACTTTTTACTAATTACTTACTACTAACTACTAACCACTAACTACTTACTAATAACTACTAACTACTAACTACTAACTACAAACTACTAACTACTAAGTGCTAACTGTTAATTACTAACTACTAACTGCTAACTACTAACTACTAACTACTACATACTAACTACTAACTACTAACTACTAAATACTAACTACAGACTACTAACTACTAAATACTAACTACTAAATACTAAGTACTGACTACTAATTGCTAATTACTAACTACTAACTACTAACTACTAACTAAAAACTACTAACTACTAACTACTTACAACTAATTACTAAGTATTAACTACTGACTTCTAACCACTAACTACTAACTACTAACTAATAACTAAAAACTACTAACTACTAACTACTAACTGCTAACTACTAACTATTAACTACTACATACTAACTACTAACTACAAACTACTAAATACTAACTACTGACTACTAACTACTAACTACTAACTACTGACTACTAACTACTAACTACTAAATACTAACTACTAACTAATAACTACTAACTACTAACTACTAAGTACTAACTACTATCTACTAAATACTAACCACTAAGTACTTTTTACTAATTACTAACTACTAACTACTAACCACCAACTACTCACTAATAACTACTAACTACTAATTACTAACTACTAACTACTAACTACTAACTACTAACTTCTAACTACTAAATACTAACCACTAGCTACTAACTACTAACTACTAACTACTAGCTACAAACTACTAACTACTAAGTGCTAACTGCAAATTACTCACTACTAACTGCTAACTACTAACTATTAACTACTACATACTAACTACTAACTACTAACTACTAAATACTAACTACTGACTACTAACTACTAAATACTAACTACTAACTACTAACTACTGACTACTAACTACTGACTACTAACTACTAACTACTAACTACTAACTTCTAACTACTAACTACTGACTACTATATGCTAACTACTAACTACTAAGTACTGACTACTAACTGCTAATTACTAACTACTAACTATTAACTACTAACTACTAACTTCTAATTACTAAATACTAACCACTAGCTACTAACTACTAACTACTAACTACTAACTACAAACTACTAACTACTAAGTGCTAACTGCTAATTACTCACTACTAACTGCTAACTACTAACTATTAACTACTACATACTAACTACTAACTACTAAATACTAACTACTAACTACTGACTACTAACTACTAAATACTAACTACTAACTACTAACTACTGACTACTAACTACTGACTACTAACTACTAACTACTAACTACTAACTACTAACTTCTAACTACTAACTACTAACTACTAAATACTAACTACTGACTACTAACTACTAGATACTAACTACTAACTACTAACTACTGACTATTAACTACTGACTACTAACTACTAACTATTAACTACTAACTACTAACTACTAAGTACTAACTACTATCTACTAAATACTAACCACTAAGTACTTTTTACTAATTACTTACTACTAACTACTAACCACTAACTACTCACTAATAACTACTAACTACTAACTACTAACTACAAACTACTAATTACTAAGTGCTAACTGTTAATTACTAACTACTAACTGCTAACTACTAACTACTAACTACTACATACTAACTACTAACTACTAACTACTAAATACTAACTACAGACTACTAACTACTAAATACTAACTACTAAATACTAAGTACTGACTACTAATTGCTAATTACTAACTACTAACTACTAACTACTAACTAAAAACTACTAACTACTAACTACTTACAACTAATTACTAAGTATTAACTACTGACTTCTAACCACTAACTACTAACTACTAACTAATAACTAAAAACTACTAACTACTAACTACTAACTGCTAACTACTAACTATTAACTACTACATACTAACTACTAACTACAAACTACTAAATACTAACTACTGACTACTAACTACTAACTACTAACTACTGACTACTAACTACTAACTACTAAATACTAACTACTAACTAATAACTACTAACTACTAACTACTAAGTACTAACTACTATCTACTAAATACTAACCACTAAGTACTTTTTACTAATTACTAACTACTAACTACTAACCACCAACTACTCACTAATAACTACTAACTACTAATTACTAACTACTAACTACTAACTACTAACTACTAACTTCTAACTACTAAATACTAACCACTAGCTACTAACTACTAACTACTAACTACTAGCTACAAACTACTAACTACTAAGTGCTAACTGCAAATTACTCACTACTAACTGCTAACTACTAACTATTAACTACTACATACTAACTACTAACTACTAACTACTAAATACTAACTACTGACTACTAACTACTAAATACTAACTACTAACTACTAACTACTGACTACTAACTACTGACTACTAACTACTAACTACTAACTACTAACTTCTAACTACTAACTACTGACTACTATATGCTAACTACTAACTACTAAGTACTGACTACTAACTGCTAATTACTAACTACTAACTACTAAGTACTAACTAATAACTACTAACTACTAACTACTTACAACTAACTACTAAATATTAACTACTAACTTCTAACTACTAACTACTAACTACTAACTAATAACTCATAACTACTAACTACTAACTGCTAAATACTGACTGCTAACTAATAACTATTAACTACTACATACTAACTACTAAATACTAAGTACTGACTACTAACTACTATCTAATAACTACTAACTACTAACTACTTAAAACTAATTACTAAGTATTAACTACTGACTTCTAACCACTGATTACTAACTACTAACTAATAACTAATAACTACTAACTACTAACTACTAACTGCTAACTACTAACTATTAACTACTACATACTAACTACTAAATACTAACTACTAAATACTAACTACTGACTACTAACTACTAACTACTAACTACTAACTACTGACTACTAACTACTAACTACTAATTACTAACTATTAACTAATAACTACTAACTACTAACTACTAAGTACTAACTACTATCTACTAAATACTAACCACTAAGTACTTTTTACTAATTACTAACTACTAACTACTAACTAATAACTAATAACTCATAACTACTAACTACTAACTACTAAATACTAACTGCTAACTAATAACTATTAACTACTACATACTAACTACTAAATACTAAGTACTGACTACTAACTGCTAACTACCAACTACTAACTAATAACTCATAACTACTAACTACTAACTACTAAATACTAACTGCTAACTAATAACTATTAACTACTACATACTAACTACTAAATACTAAGTACTGACTACTAACTGCTAATTACTAACTACTAACTACTAACTACTAACTAATAACTACTAACTACTAACTACTTACAACTAATTACTAAGTATTAACTACTGACTTCTAACCACTAACTACTAACTACTAACTAATAACTA
Organism: Convolutriloba macropyga; assembly: GCF_964194025.1. Lineage (NCBI taxonomy): Eukaryota > Metazoa > Xenacoelomorpha > Acoela > Convolutidae > Convolutriloba > Convolutriloba macropyga. The sequence goes on along the minus strand of NC_134469.1, from coordinate 30,929,162 downwards.
ATAACTACTAACTACTAACTACTAACTGCTAACTACTAACTATTAACTACTATATACTAACTACTAACTACTAACTACTAAATACTAACTACTGACTACTAACTACTAACTACTAACTACTAACTACTGACTACTAACTACTAACTACTAACTACTAACTACTAACTAATAACTCATAACTACTAACTACTAACTGCTAACTACTAACTATTAACTACTATATACTAACTACTAACTACTAACTACTAAATACTAACTGCTGACTACTAACTACTAACTACTAACTACTAACTACTAACTACTAACTAATAACTCATAACTACTAACTACTAACTGCTAAATACTAACTGCTAACTAATAACTATTAACTACTACATACTAACTACTAAATACTAAGTACTGACTACTAACTACTATCTAATAACTACTAACTACTAACTACTTACAACTAATTACTAAGTATTAACTACTGACTTCTAACCACTGATTACTAACTACTAACTAATAACTAATAACTACTAACTACTAACTACTAACTGCTAACTACTAACTATTAACTACTACATACTAACTACTAAATACTAACTACTAAATACTAACTACTGACTACTAACTACTAACTACTAACTACTAACTACTGACTACTAACTACTAACTACTAATTACTAACTATTAACTAATAACTACTAACTACTAACTACTAAGTACTAACTACTATCTACTAAATACTAACCACTAAGTACTTTTTACTAATTACTAACTACTAACTACTAACTAATAACTAATAACTCATAACTACTAACTACTAACTACTAAATACTAACTGCTAACTAATAACTATTAACTACTACATACTAACTACTAAATACTAAGTACTGACTACTAACTGCTAACTACTAACTACTAACTAATAACTCATAACTACTAACTACTAACTACTAAATACTAACTGCTAACTAATAACTATTAACTACTACATACTAACTACTAAATACTAAGTACTGACTACTAACTGCTAATTACTAACTACTAACTACTAACTACTAACTAATAACTACTAACTACTAACTACTTACAACTAATTACTAAGTATTAACTACTGACTTCTAACCACTAACTACTAACTACTAACTAATAACTAATAACTACTAACTACTAACTACTAACTGCTAACTACTAACTATTAACTACTATATACTAACTACTAACTACTAACTACTAAATACTAACTACTGACTACTAACTACTAACTACTAACTACTAACTACTGACTACTAACTACTAACCACTAATTACTAACTACTAACTAATAACTACTAACTACTAAGTACTAAGTACTAACTACTATCTACTAAATACTAACCACTAAGTACTTTTTACTAATTACTAACTACTAACTACTAACCACCAACTACTCACTAATAACTACTAACTACTAACTACTAACTACTAACTACTAACTTCTAACTACTAAATACTAACCACTAGCTACTAACTACTAACTACTAACTACTAACTACAAACTACTAACTACTAAGTGCTAACTGCTAATTACTCACTACTAACTGCTAACTACTAAATATTAACTACTAAATACTAACCACTAAGTACTTTTTACTAATTACTAACTACTAACTACTAACCACCAACTACTCACTAATAACTACTAACTACTAAATACTAACTACTAACTACTAACTTCTAACTACTAAATACTAACCACTAGCTACTAACTACTAACTACTAACTAAAAACTACTAACTACTAACTACTAAGTACTAACTACTATCTACTAAATACTAACCACTAAGTACTTTTTACTAATTACTAACTACTAACTACTAACCACCAACTACTCACTAATAACTACTAACTACTAACTACTAACTACTAACTTCTAACTACTAAATACTAACCACTAGCTACTAACTACTAACTACTAACTACTAACTACAAACTACAAACTACTAAGTGCTAACTGCTAATTACTCACTACTAACTGCTAACTACTAACTATTAACTACTACATACTAACTACTAACTACTAACTACTAAATACTAACTACTGACTACTAACTACTAAATACTAACTACTAACTACTAACTACTGAGTACTAACTACTAACTACTAACTACTAACTTCTAACTACTAACTACTGACTACTATATGCTAACTACTAACTACTAAGTACTGACTACTAACTGCTAATTACTAACTACTAACTACTAAGTAATAACTAATAACTACTAACTACTAACTACTTACAACTAACTACTAAATATTAACTACTAACTTCTAACTACTAACTACTAACTACTAACTAATAACTCATAACTACTAACTACTAACTACTAAATACTAACTGCTAACTAATAACTATTAACTACTACATACTAACTGCTAAATACTAAGTACTGACTACTAACTGCTAATTACTAACTACTAACTACTAACTACTAACTAATAACTACTAACTACTAACTACTTACAACTAATTACTAAGTATTAACTACTGACTTCTAACCACTAACTACTAACTACTAACTAATAACTAATAACTACTAACTACTAACTACTAACTGCTAACTACAAACTATTAACTACTACATACTAACTACTAACTACTAACTACTAAATACTAACTACTGACTACTAACTACTAACTACTAACTACTAACTACTGACTACTAACTACTAACTACTAATTACTAACTACTAACTAATAACTACTAACTACTAACTACTAAGTACTAACAACTATCTACTAAATACTAACCACTAAGTACTTTTTACTAATTACTAACTACTAACTACTAACCACCAACTACTCACTAATAACTACTAACTACTAACTACTAACTACTAACTACTAACTTCTAACTACTAAATACTAACCACTAGCTACTAACTACTAACTACTAACTACAAACTACTAACTACTAAGTGCTAACTGCTAATTACTCACTACTAACTGCTAACTACTAAATATTAACTACTACATACTAACTACTAACTACTAACTACTAAATACTAACTACTGACTACTAACTACTAAATACTAACTACTAACTACTAACTACTGACTACTAACTACTGACTACTAACTACTAACTACTGAATACTAACTTCTAACTACTAACTACTGACTACTATATGCTAACTACTAACTACTAAGTACTGACTACTAACTGCTAATTACTAACTACTAACTACTAAGTACTAACTAATAACTACTAACTACTAACTACTTACAACTAACTACTAAATATTAACTACTAACTTCTAACTACTAACTACTAACTACTAACTAATAACTCATAACTACTAACTACTAACTACTAAATACTAACTGCTAACTAATAACTATTAACTACTACATACTAACTACTAAATACTAAGTACTGACTACTAACTGCTAATTACTAACTACTAACTACTAACTACTAACTAATAAGTACTAACTACTATCTACTAAATACTAACCACTAAGTACTTTTTACTAATTACTAACTACTAACTACTTACAACTAATTACTAAGTATTAACTACTGACTTCTAACCACTAACTACTAACTAATAACTAATAACTAATAACTACTAACTACTAACAACTAACTGCTAACTACTAACTATTAACTACTACATACTAACTACTAACTACTAACTACTAAATACTAACTACTAACTACTAACTACTAACTACTAACTACTAACTACTGACTACTAACTACTAACTACTAATTACTAACTACTAACTAAAACCTGCTAACTACTAACTACTAAGTACTAACTACTATCTACTAAATACTAACCACTAAGTACTTTTTACTAATTACTAACTACTAACTACTAACCACCAACTACTCACTAATAACTACTAACTACTAACTACTAACTACTAACTACTAACTACTAACTTCTAACTACTAAATACTAATCACTAGCTACTAACTACTAACTACTAACTACTAACTACAAACTACTAACTACTAAGTGCTAACTGCTAATTACTCACTACTAACTGCTAACTACTAAATATTAACTACTACATACTAACTACTAACTACTAACTACTAAATACTAACTACTGACTACTAACTACTAAATACTAACTACTAACTACTAACTACTGACTACTAACTACTAACTAATAACTACTAACTACTAACTACTTACAACTAACTACTAAATATTAACTACTAACTTCTAACTACTAACTACTAACTACTAAATAATAACTCATAACTACTAACTACTAACTACTAAACACTAACTGCTAACTAATAACTATTAACTACTACATACTAACTACTAAATACTAAGTACTGACTACTAACTGCTAATTACTAACTACTAACTACTAACTACTAACTAATAACTACTAACTACTAACTACTTACAACTAATTACTAAGTATTAACTACTGACTTCTAACCACTAACTACTAACTACTAACTAATAACTAATAACTACTAACTACTAACTACTAACTGCTAACTACTAACTATTAACTACTACATACTAACTACTAACTACTAACTACTAAATACTAACTACTGACTACTAACTACTAACTACTAACTACTGACTACTAACTACTAACTACTAATTACTAACTACTAACTAATAACTACTAACTACTAACTACTAAGTACTAACTACTATCTACTAAATACTAACCACTAAGTACTTTTTACTAATTACTAACTACTAACTACTAACCACCAACTACTCACTAATAACTACTAACTACTAACTACTAACTACTAACTACTAACTACTAACTTCTAACTACTAAATACTAACCACTAGCTACTAACTACTAACTACTAACTACTAACTACAAACTACTAACTACTAAGTGCTAACTGCTAATTACTCACTACTAACTGCTAACTACTAACTATTAACTACTACATACTAACTACTAACTACTAACTACTAAATACTAACTACTGACTACTAACTACTAAATACTAACTACTAACTACTAACTACTGACTACTAACTACTGACTACTAACTACTAACTACCAACCACTAACTTCTAACTACTAACTACTGACTACTATATGCTAACTACTAACTACTAAGTACTGACTACTAACTGCTAATTACTAACTACTAACTACTAAGTACTAACTAATAACTACTAACTACTAACTACTTACAACTAACTACTAAATATTAACTACTAACTTCTAACTACTAACTACTAACTACTAACTAATAACTCATAACTACTAACTACTAACTACTAAATACTAACTGCTAACTAATAACTATTAACTACTACATACTAACTACTAACTACTAACCGCTAAATACTAACTACTGACTACTAACTACTAACTACTGACTACTAACTACTAACTACTAATTACTAACTACTAACTACTAACTACTAACTACTAACTAATAACTACTAACTACTAACTACTAAGTACTAACTACTAACTACTGTCTACTAACTACTAACTACTAAGTACTTTTTACTAATTACTAACTACTAACTACTAACCACTAACTACTCGCTAATAACTACTAACTGCCAACTACTAAATGCTAACTACTGACTACTAACTACTAATAACTAACTACTAACTACTGACTACTAACTACTAACTACTAACTACTAACCACTAACTACTAACTACTAACTACTAACTACTAACTACTAACTACTAACTACTAACTACTAACTACTAACTAACTACTAACTACTGACTACAAACTACTAAATACTAACTACTAACTACTAACTACTGACTAATAACTACTAACTACTAACTACTAACTACTAACTTCTAACTACTAACTACTGACTACTATATGCTAACTACTAACTACTAAGTACTGACTACTAACTGCTAATTACTAACTACTAACTACTAAGTACTAAATAATAACTACTAACTACTAACTTGTAACAACTAACTACTGACTACTATATGCTAACTACTAACTACTAAGTACTGACTACTAACTGCTAATTACTAACTACTAACTACTAAGTACTAACTAATAACTACTAACTACTTACAACTAACTACTAAATATTAACTACTAACTACTAACTACTAAGTACTAACTAATAACTACTAACTACTAACTACTTACAACTAACTACTAAATATTAACTACTAACTTCTAACTACTAACTACTAACTACTAACTAATAACTAATAACTAATAACTACTAACTACTAACTACTAATTACTAACTGCTAACTACTAACTATTAACTACTACATACTAACTACTAACTACTAACCACTAAATACTAAATACTGACTACTTACTACTAACTACTGACTACTAACTACTAACTACTAATTACTAACTACTAACTACTAACTACTAACTACTAACTAATAACTACTAACTACTAACTACTAAGTACTAACTACTTACTACTATCTGCTAAATACTAACTTCTAAGTACTTTTTACTAATTACTAACTACTAACTACTAACCACTAACTACTCGCTAATAACTACTAACTACTAACTACTAAATGCTAACTACTGACTACTAACTACTAATAACTAACTACTAACTACTGACGACTAACTACTAACTAATAACTACTAACTACTAACTACTAACTAATAACTACAGACTACTAACTACTAACTACTAACTACTAACTACTAACTAACTACTAACTACTAACTACTAACTACTAACTACTAACTACTAGCTAATAACTACTAACTACTAACTACTAACTGCTAACTACTAACTACTAACTACTAACTACTAACTACTAACTGGTATCTTCTAACTACTGACTACTAACTACTAACTACTAACTACTAACTAGTAACTACTAACTACTAACTACTAACTAATAACTACTGACTACTAACTACTAACTACTAACTACTAACTACTAACTACTAACTACTAACTACTAACTACTAACTAATAACAACTAACTACTAACTACGAACTGCTAACTACTAACTACTAACTAATAAATACTAACTACTGAAGACTAACTACTAACTACTAACTAATAACTACTGACTACTAACTACTAACTAATAACTACTGACTACTAACTACTAACTACTAACTACTGACTACTAACTACTAACTACTAATTACTAACTACTAACTAATAACTACTAACTACTAACTACTAAGTACTAACTACTATCTACTAAATACTAACCACTAAGTACTTTTTACTAATTACTAACTACTAACTACTAACCACCAACTACTCACTAATAACTACTAACTACTAACTACTAACTACTAACTACTAACTACTAACTACTAACTTCTAACTACTAAATACTAACCACTAACTACTAACTACTAACTACTAACTACTAACTACAAACTACTAACTACTAAGTGCTAACTGCTAATTACTCACTACTAACTGCTAACTACTAACTATTAACTACTACATACTAACTACTAACTACTAACTACTAAATACTAACTACTGACTACTAACTACTAAATACTAACTACTAACTACTAACTACTGACTACTAACTACTGACTACTAACTACTAACTACCAACCACTAACTTCTAACTACTAACTACTGACTACTATATGCTAACTACTAACTACTAAGTACTGACTACTAACTGCTAATTACTAACTACTAACTACTAAGTACTAACTAATAACTACTAACTACTAACTACTTACAACTAACTACTAAATATTAACTACTAACTTCTAACTACTAACTACTAACTACTAACTAATAACTCATAACTACTAACTACTAACTACTAAATACTAACTGCTAACTAATAACTATTAACTACTACATACTAACTACTAACTACTAACCGCTAAATACTAACTACTGACTACTAACTACTGACTACTAACTACTAACTACTAATTACTAACTACTAACTACTAACTACTAACTACTAACTAATAACTACTAACTACTAACTACTAAGTACTAACTACTAACTACTGTCTACTAAATACTAACTACTAAGTACTTTTTACTAATTACTAACTACTAACTACTAACCACTAACTACTCGCTAATAACTACTAACTGCTAACTACTAAATGCTAACTACTGACTACTAACTACTAATAACTAACTACTAACTACTGACTACTAACTACTAACTACTAACTACTAACTACTAACTACTAACTACTAACTACTAACTACTAACTACTAACTACTAACTACTAACTACTAACTAACTACTAACTACTGACTACAAACTACTAAATACTAACTACTAACTACTAACTACTGACTAATAACTACTAACTACTAACTACTAACTACTAACTTCTAACTACTAACTACTGACTACTATATGCTAACTACTAACTACTAAGTACTGACTACTAACTGCTAATTACTAACTACTAACTACTAAGTACTAAATAATAACTACTAACTACTAACTACTAACTTGTAACAACTAACTACTGACTACTATATGCTAACTACTAACTACTAAGTACTGACTACTAACTGCTAATTACTAACTACTAACTACTAAGTACTAACTAATAACTACTAACTACTTACAACTAACTACTAAATATTAACTACTAACTACTAACTACTAAGTACTAACTAATAACTACTAACTACTAACTACTTACAACTAACTACTAAATATTAACTACTAACTTCTAACTACTAACTACTAACTACTAACTAATAACTAATAACTACTAACTACTAACTACTAACTACTAACTGCTAACTACTAACTATTAACTACTACATACTAAATACTAACTACTAACCACTAAATACTAACTACTGACTACTTACTACTAACTACTGACTACTAACTACTAACTACTAATTACTAACTACTAACTACTAACTACTAACTACTAACTAATAACTACTAACTACTAACTACTAAGTACTAACTACTTACTACTATCTACTAAATACTAACTGCTAAGTACTTTTTACTAATTACTAACTACTAACTACTAACCACTAACTACACGCTAATAACTACTAACTACTAACTACTAATTGCTAACTACTGACTACTAACTACTAATAACTAACTACTAACTACTGACGACTAACTACTAACTAATAACTACTAACTACTAACTACTAACTAATAACTACAGACTACTAACTACTAACTACTAACTACTAACTACTAACTACTAACTAACTACTAACTACTAACTACTAACTACTAACTACTAACTACTAGCTAATAACTACTAACTACTAACTACTAACTGCTAACTACTAACTACTAACTACTAACTACTAACTGCTAACTACTAACTACTACATACTGACCACTAACTAATAACTACTAAACACTAAATACTGACTACTAACTACTAACTACTAACTACTAACTGGTATCTTCTAACTACTGACTACTAACTACTAACTACTAACTACTAACTAGTAACTACTAACTACTAACTACTAACTACTAACTAATAACTACTGACAACTAACTACTAACTACTAACTACTAACTACTAACTACTAACTACTAACTACTAACTAATAACAACTAACTACTAATTACGAACTGCTAACTACTAACCACTAACTAATAAATACTAACTACTGACGACTAACTACTAACTACTAACTAATAACTACTGACTACTAACTACTAACTAATAACTACTAACTACTAACTACTAACTAATAACTACAGACTACTAACTACTAACTACTGACTACTGAATACTAACTACTAACTACTAACTAACTACTAACTACTAACTTCTAACTACTAACTACTGACTACTATATGCTAACTACTAACTACTAAGTACTGACTACTAACTGCTAATTACTAACTACTAACTACTAAGTACTAAATAATAACTACTAACTACTAACTACTAACTTGTAACAACTAACTACTGACTACTATATGCTAACTACTAACTACTAAGTACTGACTACTAACTGCTAATTACTAACTACTAACTACTAAGTACTAACTAATAACTACTAACTACTTACAACTAACTACTAAATATTAACTACTAACTACTAACTACTAAGTACTAACTAATAACTACTAACTACTAACTACTTACAACTAACTACTAAATATTAACTACTAACTTCTAACTACTAACTACTAACTACTAACTAATAACTAATAACTACTAACTACTAACTACTAACTACTAACTGCTAACTACTAACTATTAACTACTACATACTAACTACTAACTACTAACCACTAAATACTAACTACTGACTACTTACTACTAACTACTGACTACTAACTACTAACTACTAATTACTAACTACTAACTACTAACTACTAACTACTAACTACTAACTAATAACTACTAACTACTAACTACTAAGTACTAACTACTTACTACTATCTACTAAATACTAACTGCTAAGTACTTTTTACTAATTACTAACTACTAACTACTAACCACTAACTACTCGCTAATAACTACTAACTACTAACTACTAATTGCTAACTACTGACTACTAACTACTAATAACTAACTACTAACTACTGACGACTAACTACTAACTAATAACTACTAACTACTAACTACTAACTAATAACTACAGACTACTAACTACTAACTACTAACTACTAACTACTAACTACTAACTACTAACTAACTACTAACTACTAACTACTAACTACTAACTACTAACTACTAGCTAATAACTACTAACTACTAACTACTAACTGCTAACTACTAACTACTAACTACTAACTACTAACCGCTAACTACTAACTACTACATACTGACCACTAACTAATAACTACTAAACACTAAATACTGACTAATAACTACTAACTACTAACTACTAACTGGTATCTTCTAACTACTGACTACTAACTACTAACTACTAACTACTAACTAGTAACTACTAACTACTAACTACTAACTAATAACTACTGACAACTAACTACTAACTACTAACTACTAACTACTAACTACTAACTACTAACTAATAACAACTAACTACTAATTACGAACTGCTAACTACTAACTACTAACTAATAAATACTAACTACTGACGACTAACTACTAACTACTAACTAATAACTACTGACTACTAACTACTAACTAATAACTACTAACTACTAACTACTAACTAATAACTACAGACTACTAACTACTAACTACTGACTACTGAATACTAACTACTAACTACTAACTAACTACTAACTACTAACTACGAACTGCTAACTACTAAATACTAACTACCGACGACTAACTACTAACTACTAACTACTGACTACTAACTACTAACTAATAACTACTAACTACTAACTACTAACTACTAACTACTAACTACTAACTAATATCTACAGACTGCTAACTACGAACTGCTAACTACTAAATACTAACTACCGACGACTAACTACTAACTACTAACTACTGACTACTAACTACTAACTACTAACTACTAACTACTAACTACTAACTAACTACTAACTACTAACTGCTAACTACTAACTACTAACTACTAACTGCTAATTACTAACTATTAACTACTACATATTGACCACTAACTACTAACTACTAAACACTAACTACTGACTACTAACTACTAACTACTGACTACTAACTACTAACTACTAACTACTCACTACTAACTACTAACTAATAACTACTAACTACTAACTACTAACTGCTAACTACTAACTACTAACTACTAACTACTAACTACTAACTGCTAACTACTAACTATTAACTACTACATACTTACTACTAACTACTAACTACTAACTACTAACTACTGACTACTAACTACTAACTTCTAACTACTAAAAACTAACCACTAGCTACTAACTACTAACTACTAACTACAATCAACTGACTACTAAATGCTAACTACTAACTACTAAGTACTGGCTACCAACTGCTAATTACAAACGACTACCTACTACCTAATAACTACTAACTACTAACTAATTACAACTAACTACTAAAAATTAACCACTAACTACTAACTACTAACTACTAACTAATAACTACTAACTACTAACTACTAACTACTAACTACTAACTACTAACTACTAAATACTAACTACTAACTACTAACTACTAACTACTAACTACTAACTGCTAACTACTAACTATTAACTACTACATACTAACTACTAACTACTAACTACTAAATACTAACTACTGACTACTAACTACTAACTACTAACTACTAACTACTAACTACTGACTCCTAACTACTAACTACTAATTACTAACTACTAACTACTAACTACTAACTACTAACTATTAACTACTGACTACTAACTACTAACTACTAAGTACTAACAACTAACTACTATCTACTAAATACTAACTACTAAGTACTTATTACTAATTACTAGTTACTAACTACTAACCACTAAATACTCACTAATTACTAATATCTACTAACTACTAAATACTAACTACTGACTACTAACTACTAACTACTAACTATTAACTACTGACTCTTAACTACTAACTACTAACTAATAACTACTGACTACTAACTACTAACTACTAACTACAAACTACTAACTACAGACTACTAACTGCTAACTACTAACTACTAACTACTAACTACTAACTAACTACTAACTACTAACTACTAACTACTAACTACTAAGTACTAACTAATAACTACAGACTACAGACTGCTAACTACTAACTACTAACTACTAACTACTAACTACTAACTAACTACTAACTACTAACTACTAACTACTAACTACTAACTACTAACTAATAACTACAGACTACTAACTGCTAACTACTAACTACTAACTACTAACTACTAACTACTAACTACTAACTACTAACTACTAACTACTAACTACTAACTACTAACTACTAACTAACTACTAACTACTAACTGCTAACTACTAACTACTAACTACTAACTGCTAACTACTAACTATTAACTACTACATACTGACCACTAACTACTAACTACTAAACACTAACTAATGACTACTAACTACTAACTACTAACTACTAGCTACTATCTACTAACTACTGACTACTAACTACTAACTACTAACTACTCACTACTAACTACTAACTAATAACTACTAACTACTAACTACTAACTGCTAACTACTAACTACTAACTACTAACTACTAACTACTAACTACTAACTACTAACTACTAACTACTAACTACTAACTACTAACTGCTAACTACTAACTATTAACTACTACATACTTACTACTAACTACTAACTACTAACTACTAACTACTAACTACTGACTACTAACTACTAACTTCTAATTACTAAAAACTAACCACTAGCTACTAACTACCAACTACTAACTACAATCAACTGACTACTAAATGCTAACTACTAACTACTAAGTACTGGCTACCAACTGCTAATTACTAACTACTACCTAATAACTAATAACTACTAACTACCAACTACTTACAACTAACTACTAAAAATTAACTACTAACTACTGACTAATAACTACTAACTACTAACTACTAACTACTAACTACTAACTACTAACTACTAACTACTAACTACTAACTACTAACTACTAACTACTAATTGCTAACTACTAACTATTAACTACTACATACTAACTACTAACTACTAACTACTAAATACTAACTACTGACTACTAACTACTAACTACTAACTACTAACTACTGACTCCTAACTACTAACTAATAACTACTAACTACTAACTAATAACTACTAACTACTAACTACTAAGTACTAACAACTAACTACTATCTACTAAACACTAACTACTAAGTACTTATTACTAATTACTAGTTACTAACTACTAACCACTAGCTACTCACTAATTACTAATATCTACTAACTACTAAATACTAACTACTGACTACTAACTACTAACTACTAACTAATAACTACTGACTACTAACTACTAACTACTAACTACTAACTAACTACTAACTACTAACTACTAACTACTAACTACTAAGTACTAACTAATAACTACAGACTACAGACTGCTAACTACTAACTACTAACTACTAACTACTAACTACTAACTAACTACTAACTACTAACTACTAACTACTAACTACTAACTACTAACTAATAACTACAGACTACTAACTGCTAACTACTAACTACTAACTACTAACTACTAACTACTAACTACTAACTACTAACTACTAACTACTAACTACTAACTACTAACTAACTACTAACTACTAACTGCTAACTACTAACTACTAACTACTAACTGCTAACTACTAACTATTAACTACTACATACTGACCACTAACTACTAACTACTAAACACTAACTAATGACTACTAACTACTAACTACTAACTACTAGCTACTATCTACTAACTACTGACTACTAACTACTAACTACTAACTACTCACTACTAACTACTAACTAATAACTACTAACTACTAACTACTAGCTGCTAACTACTAACTACTAACTACTAACTACTAACTACTAACTACTAACTACTAACTACTAACTACTAACTACTAACTACTAACTGCTAACTACTAACTATTAACTACTACATACTTACTACTAACTACTAACTACTAACTACTAACTACTAACTACTGACTACTAACTACTAACTTCTAATTACTAAAAACTAACCACTAGCTACTAACTACCAACTACTAACTACAATCAACTGACTACTAAATGCTAACTACTAACTACTAAGTACTGGCTACCAACTGCTAATTACTAACTACTACCTAATAACTAATAACTACTAACTACCAACTACTTACAACTAACTACTAAAAATTAACTACTAACTACTGACTAATAACTACTAACTACTAACTACTAACTACTAACTACTAACTACTAACTACTAACTACTAACTACTAACTACTAACTACTAATTGCTAACTACTAACTATTAACTACTACATACTAACTACTAACTACTAACTACTAAATACTAACTACTGACTACTAACTACTAACTACTAACTACTAACTACTGACTCCTAACTACTAACTAATAACTACTAACTACTAACTAATAACTACTAACTACTAACTACTAAGTACTAACAACTAACTACTATCTACTAAACACTAACTACTAAGTACTTATTACTAATTACTAGTTACTAACTACTAACCACTAGCTACTCACTAATTACTAATATCTACTAACTACTAAATACTAACTACTGACTACTAACTACTAACTACTAACTAATAACTACTGACTACTAACTACTAACTACTAACTACAAACTACTAACTACTAACTACTAACTACTAACTACTAACTACTAACTAAAAACTACTAACTGCTAACTACTAACTGCTAACTACTTACTACTAACTACTAACTACTAACTACTAACTGCTAACTACTAACTATTAACTACTACATACTGACTACTAACTACTAACTACTAAATACTAACTACTGACTGCTAGCTACTAACTAATAACTACTAACTACTAACTACTAGCTACTAACTACTAACTACTAACTACTAACTACTAACTACTAACTACTAACTGCTAACTACTAACTATTAACTACTACATACTAACTACTAACGACTAAATACTAAATACTAACTACTGACTACTAAGTACTAACTACTAACTACTAACTACTAACTACTGACTCCTAACTACTAACTAATAATTAATAACTACTAACTACTAACTACTAACTACTAACTGCTAACTACTAACTATTAACTACTACATACTGACTACTAACTACTAACTACTAAATACTAACTACTGACTGCTAGCTACTAACTACTAACTACTAACTACTAACTACTAGCTACTAACTACTAACTACTAACTACTAACTACTAACTACTAACTGCTAACTACTAACTATTAACTACTACATACTAACTACTAACGACTAAATACTAAATACTAACTACTGACTACTAAGTACTAACTACTAACTACTGACTACTAACTACTAACTACTAACCACTAACTACTCACTAATAACTACTAACTACTAACTACTAAATACTAACTACTGACTATTAACAACTGACTACTAACTACTAACTATTGACTACTAACTACTAACTACTAATTACTAACTACCAACTACTAACTACTAACTACTAACTACTCACTAATAACTACTGACTACTAACTACTAACTACTAACTACTAACTACTAACTACTAACTACTATCTAATAACTTCTAACTACTAACTACTAACTGCTAACTACTAACTACTAACTACTAACAAGTAACTACTAACTACTAACTGCTAACTACTAACTATTAACTACTACATACTAACTACTAACTACTAACTACTAAATACTAACTACTGACTGCTAACTAATAACTACTAACTACTAACTACTAACTGCTAACTACTAACTACTAACTACTAACTACTGACTACTAACTACTAACTACTAACTACTAACTACCAACTACTAACTACTAACTACTAACTAATAACTACTGACTACTAACTACTAACTACTAACTACTAACTACTAACTACTATCTAATAACAACTAACTACTAACTACTAACTACTAACTGCTAACTACTAACAACTAACTACTAACTAGTAACTACTAGCTACTAACTGCTAACTACTAACTATTAACTACTACCTACTAATTACTAACTACTAACTACTAAATACTAACTACTGACTACTAACTACTAAATACTAACTACTGACTGCTAACTAATAACTACTGACTACTAACTACTAACTACTAACTACAAACTACTAACTACTAACTACTAACTACTAACTGCTAACTAATAACTACTAACTACTAACTACTAACTGCTAACTACTAACTACTAACTACCAACTACTGACTACTAACTACTAACTACTAACTACTAACTACCAACTACTAACTACTAACTACTAATTAATAACTACTGACTACTAACTACTAACTACTAACTACTAACTACTAACTACTATCTAATAACAACTAACTACTAACTACTAACTACTAACTGCTAACTACTAACTACTAACTACTAACTAGTAACTACTAGCTACTAACTGCTAACTACTAACTATTAACTACTACCTACTATTTACTAACTACTAACTACTAAATACTAACTACTGACTACTAACTACTAACTACTATCTACTAAATACTGACTACTAACTACTAACTACTAATTACTAACTACTAACTACTAAATACTAACTAATAACTACTAACTACTAACTAATATATACTGACTACTAACTACCAACTACTAACTACTAACTACTAACTACTATCTAATAACAACTAACTACTAACTACTAACTACTAACTGCTAACTACTAACTACTAACTACTAACTAATAACTACTAGCTACTAACTGCTAACTACTAACTATTAACTACTACCTACTAATTACTAACTACTAACTACTAAATACTAACTACTGACTACTAACTACTAACTACTATCTACTAAATACTGACTACTAACTACTAACTACTAAATACTAACTACTGACTGCTAGCTACTAACTACTAACTACTAATTACTAGCTACTAACTACTAACTACTAACTACTAATTACTAACTACTAACTGCGAACTACTAACTATTAACTACTACATACTAACTACTAACGACTAATTACTAAATACTAACTACTGACTACTAAGTACTAACTACTAACTACTAACTACTGACTACTAACTACTAACTACTAACCACTAACTACTCACTAATAACTACTAACTACTAACTACTAAATACTAACTACTGACTATTAACTACTGACTACTAACTACTAACTACTGACTACTAACTACTAACTACTAACTACTAACTACCAACTACTAACTACTAACTACTAACTAATAACTACTAACTACTAACTACTAACTGCTAACTACTAACTACTAACTACTAACAAGTAACTACTAACTACTAACTGCTAACTACTAACTATTAACTACTACATACTAACTACTAACTACTAACTACTAAATACTAACTACTGACTGCTAACTAATAACTACTAATTACTAACTACTAACTGCTAACTACTATCTACTAACTACTAACTACTAACTACTGACTACTAACTACTAACTACTAACTACTAACTACCAACTACTAACTACTAACTACTAACTAATAACTACTGACTACTAACTACTAACTACTAACTACTAACTACTAACTACTATCTAATAACAACTAACTACTAACTACTAACTGCTAACTACTAACTACTAACTAGTAACTACTAGCTACTAACTGCTAACTACTAACTATTAACTACTACCTACTAATTACTAACTACTAACTACTAAATACTAACTACTGACTACTAACTACTAAATACTAACTACTGACTGCTAACTAATAACTACTGACTACTAACTACTAACTACTAACTACAAACTACTAACTACTAACTACTAACTACTAACTACTAACTACTAACTTATAACTAATAACTACTAACTACTAACTACTAACTGCTAACTACTAACTACTAACTACTAACTACTAACTACTGACTTCTAACTACTAACTACTAACTACCAACTACTAACTACTAACTACTAACTAATAACTACTGACTACTAACTACTAACTACTAACTACTAACTACTATCTAATAACAACTAACTACTAACTACTAACTGCTAACTACTAACTACTAACTACTAACTAGTAACTACTAGCCACTAACTGCTAACTACTAACTATTAACTACTACCTACTAATTACTAACTACTAACTACTAAATACTAACTACTGACTGCTAACTAATAACTACTGACTACTAACTACTAACTACTAACTACAAACTACTAACTACTAACTACTAACTACTAACTACTAACTGCTAACTAATAACTACTAACTACTAACTACTATCTGCTAACTACTAACTACTGACTACTAACTACTAACTACTAACTATCAACTACTAACTACTAACTACTAACTAATAACTACTGACTACTAACTACTAACTACTAACTACTAACTACTATCTAATAACAACTAACTACTAACTACTAACTACTAACTGCTAACTACTAACTACTAACTACTAACTAGTAACTACTAGCTACTAACTGCTAACTACTAACTATTAACTACTACCTACTAATTACTAACTACTAACTACTAAATACTAACTACTGACTACTAACTACTAACTACTATCTACTAAATACTGACTACTAACTACTAACTACTAATTACTAACTACTAACTACTAAATACTAACTAATAACTACTAACTACTAACCACTAAGTACTAACAACTAACTACTATCTACTAAATACTAACTACTAAGTACATTTTACTAATTACTAACTACTAACTAGTAACCACTAACTACTCACTAATAACTACTAACTACTAACTACTAAGTACTGACTCTTAACTACTAACTAATAACTACTAACTACTAACTACTAACTACTAACTAATAACTACTGACTACTAACTACAAACTACTAACTACAAACTACTAAATACTAATTACTAACTTCTAACTAATAACTACTAACTACTAACTACTAACTGCTAACTAATAACTAATAACTACTGACTACTAACTACTAACTACTAACTACAAACTACTAACTACTAATTACTACCTACTAACTACTAACTAATAACTACTGACTACTAACTACTAACTAATAACTACTAACTACTAACTGCTAACTACTAACCACTAACTAATAACTACTAACTACTAACTGCTAACTACTAACTATTAACTACTACATACTGACTACTAACTAGTAACTACTAAATACTATCTACTAACTACTAACTACTAAATACTAACTACTGACTGCTAACTAATAACTACTGACTACTAACTACTAACTACTAACTACAAACTACTAACTACTAACTACTAACTACTAACTACTAACAACTAACTACTAACTAATAACTACTAACTACTAACTACTAACTGCTAACTACTAACTACTAACTACTAACTACTAACTACTGACTACTAACTACTAACTACTAACTACCAACTACTAACTACTAACTAATAACTACTGACTACTAACTACTAACTACTATTTACTAACTACTAACTACTAACTACAATCTAATAACTGCTAACTACTAACTACTAACTACTAACTGCTAACTACTAACTACTAACTACTAACTAGTAACTACTAGCTACTAACTGCTAACTACTAACTATTAACTACTACCTACTAATTACTAACTACTAACTACTAAATACTAACTACTGACTACTAACTACTAACTACTATTTACTAAATACTAACTACTAAATACTAACTCATAACTACTAACTACTAACTACTAAGTACTAACAACTAACTACTATCTACTAAATACTAACTACTAAGTACTTTTTACTAATTACTAACTACTAACTACCAACCACTAACTACTCACTTATAACTACTAACTTCTAACTACTAAGTACTGACTCTTAACTACTAACTACTAACTACTAACTAATAACTACTGACTACTAACTACTAACTACTAACTACAAACTACTAACTACTAATTACTAACTACTAACTACTAACTAATAACTACTGACTCTTAACTACTAACTACTAACTACTAACTACTAACTACTAACTAATAACTACTGACTACTAACTACCAACTACTAACTACAAACTACTAACTACTATTTACTAACTACTAACTACTAACTAATAACTACTAACTACTAACTACCAACTGCTAACTACTAACCACTAACTACTAACTACTAACTGCTAACTACTAACTATTAACTACTACATACTGACTACTAACTACTAACTACTAACTACTAATTACTAACTACTAACTACTAACTAATAACTACTGACTCTTAACTACTAACTACTAACTACTAACTACTAACTACTAACTAATAACTACTGACTACTAACTACTAACTACTAACTACAAACTACTAACTACTAATTACTAACTACTAACTACTAACTAATAACTACTAACTACTAACTACCAACTGCTAACTACTAACCACTAACTACTAACTACTAACTGCTAACTACTAACTATTAACTACTACATACTGACTACTAACTACTAACTACTAAATACTAACTACTGATTACTAGCTACTAACTACTAACTACTAGCTACTAACTACTAACTACTAACTACTAACTACTAACTACTAACTGCTAACTACTAACTATTAACTACTACATACTAACTACAAACGACTATTTACTAAATACTAACTACTGACTACTAAGTACTACCTACTAACTACTAACCACTAACTACTGACTACTAACTACTAACTACTAACCACTAACTACTCACTAATAACTACTAACTACTAACTACTAAATACTAACTACTGACTACTAACTACTAATTACTAACTACTGACTACTAACTACTAACTACTAACTACTAACTACCAACTACTAACTACTAACTACTAACTAATAACTACTGACTACTAAGTACTACCTACTAACTACTAACTACTAACAACTAACTACTAACTAATAACTACTAACTACTAACTACTAACTGCTAACTACTAACTACTAACTACTAACTACTAACTACTAACTACTGACTACTAACTACTAACTACTAACTACTAACTACCAACTACTAACTACTAACTAATAACTACTGACTACTAACTACTAACTACTAACTACTAACTACTAACTACTAACTACAATCTAATAACTGCTAACTACTAACTACTAACTACTAACTGCTAACTACTAACTACTAACTACTAACTAGTAACTACTAGCTACTAACTGCTAACTACTAACTATTAACTACTACCTACTAATTACTAACTACTAACTACTAAATACTAACTACTGACTACTAACTACTAACTACTATTTACTAAATACTAACTACTAAATACTAACTCATAACTACTAAATACTAACTACTAAGTACTAACAACTAACTACTATCTACTAAATACTAACTACTAAGTACTTTTTACTAATTACTAACTATTAACTACTAACCACTAACTACTCACTAATAACTACTAACTACTAACTACTAAGTACTGACTCTTAACTACTAACTACTAACTACTAACTAATAACTACTGACTACTAACTACTAACTACTAACTACAAACTACTAACTACTAATTACTAACTACTAACTACTAACTAATAACTACTGACTCTTAACTACTAACTACTAACTACTAACTACTAACTAATAACTACTGACTACTAACTACTAACTACTAACTACAGACTACTAACTACTAATTACTAACTACTAACTACTAACTAATAACTACTAACTACTAACTACCAACTCCTAACTACTAACCACTAACTACTAACTACTAACTACTAACTGCTAACTACTAACTATTAACTACTACATACTGACTACTAACTACTAACTACTAAATACTAACTACTGATTACTAGCTACTAACTACTAACTACTAGCTACTAACTACTAACTACTAACTACTAACTACTAACTGCTAACTACTAACTATTAACTACTACATACTAACTACAAACGACTATTTACTAAATACTAACTACTGACTACTAAGTACTACCTACTAACTACTAACTACTAACTACTGACTACTAACTACTAACTACTAACCACTAACTACTCACTAATAACTACTAACTACTAACTACTAAATACTAACTACTGACTACTAACTACTAATTACTAACTACTGACTACTAACTACTAACTACTAACTACTAACTACCAACTACTAACTACTAACTAATAACTAATAACTACTGACTACTAACTACAAACTACTAACTACTAACTACTAACTGCTAACTACTAACTACTATCTAATAATTACTAACTACAAACTACTAACTGCTAACTACTAACTACTAACTACTAACTAGTAACTACTAACTACTAACTGCTAACTACTAACTATTAACTACTACATACTAACTACTAACTACTAAATATTAACTACTGACTACTAACTACTAACTACTAACTACTAACTACTGACTACTAACTACTAACTACTAATTACTAACTACTAACTACTAACTACTAACTACTAACTACTAACTACTAACTGCTAACTACTAACTACTATCTAATAATTACTAACTACAAACTACTAACTGGTAACTACTAACTACTAACTAGTAACTACTAACTACTAACTGCTAACTACTAACTATTAACTACTACATACTAATTACTAACTACTGACTACTAACTACTAACTACTAACTACTAACTACCAACTACTAACTACTAACTACTAACTACTAACTAATAACTACTGACTACTAACTACAAACTACTAACTACTAACTACTAACTGCTAACTACTAACTACTATCTAATAATTACTAACTACAAACTACTAACTGCTAACTACTAACTACTAACTAGTAATTACTAACTACTAACTGCTAACTACTAACTATTAACTACTACTTACTAACTACTAACTACTAAATATTAACTACTGACTACTAACTACTAACTACTAACTACTGACTACTAACTACTAACTACTAATTACTAACTACTAACTACTAACTACTAACTAATAACTACTAACTACTAACTACTAACTGCTAACTACTAACTACTAACTAGTAACTACTAACTACTAACTGCTAACTACTAACTATTAACTACTACATACTAACTACTAACTACTAAATATTAACTACTGACTACTAACTACTAACTACTAACTACTAACTACTAAATACTAACTACTGACTACTAACTACTAACTACTAACTACAAACTACTAACTACTAACTAATAACTACTAACTAATAACTAATAACTACTTACTACTAACTACTAACTGCTAACTACCAACTACTAACTACTAACTACTAACTGCTAACTACTAACTATTAACTACTACATACTAACTACTAACTACTAACTACTAACTACTAACTACTAACTACTAACTACTAACTACTAACTACTAACTAGTAACTACTAACTGCTAACTACTAACTATTAACTACTACATACTAACTACTAACTACTAACTACTAACTACTAACTAATGACTACTAACTACTAACTAATAACTACTAACTACTAACTACTAACTGCTAACTACTAACTACTAACTACTAACTACTAACTACTAACTACTAACTTTTAACTAATAACTACTAACTACTAACTACTAAGTACTAACAACTAACTACTATCTACTAAATACTAACTACTAAGTACTTTTTTTAAATTACTAACTACTAACTACTAATCACTAACTACTCACTAATAACTACTAACTACTAACTAATAACTACTGACTACTAACTACAAACTACTAACTACTAACTACTAACTGCTAACTACTAACTACTATCTTATAATTACTAACTACAAACTACTAACTGCTAACTACTAACTACTAACTAGTAACTACTAACTACTAACTGCTAACTACTAACTATTAACTACTACATACTAACTACTAACTACTAAATATTAACTACTGACTACTAACTACTAACTACTAACTTTTAACTACTGACTACTAACTACTAACTACTAATTACTAAGTACTAACTACTAACTACTAACTAATAACTACTAACTACTAACTACTAAGTACTAACAACTAACTACTATCTACTAAATACTAACTACTAAGTACTTTTTTTAAATTACTAACTACTAACTACTAATCACTAACTACTCACTAATAACTACTAACTACTAACTACTAAATACTAACTACTGACTACTAACTACTAACTACTAACTACAAACTACTAACTACTAACTAATAACTACTAACTAATAACTACTTACTACTAACTACTAACTGCTAACTACCAACTACTAACTACTAACTACTAACTGCTAACTACTAACTATTAACTACTACATACTAACTACTAACTACTAACTACTAACTACTAACTACTAACTAGTAACTACTAACTGCTAACTACTAACTTTTAACTACTACATACTAACTACTAACTACTAACTACTAACTACTAACTACTAACTACTAACTACTAACTAATGACTACTAACTACTAACTAATAACTACTAACTACTAACTACTAACTGCTAACTGCTAACTACTAACTACTAACTACTAACTACTAACCAATAACTACTAACTACTAACTACTAACTGCTAACTACTAACTACTAACTACTAACTAGTATCTACTAACTACTAACTGCTAACTACTAACTATTAACTACTACATACTAACTACTAACTACTAACTACTAACTACTAACTACTAACTACTAACTACTAACTAATAACTACTAACTACTAACTACTAACTGCTAACTACTAACTACTAACTACTAATTACTAACTACTAACTACTAACTGCTAACTACTAACTACTAACTACTAACTACTAACTACTAACTACTAACTTTTAACTAATAACTACTAACTACTAACTACTAAGTACTAACAACTAACTACTATCTACTAAATACTAACTACTAAGTACTTTTTTTAAATTACTAACTACTAACTACTAATCACTAACTACTCACTAATAACTACTAACTACTAACTAAAAACTACTGACTACTAACTACAAACTACTAACTACTAACTACTAACTGCTAACTACTAACTACTATCTAATAATTACTAACTACAAACTACTAACTGCTAACTACTAACTACTAACTAGTAACTACTAACTACTAACTGCTAACTACTAACTATTAACTACTACATACTAACTACTAACTACTAAATATTAACTACTGACTACTAACTACTAACTACCAACTACTAACTACTGACTACTAACTACTAACTACTAATTACTAAGTACTAACTACTAACTACTAACTAATAACTACTAACTACTAACTACTAAGTACTAACAACTAACTACTATCTACTAAATACTAACTACTAAGTACTTTTTTTAAATTACTAACTACTAACTACTAATCACTAACTACTCACTAATAACTACTAACTACTAACTACTAAATACTAACTACTGACTACTAACTACTAACTACTAACTACAAACTACTAACTACTAACTAATAACTACTAACTAATAACTACTTACTACTAACTACTAACTGCTAACTACCAACTACTAACTACTAACTACTAACTGCTAACTACTAACTATTAACTTCTACATACTAACTACTAACTACTAACTACTAACTACTAACTACTAACTAGTAACTACTAACTGCTAACTACTAACTTTTAACTACTACATACTAACTACTAACTACTAACTACTAACTACTAACTAATGACTACTAACTACTAACTAATAACTACTAACTACTAACTACTAACTGCTAACTGCTAACTACTAACTACTAACTACTAACTAATAACTACTAACTACTAACTACTAACTGCTAACTACTAACTACTAACTACTAACTAGTATCTACTAACTACTAACTGCTAACTACTAACTATTAACTACTACATACTAACTACTAACTACTAACTACTAACTACTAACTACTAACTACTAACTAATAACTACTAACTACTAACTACTAACTGCTAACTACTAACTACTAACTACTAATTACTAACTACTAACTACTAACTACTAACTAATAACTACTAACTACTAAATACTAACTACTGACTACTAACTACTGACTACTAACTACTAACTCCTAACTACTAACTAGTGACTACTAACTACTAACTACTAACTACTAACTACTAACTACTAACTACTCACTAATAACTACTAACTACTAAATACTAACTACTGACTACTAACTACTGACTACTAACTACTAACTCCTAACTACTAACTAGTGACTACTAGCTACTAACTACTAACTACTAACTACTAACTACTAACTACTAACTAATAACTACTGAATACTAACTACTAACTACAAAATACTAACTACTAAGTACTAACAACTAACTACTATCTACTAAATACTAACTACTAAGTACTTTTTACTAATTACTAACTACTAACTACTAACCACTAACTACTCACTAATAACTACTAACTACTAAATACTAACTACTGACTACTAACTACTGACTACTAACTACTAACTCCTAACTACTAACTACTAACTACTAACTACTAACTGCTAACTATTAACTATTAACTACTACATACTAACTACTAATTACTAAATACTAACTACTGACTACTAACTACTAACTACTAAATACTAACTACTAACTACTGACTACTAACTACTAACTACTAACCACTAACTACTCACTAATAACTACTAACTACTAACTACTAACTGCTAACTACTAACTACTAACTACTAATTACTAACTACTAACTACTAACTACTAACTAATAACTACTAACTACTAAATACTAACTACTGACTACTAACTACTGACTACTAACTACTAACTCCTAACTACTAACTAGTGACTACTAACTACTAACTACTAACTACTAACTACTAACTACTAACTACTCACTAATAACTACTAACTACTAAATACTAACTACTGACTACTAACTACTGACTACTAACTACTAACTCCTAACTACTAACTAGTGACTACTAACTACTAACTACTAACTACTAACTACTAACTACTAACTAATAACTACTGAATACTAACTACTAACTACAAAATACTAACTACTAAGTACTAACAACTAACTACTATCTACTAAATACTAACTACTAAGTACTTTTTACTAATTACTAACTACTAACTACTAACCACTAACTACTCACTAATAACTACTAACTACTAAATAATAACTACTGACTACTAACTACTGACTACTAACTACTAACTCCTAACTACTAACTAGTGACTACTAACTACTAACTACTAACTACTAACTACTAACTACTAACTAATAACTACTGACTACTAACTACTAACTACAAAATACTAACTACTAATTACTAACTACTAACTACTGACTACTAACTACTAACTACTAACTACTAAGTACTAACAACTAACTACTAACTACAAAATACTAACTACTAATTACTAACTACTAACTACTAACTACCTACTACTGACTACTAACTACTAACTACTAACTACTAATTACTAACTACTAACTACTAACTACTAACTAATAACTACTGACTACTAACTACTAACTACAAAATACTAACTACTAAGTACTAACAACTAACTACTATCTACTAAATACTAACTACTAAGTACTTTTTACTAATTACTAACTACTAACTACTAACCACTAACTACTCACTAATAACTGCTAACTACTAACTATTAACTACTACATACTAACTACTAACTACCAACTACTAACTACTAATTACTAACTACTAACTAATAACTACTAACTACTAACTACTAACTAATAACTACTAACTACTAACTACTAACTGCTAACTACTAACTACTAACTACTAACTACTAACTACTAACTACTAACTAATAACTACTAACTACTAACTACTAACTGCTAACTACTAACTACTAACTACTAACTAGTATCTACTAACTACTAACTGCTAACTACTAACTATTAACTACTACATACTAACTACTAACTACCAACTACTAACTACTAATTACTAACTACTAACTAATAACTACTAACTACTAACTACTCACTAATAACTGCTAACTACTAACTATTAACTACTACATACTAACTACTAACTGCTAACTACTAATTACTAACTAATAACTACTAACTACTAACTACTAACTAATAACTACTAACTACTAACTACTAACTACTAACTAATAACTACTAACTACTAACTACTAACTGCTAACTACTAACTACTAACTACTAACTACTAACTACTAACTACTAACTAATAACTACTAACTACTAACTACTAACTGCTAACAACTAATTACTAACTACTAACTAGTATCTACTAACTACTAACTGCTAACTACTAACTATTAACTACTACATACTAACTACTAACTACCAACTACTAACTACTAATTACTAACTACTAACTAATAACTACTAACTACTAACTACTCACTAATAACTGCTAACTACTAACTATTAACTACTACATACTAACTACTAACTGCTAACTACTAATTACTAACTAATAACTACTAACTACTAACTACTAACTAATAACTACTAACTACTAACTACTAACTACTAACTAATAACTACTAACTACTAACTACTAACTGCTAACTACTAACTACTAACTACTAACTACTAACTACTAACTACTAACTAATAACTACTAACTACTAACTACTAACTGCTAACAACTAATTACTAATTACTAACTACTAACTACTAACTACTAACTAATAACTACTAACTACTAACTACTAAGTACTAACAACTAACTACTATCTACTAAATACTAACTACTAAGTACTTTTTACTAATTACTAACTACTAACTACTAACCACTAACTACTCACTAATAACTACTAACTACTAAATACTAACTAATGACTACTAAATACTAACTCCTAACTACTAACTACTGCCTACTAACTACTAACTGCTTACTACTAACTACTAACTACTAACTACTAACTAATAACTACTGACTACTAACTACTAACTACAAAATACTAACTACTAATTACTAACTACTAACTACTAACTACTAACTAATAACTACTGACTACTAACTACTAACTACAAAATACTAACTACTAATTACTAACTACTAACTACTAACTACTAACTACTGACTACTAACTACTAACTACTATTTACTAAGTACTAACTACTAACTAGTGACTACTAACTACTAACTACTAACTACTAACTACTAACTACTAACTACTAACTAATAGCTACTGACTACTAACTACTAACTACAAAATACTAACTACTAATTACTAACTACTAACTACTAACTACTAACTACTGACTACTAACTACTAACTACTAACTACTAAGTACTAACAACTAACTACTAATTACAAAATACTAACTACTAATTACTAACTACTAACTACTAACTACTAACTACTGACTACTAACTACTAACTACTAACTACTAACTACTAACTAAAAACTACTAACTACTAACTACTAACTGCTAACAACTAATTACTAATTACTAACTACTAACTACTAACTACTAACTAATAACTACTAACTACTAACTACTAAGTACTAACAACTAACTACTATCTACTAAATACTAACTACTAAGTACTTTTTACTAATTACTAACTACTAACCACTAACTACTCACTAATAACTACTAACTACTAAATACTAACTACTGACTACTAAATACTAACTCCTAACTACTAACTACTGCCTACTAACTACTAACTGCTTACTACTAACTACTAACTACTAACTACTAACTAATAACTACTGACTACTAACTACTAACTACAAAATACTAACTACTAATTACTAACTACTAACTACTAACTACTAACTACTGACTACTAACTACTAATTACTAACTACTAACTACTAAGTACTAACTACTAACTAGTGACTACTAACTACTAACTACTAACTACTATCTACTAACTACTAACTACTAACTAATAGCTACTGACTACTAACTACTAACTACAAAATACTAACTACTAATTACTAACTACTAACTACTAACTACTAACTACTGACTACTAACTACTAACTACTAACTACTAAGTACTAACAACTAACTACTAACTACAAAATACTAACTACTAATTACTAACTACTAACTACTAACTACTAACTACTGACTACTAACTACTAACTACTAACTACTAACTACTAACTAATAACTACTAACTACTAACTACTAACTGCTAAAAACTAATTACTAATTACTAACTACTAACTACTAACTACTAACTAATAACTACTAACTACTAACTACTAAGTACTAACAACTAACTACTATCTACTAAATACTAACTACTAAGTACTTTTTACTAATTACTAACTACTAACCACTAACTACTCACTAATAACTACTAACTACTAAATACTAACTACTGACTACTATATACTAACTCCTAACTACTAACTACTGCCTACTAACTACTAACTGCTTACTACTAACTACTAACTACTAACTAATAACTACTGACTACTAACTACTAATTACAAAATACTAACTACTAATTACTAACTACTAACTACTAACTACTAACTACTGACTACTAACTACTAACTACTAATTACTAACTACTAACTACTAACTACTAACTAATAACTACTGACTACTAACTACTAACTACAAAATACTAACTACTAATTACTAACTACTAACTACTAACTACTAACTACTGACTACTAACTACTAACTACTATTTACTAAGTACTAACTACTAACTAGTGACTACTAACTACTAACTACTAACTACTAACTACTAACTACTAACTACTAACTAATAGCTACTGACTACTAACTACTAACTACAAAATACTAACTACTAATTACTAACTACTAACTACTAACTACTAACTACTGACTACTAACTACTAACTACTAACTACTAAGTACTAACAACTAACTACTAATTACAAAATACTAACTACTAATTACTAACTACTAACTACTAACTACTAACTACTGACTA
This sequence comes from Convolutriloba macropyga, assembly GCF_964194025.1. Classification (NCBI taxonomy): domain Eukaryota; kingdom Metazoa; phylum Xenacoelomorpha; order Acoela; family Convolutidae; genus Convolutriloba; species Convolutriloba macropyga. The sequence continues at coordinate 30,897,704 of NC_134469.1, read as the reverse complement.
CTAACTACTAACTACTAACTACTAACTACTAACTAAAAACTACTAACTACTAACTACTAACTGCTAACAACTAATTACTAATTACTAACTACTAACTACTAACTACTAACTAATAACTACTAACTACTAACTACTAAGTACTAACAACTAACTACTATCTACTAAATACTAACTACTAAGTACTTTTTACTAATTACTAACTACTAACCACTAACTACTCACTAATAACTACTAACTACTAAATACTAACTACTGACTACTAAATACTAACTCCTAACTACTAACTACTGCCTACTAACTACTAACTGCTTACTACTAACTACTAACTACTAACTACTAACTAATAACTACTGACTACTAACTACTAACTACAAAATACTAACTACTAATTACTAACTACTAACTACTAACTACTAACTACTGACTACTAACTACTAATTACTAACTACTAACTACTAAGTACTAACTACTAACTAGTGACTACTAACTACTAACTACTAACTACTATCTACTAACTACTAACTACTAACTAATAGCTACTGACTACTAACTACTAACTACAAAATACTAACTACTAATTACTAACTACTAACTACTAACTACTAACTACTGACTACTAACTACTAACTACTAACTACTAAGTACTAACAACTAACTACTAACTACAAAATACTAACTACTAATTACTAACTACTAACTACTAACTACTAACTACTGACTACTAACTACTAACTACTAACTACTAACTACTAACTAATAACTACTAACTACTAACTACTAACTGCTAAAAACTAATTACTAATTACTAACTACTAACTACTAACTACTAACTAATAACTACTAACTACTAACTACTAAGTACTAACAACTAACTACTATCTACTAAATACTAACTACTAAGTACTTTTTACTAATTACTAACTACTAACCACTAACTACTCACTAATAACTACTAACTACTAAATACTAACTACTGACTACTATATACTAACTCCTAACTACTAACTACTGCCTACTAACTACTAACTGCTTACTACTAACTACTAACTACTAACTAATAACTACTGACTACTAACTACTAATTACAAAATACTAACTACTAATTACTAACTACTAACTACTAACTACTAACTACTGACTACTAACTACTAACTACTAATTACTAACTACTAACTACTAACTACTAACTAATAACTACAAACTACTAACTACTAAGTACTAACAACTAACTACTATCTACTAAATACTAACTAATAACTACTAACTACTAACTACTAACTGCTAAATACCAACTACTAACTACTAACTACTAACTGCTAACTACTAACTATTAACTACTACATACTGACTACTAACTACTAACTACTAACTACTAACTAATAACTAATAACTACTAACTACTAACTACTAACTGCTAACAACTAATTACTAATTACTAACTACTAACTACTAACTACTAACTAATAACTACTAACTACTAAGTACTAAGTACTAACAACTAACTACTATCTACTAAATACTAACTACTAAGTACTTTTTACTAATTACTAACTACTAACTACTAACCACTAACTACTCACTAATAACTACTGACTACTAAATACTAACTACTGACTACTAAATACTAACTCCTAACTACTAACTACTGCATACTAACTACTAACTGCTTACTACTAACTACTAACTACTAACTACTAACTAATAACTACTGACTACTAACTACTAACTACAAAATACTAACTACTAATTACTAACTACTAACTACTAACTACTGACTACTAACTACTAACTACTAATTACTAACTACTAATTACTAACTACTAACTACTAACTACTAACTACTGACTACTAACTACTAATTACTAACTACTAACTACTAAGTACTAACTACTAACTAGTGACTACTAACTACTAACTACTAACTACTAACTACTAACTACTAACTACTAACTAATAGCTACTGACTACTAACTACTAACTACAAAATACTAACTACTAATTACTAACTACTAACTACTAACTACTAACTACTGACTACTAACTACTAATTACTAACTACTAACTACTAAGTACTAACTACTAACTAGTGACTACTAACTACTAACTACTAACTACTAACTACTAACTAATAGCTACTGACTACTAACTACTAACTACAAAATACTAACTACTAATTACTAACTACTAACTACTAAGTACTAACTACTAACTAGTGACTACTAACTACTAACTACTAACTACTAACTACTAACTACTAACTACTGACTACTAACTACTAATTACTAACTACTAACTACTAAGTACTAACTACTAACTAGTGACTACTAACTACTAACTACTAACTACTAACTACTAACTAATAGCTACTAACTACTAACTACTAACTACTGACTACTAACTACTAATTACTAACTACTAACTACTAAGTACTAACTACTAACTAGTGACTACTAACTACTAACTACTAACTACTAACTACTAACTACTAACTACTAACTAATAGCTACTGACTACTAACTACTAACTACAAAATACTAACTACTAATTACTAACTACTAACTACTAACTACTAACTACTGACTACTAACTACTAACTACTAACTACTAAGTACTAACAACTAACTACTAACTACAAAATACTAACTACTAATTACTAACTACTAACTACTAACTACTAACTACTGACTACTAATTACTAACTACTGCCTACTAACTACTAACTGCTTACTACTAACTACTAACTACTAACTACTAACTAATAACTACTGACTACTAACTACTAACTACAAAATACTAACTACTAATTACTAACTACTAACTACTAACTACTGACTACTAACTACTAATTACTAACTACTAACTACTAAGTACTAACTACTAACTAGTGACTACTAACTACTAACTACTAACTACTAACTGCTAACTACTAACTAATAGCTACTGACTACAAACTACTAACTACAAAATACTAACTACTAATTACTAACTACTAACTACTAACTACTGACTACTAACTACTAACTACTAACTACTAAGTACTAACAACTAACTACTAACTACAAAATACTAACTACTAATTACTAACTACTAACTACTAACTACTAACTACTGACTACTAACTACTAACTACTAACTACTAACTACTAACTACTAACTACTAACTAATAGCTACTAACTACTAACTACTAACTACTGACTACTAACTACTAATTACTAACTACTAACTACTAAGTACTAACTACTAACTACTGACTACTAACTACTAACTACTAACTACTAAGTACTAACAACTAACTACTAACTACAAAATACTAACTACTAGTTACTAACTACTAACTACTAACTACTAACTACTGACTACTAATTACTAACTACTGCCTACTAACTACTAACTGCTTACTACTAACTACTAACTACTAACTACTAACTAATAACTACTGACTACTAACTACTAACTACAAAATACTAACTACTAATTACTAACTACTAACTACTAACTACTGACTACTAACTACTAATTACTAACTACTAACTACTAAGTACTAACTACTAACTAGTGACTACTAACTACTAACTACTAACTACTAACTGCTAACTACTAACTAATAGCTACTGACTACAAACTACTAACTACAAAATACTAACTACTAATTACTAACTACTAACTACTAACTACTGACTACTAACTACTAACTACTAACTACTAAGTACTAACAACTAACTACTAACTACAAAATACTAACTACTAATTACTAACTACTAACTACTAACTACTAACTACTGACTACTAACTACTAACTACTAACTACTAACTACTAACTACTAACTAATAACTACTAACTACTAACTACTAACTGCTAACAACTAATTACTAATTACTAACTACTAACTACTAACTACTAACTAATAACTACTAACTACTAACTACTAAGTACTAACAACTAACTACTATCTACTAAATACTAACTACTAAGTACTTTTTACTAATTACTAACTACTAACCACTAACTACTCACTAATAACTACTAACTACTAAATACTAACTACTGACTACTATATACTAACTCCTAACTACTAACTACTGCCTACTAACTACTAACTGCTTACTACTAACTACTAACTACTAACTACTAACTAATAACTACTGACTACTAACTACTAACTACAAAATACTAACTACTAATTACTAACTACTAACTACTAACTACTCACTACTGACTACTAACTACTAACTACTAATTACTAACTACTAACTACTAACTACTAACTAATAACTACTAACTACTAACTACTAAGTACTAACAACTAACTACTATCTACTAAATACTAACTAATAACTACTAACTACTAACTACTAACTGCTAAATACCAACTACTAACTACTAACTACTAACTGCTAACTACTAACTATTAACTACTACATACTGACTACTAACTACTAACTACTAACTACTAACTAATAACTAATAACTACTAACTACTAACTACTAACTGCTAACAACTAATTACTAATTACTAACTACTAACGACTAGCTACTAACTAATAACTACTAACTACTAAGTACTAAGTACTAACAACTAACTACTATCTACTAAATACTAACTACTAAGTACTTTTTACTAATTACTAACTACTAACTACTAACCACTAACTACTCACTAATAACTACTGACTACTAAATACTAATTACTGACTACTAAATACTAACTCCTAACTACTAACTACTGCATACTAACTACTAACTGCTTACTACTAACTACTAACTACTAACTACTAACTAATAACTACTGACTACTAACTACTAACTACAAAATACTAACTACTAATTACTAACTACTAACTACTAACTACTAACTACTGACTACTAACTACTAACTACTAATTACTAACTACTAACTACTAACTACTAACTACTAACTAATAACTACTAACTACTAACTACTAAGTACTAACAACTAACTACTATCTACTAAATACTAACTAATAACTACCAACTACTAACTACTAACTACTAACTGCTAACTACTAACTATTAACTACTACATACTGACTACTAACTACTAACTACTAACTACTAACTACTAACTAGTAACTACTAACTACTAACTGCTAACTACTAACTATTAACTACTACATACTAACTACTAACTACTAACTACTAACTACTACCTACTACCTACTAACTACTAACTAATAACTACTAAATACTAACTACTGACTACTATATACTAACTCCTAACTACTAACTACTGCCTACTAACTACTAACTGCTTACTACTAACTACTAACTACTAACTACTAACTAATAACTACTGACTACTAACTACTAACTACAAAATACTAACTACTAATTACTAACTACTAACTACTAACTACTCACTACTGACTACTAACTACTAACTACGAATTACTAACTACTAACTACTAACTACTAACTAATAACTACTAACTACTAACTACTAAGTACTAACAACTAACTACTATCTACTAAATACTAACTAATAACTACTAACTACTAACTACTAACTGCTAAATACCAACTACTAACTACTAACTACTAACTGCTAACTACTAACTATTAACTACTACATACTGACTACTAACTACTAACTACTAACTACTAACTAATAACTAATAACTACTAACTACTAACTACTAACTGCTAACAACTAATTACTAATTACTAACTACTAACTACTAACTACTAACTAATAACTACTAACTACTAAGTACTAAGTACTAACAACTAACTACTATCTACTAAATACTAACTACTAAGTACTTTTTACTAATTACTAACTACTAACTACTAACCACTAACTACTCACTAATAACTACTGACTACTAAATACTAACTACTGACTACTAAATACTAACTCCTAACTACTAACTACTGCATACTAACTACTAACTGCTTACTACTAACTACTAACTACTAACTACTAACTAATAACTACTGACTACTAACTACTAACTACAAAATACTAACTACTAATTACTAACTACTAACTACTAACTACTAACTACTGACTACTAACTACTAACTACTAATTACTAACTACTAACTACTAACTACTAACTACTAACTAATAACTACTAACTACTAACTACTAAGTACTAACAACTAACTACTATCTACTAAATACTAACTAATAACTACCAACTACTAACTACTAACTACTAACTGCTAACTACTAACTATTAACTACTACATACTGACTACTAACTACTAACTACTAACTACTAACTACTAACTAGTAACTACTAACTACTAACTGCTAACTACTAACTATTAACTACTACATACTAACTACTAACTACTAACTACTAACTACTACCTACTACCTACTAACTACTAACTAATAACTACTAACTACTAACTACTAACTACTAATTAATAACTACTGACTACTAACTACTAACTGCTAACTACTAACTACTAATTACTAACTACTAACTAATAACTACTAACTACTAACTACTAACTGCTAACTACTAACTACTAACTACTAACTAGTATCTACTAACTACTAACTGCTAACTACTAACTATTAACTACTAAATACTAACTACTAACTACTAACTACTAACTAACAACTACTAACTACTAACTACTAACTGCTAACTACTAACTACTAACTACAAATTACTAACTACTAACTACTAACTACTAACTACTAACTAATAACTACTAACTACTAACTACTAACTACTAATTAATAACTACTAACTACTAACTACTAACTGCTAACTACTAACTACTAACTACTAACTACTAACTAATAACTACTAACTACTAACTACTAACTGCTAACTACTAACTACTAACTACTAACTAGTATCTACTAACTACTAACTGCTAACTACTAACTATTAACTACTACATACTAACTACTAACTACTAACTACTAACTACTACCTACTACCTACTAACTACTAACTAATAACTACTAACTACTAACTACTAACTACTAATTAATAACTACTAACTACTAACTACTAACTGCTAACTACTAACTACTAACTACTAACTACTAACTAATAACTACTAACTACTAACTACTAACTGCTAACTACTAACTACTAACTACTAACTAGTATCTACTAACTACTAACTGCTTACTACTAACTATTAACTACTAAATACTAACTACTAACTACTAACTACTAACTAACAACTACTAACTACTAACTACTAACTGCTAACTACTAACTACTAACTACAAATTACTAACTACTAACTACTAACTACTAACTACTAACTAATAACTACTAACTACTAACTACTAAGTACAAACAACTAACTACTATCTAATAAATACGAACTACCAAGTACTTTTTACTAATTACTAACTACTAACTCCTAACCACTAACTACTCACTAATAACTACTAACTACTAAATACTAACTACCGACTACTAACTACTAACCCCTAACTATTAACTACTGACTACTAACTACTAACTACTAACTACTAACTAATAACTACTAAATACTAATTAATAACTACTGACTACTAACTACTAACTACTAACTACAAACTACTAACTACTAATTACTAACTACTAACTACTAACTACTGACTACTGACTACTAACTACTAACTACTAATTACTAACTACTAACTACTAACTACTAACTAATAACTACTAACTACTAACTACTAAGTAATAACAACTAACTACTATCTACTAAATACTAACTACTAAGTACTTTTTACTAATTACTAACTACTAACTACTAACCACTAACTACTCACTAATAACTACTAACTACTAGCTACTAAAAACTAACTACTGACTACTAACTACTAACTACTAACTACTAACTACTGACTACTAACCACTAACTACTAACTACTAATTACTAACTCATAACTACTGACTACTAACTACTAACTACTAACTACAAACTACTAACTACTAACTACTAACTAATAACTAATAACTACTAACTACTAACTGCTAACTACTAACTACTAACTACTAACTACTAACTACTAACTACTAACTGCTAACTGCTAACTTTTAACTACTACATACTGACTACTAACTACTAAGTACTAAATACTAACTACTGACTACTAACTACTAACTACTAACTACTAACTACTAACTACTAGCTACTAACTACTAACTACTAACTACTAACTACTAACTACTAACTGCTAACTAATAACTATTAACTACTACATACTAACTACTAATTACTAAATACTAACGACTGACTACTAACTACTCACTACTAAATACTAACTACTAACTACTAACTACTAACTAATAACTACTAACTACTAACTACTAACTGCTAACTACTAACTACTAACTACATATTACTAACTACTAACTACTAACTACTAACTACTAACTAATAACTACTAACTACTAACTACTAAGTACAAACAACTAACTACTATCTAATAAATACTAACTACTAAGTACTTTTTACTAATTACTAACTACTAACTACTAACCACTAACTACTCACTAATAACTACTAACTACTAAATACTAACTACTGACTACTAACTACTAACCCCTAACTACTAACTACTGACTACTAACTACTAACTACTAACTACTAACTACTAGCTAATAACTACTAACTACTAACTAATACTTACTGACTACTAACTACTAACTACTAACTACAAACTACTAACTACTAATTACTAACTACTAACTACTAACTACTAACTACTGACTACTGACTACTAACTACTAACTACTAATTGCTAACTACTAACTACTAACTACTAACTACTAACTACTAACCACTAACTAATAACTACTAACTACTAACTACTAAGTACTAACAACTAATTACTATCTACTAAATACTAACTACTAAGTACTTTTTACTAATTACTAACTACTAACTACTAACCACTAACTACTCACTAATAACTACTAACTACTAGCTACTAAAAACTAACTACTGACTACTAACTACTAAATACTAACTACTAACTACTGACTACTAACCACTAACTACTAACTACTAACTACTAACTCATAACTAATGACTAATAACTACTAACTACTAACTACTAACTACTAACTACTAACTACTAACTACTAACTACTAACTACTAACTAATAACTACTAACTACTAACTACTAACTACTAATTGCTAACTACTAACTATTAACTACTACATAATGACTACTAACTACTAAGTACTAAATACTAACTACTGACTACTAACTACTAACTACTAACTACTAACTACTAACTACTAACTACTAACTACTAACTACTAACTACTAACTACTAACTACTAACTACTAACTACTAACTACTAACTGCTAACTATTAACTATTAACTACTACATACTAACTACTAATTACTAAATACTAACTACTGACTACTAACTACTAACTACTAAATACTAACTACTAACTACTGACTACTAACTACTAACTACTAACCACTAACTACTAACTCATAACTAATGACTAATAACTACTAACTACTAACTACTAACTACTAACTACTAACTACTAACTACTAACTACTAACTACTAACTACTAACTACTAACTACTAACTGCTAACTACTAACTATTAACTACTACATACTGACTACTAACTACTAAGTACTAAATACTAACTACTGACTACTAACTACTAACTACTAACTAATAACTACTAACTACTAGCTACTAAAAACTAACTACTGACTACTAACTACTAACTACTAACTACTAACTACTGACTACTAACCACTAACTACTAACTACTAACTACTAACTCATAACTAATGACTAATAACTACTAACTACTAACTACTAACTACTAACTACTAACTACTAACTAATAACTACTAACTACTAACTACTAACTACTAACTGCTAACTACTAACTATTAACTACTACATACTGACTACTAACTACTAAGTACTAAATACTAACTACTGACTACTAACTACTAACTACTAACTACTAACTACTAGCTACTAACTACTAACTACTAACTACTAACTACTAACTACTAACTACTAACTACTAACTACTAACTGCTAACTATTAACTATTAACTACTACATACTAACTACTAATTACTAAATACTAACTACTGACTACTAACTACTAACTACTAAATACTAACTACTAACTACTGACTACTAACTACTAACTACTAACCACTAACTACTAACTCATAACTAATGACTAATAACTACTAACTACTAACTACTAACTACTAACTACTAACTACTAACTACTAACTACTAACTAATAACTACTAACTACTAAGTACTAACTACTAACTGCTAACTACTAACTATTAACTACTACATACTGACTACTAACTACTAAGTACTTTTTACTAATTACTAACTACTAACTACTAACCACTAACTACTCACTAATAACTACTAACTACTAGCTACTAAAAACTAACTACTGACTACTAACTACTAACTACTAACTACTAACTACTGACTACTAACCACTAACTACTAACTACTAACTACTAACTCATAACTAATGACTAATAACTACTAACTACTAACTACTAACTACTAACTACTAACTACTAACTACTAACTACTAACTACTAACTACTAACTAATAACTACTAACTACTAACTACTAACTACTAACTGCTAACTACTAACTATTAACTACTACATACTGACTACTAACTACTAAGTACTAAATACTAACTACTGACTACTAACTACTAACTACTAACTACTAACTACTAACTACTAGCTACTAACTACTAACTACTAACTACTAACTACTAACTACTAACTACTAACTACTAACTACTAACTACTAACTGCTAACTTTTAACTATTAACTACTACAAACTAACTACTAATTACTAAATACTAACTACTGACTACTAACTACTAACTACTAAATACTAACTACTAACTACTGACTACTAACTACTAACTACTAACCACTAACTACTCACTAATAACTACTAACTACTAACTACTAAATACTAACTACTGACTGCTAACTACTAACTATTAACTACTACATACTGACTACTAACTACTAAGTACTAAATACTAACTACTGACTACTAACTACTAACTACTAACTACTAACTACTAACTACTAGCTACTAACTACTAACTACTAATTACTAACTACTAACTACTAACTACTAACTACTAACTACTAACTACTAACTGCTAACTATTAACTATTAACTACTACATACTAACTACTAATTACTAAATACTAACTACTGACTACTAACTACTAACTACTAAATACTAACTACTACATACTGACTACTAACTACTAAGTACTTTTTACTAATTACTAACTACTAACTACTAACCACTAACTACTCACTAATAACTACTAACTACTAGCTACTAAAAACTAACTACTGACTACTAACTACTAACTACTAACTACTAACTACTGACTACTAACCACTAACTACTAACTACTAACTACTAACTCATAGCTAATGACTAATAACTACTAACTACTAACTACTAACTACTAACTACTAACTACTAACTACTAACTACTAACTACTAACTACTAACTAATAACTACTAACTACTAACTACTAAATACTAACTGCTAACTACTAACTATTAACTACTACATACTGACTACTAACTACTAAGTACTAAATACTAACTACTGACTACTAACTACTAACTACTAACTACTAACTACTAACTACTAACTACTAGCTACTAACTACTAACTACTAACTACTAACTACTAACTACTAACTACTAACTACTAACTACTAACTGCTAACTATTAACTATTAACTACTACAAACTAACTACTAATTACTAAATACTAACTACTGACTACTAACTACTAACTACTAAATACTAACTACTAACTACTGACTACTAACTACTAACTACTAACCACTAACTACTCACTAATAACTACTAACTACTAACTACTAAATACTAACTACTGACTGCTAACTACTAACTATTAACTACTACATACTGACTACTAACTACTAAGTACTAAATACTAACTACTGACTACTAACTACTAACTACTAACTACTAACTACTAACTACTAGCTACTAACTACTAACTACTAATTACTAACTACTAACTACTAACTACTAACTACTAACTACTAACTGCTAACTATTAACTATTAACTACTACATACTAACTACTAATTACTAAATACTAACTACTGACTACTAACTACTAACTACTAAATACTAACTACTAACTACTGACTACTAACTACTAACTACTAACCACTAACTACTCACTAATAACTACTAACTACTAACTACTAAATACTAACTACTGACTACTAACTACTAATTACTAACTACTAACTACTAACTACTAACTACTAACTAATAATTACTGACTACTAACTACTAACTACTAACTACAAACTACTAACTACTAATTACTAGCTACTAACTACTAACTACTAACTACTGACTACTGACTACTGACTACTGACTACTGACTACTAACTACTAACTACTAATTACTAACTACTAACTACTAACTACTAACTACTAACTACTAACCACTAACTAATAACTACTAACTACTAACTACTAAGTACTAACAACTAACTACTATCTACTAAATACTAACTACTAAGTACTTTTTACTAATTACTAACTACTAACTACTAACCACTAACTACTCACTAATAACTACTAACTACTAGCTACTAAAAACTAACTACTGACTACTAACTACTAACTACTAACTACTGACTACTAACCAATAACTACTAGCTACTAACTACTAACTCATAACTAATGACTAATAACTACTAACTACTAACTACTAACTACTAACTACTAACTACTAACTACTAACTATAAGACGTGTTCTAGAGCTTACCTTTGTTAGGATACTTCCTGAACTGTCTTATGGTTGTCTCAAGAATAATAGTTAATCTTAAGGCTTACCTGACTAACTAAAGTTCTATTTCTCTAGTCTGTTACTCTTCTATCTGAGCTTCAGTAGACGGTGCACGGGCCCCAATGCTACGGTCTAACGTTTATCTCAATACAAAACAAGAGCGGAATAGAGAGAGAGAAATATACTCTATTATTAAATCAGGATGGTAACTGGTACTGACTAAATTACTTTCTCTTCTGCTGAGAGAGGGTAGATGGGTAAACACATAAAGGGAAAGGAGGATAAAATAATATATCATTTTTATCCAATCAGGAAAGAGTATTTCAGTCTTTCTGAATAAAGTTTTTCAAATATTAAATATTCCTTTTTGGAAGTCATGTCTGACTCCATCTTTCCGGGGTTTAGAGTTGTTTTGAAAGTCTTCCAATCGAATATAGTAGAATATAGTTTATTAATTTCTCTGTAGTCTCTCTGAAGGATTTTCTTTCTTTTTTGGTTGTGTTGCTTGAAGATGTGAGTCGATTCCGAAACATCGGTTACCCAAAGAGCAAAGAGTGAACATCAACAACCACAAAAGTATCTATTCCACCACCACAATATCCAGTGGGCGGAGATCCTTCTGGGTAGGCCCGTCGTTGATGTTGTAGGCGTCCTGATGTCCGGCATCGACTTACCTGACTTACCTGGTTTGCTTGGTTTGTTTCTGTTAGCTGTTAGATGTTAAGAATCGTTTTTAGATTCACTACATGTTCTAGATATACGTAGTATCCCTTCCGGTTGGAAAGAAAACTTAGAGATGTATGTTATATGTTTATGTGTTAATTGTTATTTAACAAGCTATGGTTTTGGTAGTGACATAAAGGAAATTATGTCAACGAAATGGCTAATAACGTTTTTGTTTTCAGTGACATGTGATTTGTCGGCCATGCTGGTCAATTTTGTTACAGGAGTTGAACATATATCAATCAATGCTCCTGTTTGAAGTCATGAGTTATTTCAATGGTATTAATTCTTACAATTGTTTTGTCATACTTCTACGATTGCCCATTTGTGATTGTTACTGAGGAAACGTTTTTCGTGTCTGTAAGAGTGTGAAAATGCTGCTTATCACTTTGGTATATTGTTTCATTAAACGCTAGTCTCTTATGAATTTTTTAAAGGGTTACAGATCTCGCTTATAGTAGTTTGTAATGGGTATGCACACGGATGACAATTTCCTAATCCCAATTAACAGTTATTGCTTCAATTTCATGAATTAATGTAACGTCTCTGTCTGCGCGCTTACGATCTAAGGATCGACGTTTCCCGAGATCTGAATACTGTTTTCTATGTGAATTGTTACAATGATATCGGATTGTTAGTTGTTACTATAGCTATCGTCGTATAGTAGCTGTTTGAGTTACATATATTTCATGTATTTTGTTTTGTCACTTTTACAAATTTGCATGTGAAAATTTCGATTTGAGTGAAAATTCTGTTCTCTTTTGTTTTTAATCTGACTATTTCGTATATGTTACTCTAGTTTAGATTTAAAGTTTGTTATGAATAATAAATTTGTAATGTACCTTTTGTATGGTTAAATTGGAAATTGTATTAAGGTATTCAATATGTTATAATCTGTTTTATGAGAAAATGTCATGTCCTATAGTATTGTGTTACTCACAGTGTTGTTAACATGGCTTATGAGTCATTTATTCAAATGTTATGCACATTATTCATGCACATTATTCATGTAGTTTGTTTGTTCTGTTTTTAGTTTATTTGTCTATTTGCTTTATTTACAAAATTGCATGTGTGTTGCATATAACTAACTATGGAGAAATCTTTGCATATTTACATATACAGTTTTATAAAGTAGGTTAAGTTTGTATCTAAAAAATAAAAACTTGTTTTTGGCTTTAAAATTTTTATTTCAAACTGGTGAACATTAAGTATGAGAAATGGATATGGAAATTAACATAAAAGGAGAGGTATGTTCCATAGTCAGGGGTAAAATCCAAAATCATTAATTTACAAATTTATTTAAATATTTGGGAGAATTTGTTTGAAATGATAAAGATTTACAAACATATGCAAGGATTACAAACATGGTTTGGTGATATTACAGTTTGTTGTATTTTGTACCTCAGTTCGTTATATACTGAGACGTTGAATTGTTACTTGTTACGATGATAGCGTTACTATAGCTTCTGCGTTTGTTTCGGATGGTTACTCCTTTCACAGTAATGATTATATTCTTTCAAGAAGTATTCGTCTTTGGAAAGATAGTATCCAAGTAAGTTAACTATTTCCTGTAAGGGGGTTTCTGTTATCGATGCTTGTAAGGCGTTACAAATTTCTTTTTCTGTGTCTGGTATCTTTCGTTCGTTATTAAAGTTTAGGCGGTTTGTAATTGCCCTATTTGTTACGCTCCCTGTGAGGTGATATACATGGTACTCCTCACAAGGTTCGATTGCTTCCAGAGGTACCATGAGCGGTCGCTCTGGTGCGTCCTTTGGCTGGAACACGTAGTAGTTCTTAATTGGGTCAAAGTTTTTCAATGTTCCAATAGTATAATTCCATTTTAATTTGTAGCTGTAATTTAGAAAATATGGTGATGTCAATTGGTCATTGATATGGACGTAGCTTTTAGATTCTGTATGTTGTTTGTCTCTAAGGAATGTATAGTATATCAGATTGTGAATTAATTTCGTCTCATGTATTCTATAATTGTTACTTTGAACGTCCTTTGGTGTAGGGTGGAGGAAGTTAAAACTCAACTGAAAAATCTGATGTTGCTGTGTAAAGACGCTGTACGCGGATAGATCTTGAGAGGCTTTTGCCACTAAAAGATCAAAATTACAGTCTACTGGTAATCGAAACTCATAATCGTAGTCGTACAGGAAACGTTCCGTAAGACTGTAAAATTGTTTTAGCTTAGGGTATTGAGATTGGTGTATTTTATCTCTACCCATATTTTTTGTGCTTCTTTTTACAGTGTTCGTATTTTCCGATGGGAGTGGGGGAAAAAATTCTGGTACACGGTCTTTCAGTGTATGTAATGGTGCCATAAAGAAATTGTAGGATCGAGAATCAAATGGCATTTCTGCCCAATTTCGGTACGAGAGGAGTGGATTGTAGTTCATTCCGTGAGGGTTACTAAGATTTTTTTGGATCCTTGTTTTGGAACCAAATCGTCTCCATGACCGTCTCGGTCGGAGTCTGTTCGTTTGTGGATTGATGAAAGAACGATTTTCTGTTATTAGAGCGGGGTGTCACCGCATATGGAAATCTTAGATTGTTAGTGTTTGGGATTGTTGTTCTCGTGAATAAACGTTGTCTAACATTGTTCTGTGTGTGTGGTTGATCAATTATGTAGTTGTCTGATGGTGGGGGTGGACGTACTGGCGGGGGGTAATTTGGTAGGGGTGGTGACATGTATGTGTCACTACTGTGTTGGTTATAGTTTTGTCTTGGTCTTGTGTTTTGATAGCTATGTGCAGCTATATTTGTTCCTTGTTCTGATATGTTGTTAATGTTATTGTTACTAGTATCAAAAGATTGAAGATTTCGTCTATTACCAAATTTGTTTTGTATTTTTCGTGCTATTTCTTGTGGTGTCTGCACGATTTGTGTTTCATTTTCCAGTTCGACTCTGAATGTTTTGACTTTCTCGTCATCTGTGATCATATTGGTTTCAGTCTGTGTTCTACAGTCAGATGCACAGTCCCGAATAGTCCCGGGGCTGGATCTGCCTGATTCACAACTCAACTCTCCTTCTTCCACTTCGTAGGAGAATGGCGAGTCTGATTTGTATGGCGAGTCGTATTCCATGTTAGATGCCATAGTTGAATGCTAAAACTCAAATACGATTAGTTTAGTCTGAATTATATCTTCGATTTATCATATGCTTGTTATAATAAAAATTGTTACACATTCTGATCCCGTTTGTGTATACTTTTTGTATGGTAGGTCGTTAGTATATTAAATACTTATAATTAGTTTGTTTTAATCTTATTGTTCTTTATGAATGGATGAGTTCTAAAAAATGAAATGGTAAAGTAAAAAATTTGGCAAGTGATGGCGGGTGATGAGGTAATGTTAGTTGTTACTAAAAGGAATTGTTTGTTTTTAGATTTCGTATGTATCAGCCGAATGAGTATCGTAGTATTTGACTTCATTTGTATGTGGCTGATCATTTTTAAGAATATCTAGGCTGTAGCTACGATTTTGCATTTTGTTATTTGTTAGTTTTAATTGGTTGAAATCTATTGGCGGCGGGTTCTGTATTTCTAAAAGTCTGGAAGTTGGTATTAGTTTATGTTGATTATGTTGATTATTTGATGGTTGAGGAATTTCATACGGTGCCGGTTGTGTTATAGGTGATTCGTATGAATAGGGTTTAATGGGCATGTGCGATTGTTCTATATTAGGTGCGCTTGGAATTGGTATTGGGATTGGTACAGGTGGTAGACTACTCAAGCGTTGGTATGCAGGAGGTGGTGTTATAAGTTGTGGTGGTATTGGTGGTAGTGGTTGGGTTTTATTTTCATTTATTGTTGTTAATGTTTCCATTTTGAATTGTTCTGTTTTGTGTTTTCTTTCTGGTAGTGGTGGTGCTTGTTTCTTTGTTGGTGACTCCAATGTACGTAGTTGTAAACCATGTTCTGTCCTGCGTATAGTGGTGTTATAGTGTTTATAGTTCGTATCCACATAATGTTCTGTCGTTTTATCTCTACGAGTTAATGTTGGTATTTCTGTTGAATGTCGTCTGAAATGTTGAATATGTATTCGTGAATTATTATGTCCTTTACTGTAATGTGAACTGTTATCATCATTACTATTATCGTTATTATTGTCGTAATCATCTTCTTGTATTTGTGCAACTAGTTGGGTTAGTGTTTGTGAGAATATTCCAAAAATTCCTGTTAATAATATTTTTGTTATACTTGCTTGTTTCCCAATCGCTTTATGTATTGCAAAAGCGTTGTAGAATTTTATAATTAGGTTTGTTACAAATAATATCATGCTCATCATCGCATAGATGATAGCCATTTTTTCAAGTATGTACCATGGCCAACCAAAGATAGATAGTATCTGATCTTTGAGCCATGCTGCGTCGAAAATTTCCTTCCAGTTTATACTTGGTTGATCAATCTGAAAGTTATATCCATTTATGTTCAAGTCTTTTAACCATTTAAGTGAATGTTCATAATTTTTATATGTTTGTAATAATCCTAATTGTTCTAATTCGAGTAGTTTTTGTGCGTTAGCAGATTGTGCTTCTTGAAGCGGTTTTTCGCGATCTCTCATATATTCGTGTAGTAAATCTCTTTTTCGTTCTTGTATTAATTGTTCTTTGCTAAATATTCCACTTTCAATGAGGCTTGCTTTGCTGAACATATTATCAAGTACTATTTCTTCCGGTGATATTGTTTCTAATATTGTTTCTACTTTTATTGGATATGGTGTCAATCTGTATCTTACTGTTCCTTCTGTGTCTGTTGAGATCAGTTGATCGAAATTACTATGTGAACATGGGACTGTTTTCGCCCAAAGATATGTTTGTCGTGTTAGTTGATGTACGTATTGTACTCTATTTTTGTATAGTATTGGTATTTTGTCGTAACATTCACGTGTTTGTGGTACGTATAGTGGTGATGATTTCTTTGCACATTTGTACATTTTCATCACATTGACTCCTTCTTGTTTCACAAATATGGATCTATCTCCTGTAAGGATGTATCCTAATAGTGGTGTATTCTTTTGTACTTGTGTTAGTGTCAATTGTCGAATATTGCGAGTTTGTTCGCATATCTGTGAATAGAATTCGATTGCCTGTAGTCTAATGCGTGAATATATATTACTCATATAGAGGTCCATTTTCATTTGTAGATGTGTGTTCTCGTTTACAAAACCATAATAATAATTTTGATGTTCTTCGTCTTCATATCTTGTGTATGCATTTGCCATAATTTGCTGTGGTTTTATTTTTATAAATTTTTCTTCTTCAAATTTGTCTTCTTTTCTTGTTACTTTAAGTCCTGTATGCATATCAAAACCATATTCGTATATTATATAGATATCATCGTATTCTGTCTTATGTAATGGTTGTGGTGATCCACATTCTCGTTCAACCAATGGGTAGATTTCAAATCTTGTTGCAATTGAGGATGTATCATTAAATTTTACTTTTTGTTCTACAACTGGTTTTTGTACTGATGACCATTCCGCGTTTGTTTCTATCCAATATCGTTCCTGATACTTAACCATATATGCATCAAACCGAATAAGTTCGAATAGTTGGCAATGTGTTTGGGGTTCCCAAATGATTGTTGCTTTTGTAAAGGGTGTTGTTAAACATTCTCCCTTGTGGAGATCACATGGTAGTTTTGTTCCCATATATGATATTTCTTTTGTTTCAAGGTTTAGTATTAATGAGACTTCTTTTATCTCTAGAGTCCAATCTAAAATGTCAATTCTATTTTGTTTTTTGACGCCTGATAGGCAGTTTGATTGTGCATTTTTGATTTCATTTGGCACCCACATTGGGTTTGTGTAATCATATACTAATCTTCCATATGGTGGTACCATAGGAGTGTCTACATTGAATTGTATATTTCCCTGTACGTTTTCTAGTCTTTTTTGTAATGGTGGGTTTGATAAGTAATTGAATGATATGTTATGCCTTGTTGGCCTGTATTTTGTATTTTTAAGCAAGTTAATTCTGGCGAGTTCGTTACGAACTTCGTCTGGGTCCAAGATTTTCGTTCTTCGTGCATCTGATACATAATAGCTCGGTCTGTTTGCTCTAATGTAATGAGTGTGTTGTGAACACCATTCTACTTTTTCTTTGATCGTTCCTGTAACAGCATATGCTTTAATCTCTACAGCTTGTGCTTTTGATAATAATTGAACTTCTGTTTTTGTCATTTCTAAGTCTAATGGTTTAAAATTACATGTGCTGATTTTGTTCAGTTCGTAGTATTTTACGTTTGTTATTTCTTCTGCGTCGCAGTTGTAGTGTTCGATAAAAATGTCTTGAGGTCCTACTGCTGATCCATTAATGTTTTGTCGTTTCAATTCAACGTAATCTCCTTTTGTCTGTCGTTTGTTTCTTTTATTATTTAGTTGGAATTTTTCCAAAATACTGTCTGTTAATTGTTCTCTGAAAAAATTCCAATTTCGTGTCCAATTATCTATGGCTATTTCCCATATTTGTTCGTAATCTGTACTATTTTTGAATTCTGTTAAGTCTGGTGATGTATACTTTGGTGGTAATTCGTATATTTCCGTT
Source organism: Convolutriloba macropyga (assembly GCF_964194025.1). Classification (NCBI taxonomy): domain Eukaryota; kingdom Metazoa; phylum Xenacoelomorpha; order Acoela; family Convolutidae; genus Convolutriloba; species Convolutriloba macropyga. The sequence continues at coordinate 30,877,568 of NC_134469.1, read as the reverse complement.
TCAAATTTTGTTTTGTTATTAAATACATGATCCATTAACTTGTTAAAGTTATCTTGGTCGGTTACATTTATGTTATTTGTTTTTGTTTTGTTTTTCTTTTGGAAATTCTCTATATGTTTTTCTATACGTTCTTGTATGTGTTCTTTAATTTGTTCTCTGATATTTTGTTTTATTTTATATTTTGATCTTATTTCTGTGTCTATTTTCATATAGATAAATAATGTTATTAGTAATAATATTAGTATTATGGATTTTAATTGAAGCGGCATGTGTATGATAGTCCTGTGTGGGGATTATAGAATGTTGCAAATCCTAAAGTTTGTTTTGTGTATCGATCGAATTTGTAGATGAAATCAATGCAAACAAATGGTGCTGGTATCGTTGTTGTTACAATAGATGGTGTGGTCGCGTGAAATGGGTGGTTAAATATGGTGTCGTATTTTATTGTAGTATTGAATTTTAGTTCTAGAGATGGTGTTGCTAGAACTTCAAGTGCTGAATTTCGTTGGCGATGTGTTAAGTTTAAGGTATTTGTAAGTCTACTTCTTGACCAATTTGTGAGAGTATCTCCAAGATTAGTTGGTCCGTATAATGGTGGAGGTGGATTCCAGGTCTTATGATCTAATGGAAAAAGATATGTATGATCATTAGTTCTACTTAAAGTAGGTGGATTTGGATTGAGTACGGGTGTTGCTCTAGTTCTTCCAGGGTGTGTAGATGATAATCTTATTTCTGGTATAAATGAAGTAGGTGATAATGCTGTGTTTTGTGGTGGTTGTAGGGAATTTGCTATTTCTATTCGTGGTACACTAATAAATGTATTTGTTAATGAGGATGTTCTTGGTGTTCTTCGTGGTGTTGAACTTGTACTTGCGGATTGTTGCGGTGATGTTGCTGACCAAAGTGAGCTATTTGGTGATTGTATTGGTTGTACACGAAAGTGTTCTTGTACAAAATTAAAATCATGTCTTTGTTGTGTTGTTGGCGGTAAAAATGGGTTAGCTCGAAGTTCTGATGTTGTGGGTGTTGGAATAGTATGAACGCTTGACTGGCTTGGTGACGCGATACTAAAGTTTGTTAATGTTGGTGTACCTAATCGACTTGGTGGTTCTGTTTGTTCTGCTTCTAAAGGTCTTATTATATTTGATTCTATATCAGTTGATCCGTATGATACTAATGTAGAATCTTGTGTAGGAAATGATAATGATGCTCTACGTCTGCCTCTTAGTAGATGTCGTGTATCTGTTCTTGCTCGTCTTACTGTATATGGGTTTTCGTTTTCGGGGTTTGTTTCTTCTATTTCTGGTGATGTGGGTATATTTGTTAGGTCTGTTACTTCGTTGTGATGTGGTCTTTCTGGGTGATTGTTACTATTGTTATTATTGTTTGATGAAGCAATTTTTGCTGTTTTTAGATAATTTCAGGCTCCAGAACCTGGTCCGGGTGGTGGATGTTGTATGTACGGTGGGGCTAGTATAACTACTGCTATTAATTCTTGTTCTGGTTGGTGTGTTTGAGCTCCTAGGTTTGTAATCCAAATTTCGTTAGTTGTTAATCTAATATTTAATTGATATATGACAATGTTACCATGTAATGGTGATGTGTTGGGGAATCCAATTTGGAGGTAGAACTTTTGTGTATGTAATGTATGATATATCGATTCTTCAATGTCTGGGTTGGGATCAATTTTTATGTGTTTACAAAATATTCTATTAGTCCTAAGCACATACGTACGAAGAAGTATATTATAATTGCAATTTTTATAAATTTAAATATTTCTAATTCGACAATATCTATGTTTGTTTTACATATGTGGTAAATATCGGGGTGAGTTTCATGCATCGGGTTATTGTACTGGTGGGCTTGCATATACGACTCGGCGGTTGCGTATAACTTCGCTTATTGTTATAATAGCTAAATATGTCGATATTACTACAATGCAAGGTACCAGGAGTATTGTTAGGAAGAATATTACTTTAGATAGTATAAAGTAGATTGTGATTAAGGATTCGTTGAAATCTATTTTTGAAACTGATAAATAAAATGTGTAACTTTGTTATTAATTATGTAAATGTGAGGTGTAATGCTGCACTGAGAAGTGACAGTTATTTGCTCAATTGTAACTGACACTTAACCGTGCCGCACTACAGATATTATTATACTGTATTTATCTGTAGATTACTATTACGATTACTGGTATCATATCTGAAAGTTTGTGTGGCAATATATTTGTTAAAGTTTTTCTCTTTGGTTTTGTTTTCAAGAGGTGTTTTTATCGTCTATAAGTGTTATAGCGTCTTTTTTACATACAACTATAAAAACTGTTTTTAGTTTGTTAAGGTCAATACATCGATCTGTTTGGATCTGTTGTTTCAGTAGTTTCAGTAAGTTATACTCTGTGATTGTTTCGTTACAAATGGTTATTTGTTTTAGTAATTCAAAATGTTTTTCTCCCCAAAATAGTTTTACTTCTTGTCCGCTTTCTGTTTTTCCTTCAATAATAAATAAACAATCTTTATCGGAGATCAAACTCTATCGGAGAATTGACAAATTGTTGTTCTTATACTATCGTTATCAAAATGAATGTGGTTTCCAAATGAGTAATCTAATTTTGCAAAGTTTTCTCTTTGGACTTGTATTTTTATACAAAACTGTTTTGTGTTCAAAGAGTTCAAAAACTCTGACACTTTTATCATTGGTGGTTTTTCATCACTGTGGTGACTGTAGTGATGGATTAATCTTTGGTAGAAGAAGTTCAAATAGTTTAATGAGTAGTTAAAAGGATTCAGCTTACCTGGTGTTGTTGAATTGTTGATTGAAAAGGATAAATGAACGAGTTGCGACAAATATGGAAAAAGTTATGAAAGAAGTTATGAATTGATTCAAAATTTGTTTAGTTATTAGATATATTGAAATATATGAATTTCTTTTTGAGATAGAATATTTTTAGTCTTAAGACTAAATTTTGTATTTGTGGAGTTTAGAATTTTCAGCTTAGCTGAGTTCTTTCGCAAATTTTTTCAGATTTTTGAACAAGTTTAACGGTTGTGGTTTGTGCGAGGCAAAATCAGAATTGTGATTTTTACTTTCTTTTCGAAGGCTCTCTATAATGTTGGTGACATTTGCATATCTTCCGTTTTTCATTTTTTGCATCTTAAGTTGTCAATTTTAGTAATTACTGGGTCCAATTATGGTGTTAGTTTCCTCGTTTGATGAATTGGACTTTCTTCTGATTGTTCTGATTCTCTTTGTTCTCGAGATTTCCTTGTAATTGGTATGTTGACATCTGTTTGATGGTTAGATGGTATACTTTCAGTGTGGTATGTTAATTCTTCCTTGGTGCCAGTTATATGGTTTCAATAATGCTAGTCTGCTGTTTTCGTGCCAATTATACTATGTCTTTTGTTTTGAAGTATATCTCTATGATCATGGAGATTGTTAGTGGTGCGATATTGATGGTTAGTTATTGTTAGTTAGTGGTGGTTAGTGGCGCCAGCAGATGATGGTTAGTGGCGCTAGTTCTTACCAATCAATTTGGTACAAATGGTCTAATTAGCCATATGGTATGTCTGTGTGTTGCTTTTGATATTGCAACTTTGCAGATTTAATTAGTGACGTAGGTAAAGTATTGACGTAGTTGAAATGTCTATTTCATCTACTAATGATCTTTGTAAGACCTGTCTTGTTAATCACCATTGTGTTCGGTGTAAATGTTAATTGGTTTACCATTTATGTTTTGTTACTAATTGCGTCTGCATAGAGACCGTTTGTCTCTGACGTTTGTTGTTTAAGATGTTGTCACTTTGGGAAGTTTTTCCCTGTAATTGGTTTTAGTTTTAGTTTGAGTTACTAATGAGGTATAGTAATGATGTATATGACGCCCGTTTCTTTGTTAATACGGAAGATGGCGTCTTTACTAATGATGTCTGTGACATTTTAGTTATTGACGTCCGTAAAATAATAACGTCCGTATTTTCACTAATGAGTTGTATGATGTCCGCATTTTGCACTAATTAGGTGGATAACGTCCGTTTTTTCACTAATGAGGTATATGACGTGTTAGTTAATGACGTATATGTAAAGTTTTTGCAAATTGGTTTGCAAAAATGTGCAAAACGTTCATATTATCGAAGATATCTTAGTCGAAATGTGTAAAAGTATTATGAGTTTTATGTGGTTAATATACATAGATATGTTCGAATGTAATGAAATAGAAATGTTTATTTATGTTTTAGATCTGGTCTGTGGTGATTATGAGGTGTTGGATATGAAATGGTGGAATGGTGGAGATTCTGTGTTTCTGTCATTATTTTGCATGGAGGAAGTTATTCTTAATAACGTTATTCGCATTTGTTATAGCTGAGAATTGTTATTTGCGTATTCGGCTTATTCGTTTATTCGTCTGACTGACACCTTATTTGAGTTATTCCGTATCTTTTCTCTTGTTACTTGTACTCATTATTTTGTATCTTTGCTTTTTCGTTTACGCGGTTATTATGCCACGGTGTACATTAATTGTATTTGTATTGTTATTCTAATTAGTTCTGTTTCCTTATTTTCATCGTTTTTCTATGTGGTTAGTCATCACTGTTATTTGTGATAAACTTTTCCCTTTCTGTAATCCTCAACTAGGATATGTTAGTAGAATTGTTAACGATTTCAAAGTATCTATTCTATTCCGAGAGTGTTCACGTTATTAAAGATTATAACACTCTTGATCTTTGATCTTTGTTCTTTGTTTCTTTATTATTATGTTTTGTTTCTTTATTTATTGTAATTATCAATCTTCACATACTGTCTATTCCAGTTTCAAGCTTTGGAAGATCAAAAATATACTCTTTGTTATTTGAATTATTTTGTTACTTGTTTTCTTGTTTACATGAGAATTTACCCTTGTTAATCTTCAGTTTGAGGTTTCGTGGGCTACTATCAATTACCAATTTGTTTCAGTATATCCTTTACGGATACTTTCATTTGTTATTTGTTTATTTGTTTATTGTTTTATTGATGGAGATCTTCGGTGGAGGTGTGTGTTGGAGACGTGTGTTTGACATCTTCGGTGGAGATGTGTGTTGTCAGTTAATAAAGACTCTTCAGTTCTGAGTACAGATATTCAGTTGGTAAACGTTGACAGTTACATCCTAATTTGTGTATTTTCTCTTTTTGTCTTTTATAAATGTTTATCCCTGTTACTAAAAGGTGTTAACGGTTGGGTAATATAACATTTGTTAAAATCATAATTATGGGTCTTGCATCAAATGAGATGTAAAAGTTAAATTGCATTGGTATTGTGTGATTTCTCTATGGGTTAGAGGTTAGGTGGATTTGAGCACCTTTTAGTAGTGTTCTTTATATATCTGTTCTGTTTGTTATTCATATTGTTTGTGTACTTTTTAATTTATATGTTTTTTTTTAATGTTTTGATTTTATGGGGGGGTTATGACACACAAGGTTCGGGTTAGGGGGGAAGGTGTGTCTTGTATAAATACTGAACATATGAAACATAGTATGAAAATGTTGGACATAAAGTGTAGGGGTACTGAACACTATTGAGGTGTTGTATTGGATGAAAGGAATACTTTATAACTAGTTTGTGCTAAAATAGCCGTGTTAGTATATTAGTTGTTGAGTAGGTAATTTTTCCACTTTAGGTTGTTACACTAGCTATTGAGGAGTAACGAACTGTATACTTTAAATGGAGGTAGTACTTTAATGGCATTAGTACTATTATTAATAATAATTATTATTACCATAATTATTATTATTATTATTATTAATTATTATTTATAGTAAAATTTACTGACAAGGTTGGGGAATTGTTATTTTCCTCATTCGAAGATTGTAATTATGAGATTGTGTGATTTCATCAGTTGGAGTATACTGTTTTGATTTTGTTTGGGTATTGGGTTGTTTTAGCGTTGGGATTTCTTTCGTTAATAAGTAGTTTTGTAATTCTAATTTAATATGTTTTTCTTTCGGAAAGTATGGTACAATATGATTTCTATGTATTGTAATGTGTTTATTAGTATTGTCCTTCAGTATGTATGTTGTTTCTGTGGGTTTATCAACAATTAAATATGGTCCTGTTTTTAGAGGTATTAGTTTCTTTGATACTCCGTCAATCTGTTGTTGATTTGCGATCAAGACGAATGTGTTTTTATCAAGTGGTTTCGCTGTTCTGAACCTTGAATTTAATTCATCAGTTAACTTTTTTCTATTTCGTAATATTTTTGTTATGGTTTGATATGTGTCATTATAATGTTTTTCTTTGTCAAGAAACCATTTTGCGAACGTTCCGTTTTGTAGTTTTGCTATTTTTGGGTGACTGAATTGTTTATCTAAGTGAGTATGTGCGGGTTGTGTTTTGCATGCGCTTGTTCTTGTTGGGTTACAGTTTCCCATCTCGTCTGTAGTTGTTCCAAGTTTAATCTTTGTTGGTTTTCTTGGTTTTTGATTGAAAACAACTTCATAAGGTGACATGCCTAATCTTGTCTGGTATTGCGTGTTATATGCATACGGAAAGAATTTTGCTTTTCTAGACCAGTTTTGGTACTTTTCGTTGAGTAATGTTCTGATAAATTTTCCAATTATTCTATTAGTTCCTTCCACTAATCCGTTTGTCCAGGGTGCATATGTTGTGCTTGGTTTAAATTTGATTTCAAAGTAATTACAAAGGTGTGTTAATTCTGTATTTATATATTCCGATCCGTTATCGGAACGAATTTCTTCTGGTAGTCCGAATTTCATAAACCAATGTTCAAATAATGCTGTAACTGCATAGTGTGCATTGTTCTGAGGCGCACACATTATTGTTACGTAATGTGAGAATGCGTCTACTATCACAAAGATAAAATTATTTCCTTCAGATGTAGGATGTATTGGACCTTTTGTGTCTATCATAATCATTTCATTAAAGTATGTTTTTGTAGGTGCTAATTGTTCTTGCTTACTTTTTGTTTTTGTGTTAGCGAAAACTTTGTTTGTTTGGCATTGTATGCAATCTGCGAACAGTATCTTGATCCAAGTTGTTAAGTTTGGGAAGTAATATTTTTCCATTATGTTTCTTTTTGTTTTTTCAAGTCCCGTGTGACCAACTGTATCTACGCAATGGTTTTCGTGAAAAACACATAAGAGTAATGTTAGTGGTAAACAGATTCTTTGTATTGTTTGTTTTTTTATTCGAATAATCATTTTCATTATGTTAGTTTTTTCGTCAATTGTAATTGATTTAAATTTTCTGTAATACGCGAATAGTCCTTTATTTCCACGTATGTCCATTGTTACTGAATGTGGTTTATTGTTATTTTTTTTCCACATTTTGACTTTATGAAGTACTGGATCTATTATTTGTGTTTCTTTAATCAACTCTTCTGTTACTTTTGTTTTTTCATCATAAAAAATATCTGTTATTTTTGCATGGTCGAAATTTTGTTCTTGTTTTACATTGTTGATTAATCTAAGATAGTCATCGTCATGATGAGTTATGTATGGTCCTTTTTGGTTTTTCTCTATGATTAAGTCATCTTTTTCAACAATTGGTGATTGCCAGTTTTTTGTTTTTGGTTTATATTTCGGTACTAAATTTGTTTTGGTTTCGGTATTATATTTTTCATATGATATCGGATGGTATTCGTTTTTATCAATGTTAATTTCAAAGTAGTTGTTGTGTATATTGGCTAGAACTGGATAATGTGTTGTGTCTTTGTTATCGTTGTTTGTATTGTTGCAAATGCTGTATTTGCATTCGAGGTTATTTGCAAATGGTGTTTTTGCAAAGAAGAATTTTATGTTTTCAGGTATTTCCACTGTAATATCACGTGTTTTTGTAAAATGCTCTTCATCTATTGTTCTACTGAGTAGATCTGGTAAAGCTAGGTTTTTTCCTTCAGTCCATATAATATGTAAGTTAGGAAATTTCATTAGTATCAATTGAAATCTGTAAACTCTGTGGTTTGGTTTATTCTTTTGTGTAAAAAGGTAAATGATTGGCTTGTGATCTGTAAATAAAATAATTGGGTGATTTGAACCTGTTAATAAGAATTCGTATTCTGTGAGTGCGAAAATAATCGCTGAACATTCTCTAATTAGTGTAGATAGTCTCATTTCAATCGGTGTGAAAAGTCTAGAATTTGCTGATATTAATCGCATTTTCTTTTCAGTTGGATGTTGTTGCAGTAATGCTGCTCTAATGCCTGTGTTGGACGCATCTGTTATAATGTAAAATGGTTTTGTTGTATCTGGTATTGTTAATTCTAGGTTATGTGTTATTGTTTTTTTTCATTTGTTCAAATATTTTTTGATGTTCTTTAGTCCATTTGAAATCATTTTCTTTGTGTAATAGATTGTATAATGGTTGTAATATGGGTTGCATTCCATAGAAGTATTTGGCTAAGAAATTTATTGTTCCGAGGTATCGTTGTAAAGCTTTCATACTTGTTGGAGGTTCCAGTTTTTGGAATCCATCAATTCGTGATGTAAGTGGTTTTACTTTTTTGTCTTCGATAATGTGACCTAAGAATTTTACTTTCTTTAACATGAAGTATGTTTTATCGGGTGCTGCTTTGAGATTCTCTTTAAGCAGTACTTTATGATATTCTATTAGTGTTTCAAACATTTGGTCATAAGAATTTGTTTGTATAAAGATATCGTCTACGTAAGTGATAACCGTTCCTTTTCTGATCAAAGTGTAAAGGAAATGTGTTAGTATTGATGCAAATGCTGCTGGTCCTATTGATATTCCATAGAATAATCTTTTGAAACAATATTGTTCGTTTCCAATTGTGAAATGTGTATATCTCATTGATTCTTCGTCTAATGGTATTTGGTTATATGCACTATTAAGATCTGCTGTTTTAAATATTGTTCCGTTTATTCTTGTTAAAGCTACATCAACTGGTTCAATGGGCCAGTTGCACTTTGATTCATCTATCATGCTGTTCAAATATCTTGCGTCTAGTACAATCTTTAAAGATTCTCCTTTTCGTAGTATTATTACCGGGTTTGTGAATGTATTTCCTGTTGATAGTTGTTCTTTATTTACAGGTGCAATTATGTCATACTTTTTGAGAACATCTAATAGTTTTTGTATTCGTTCTCGAAGATGTATAGGTACTTTACTTATTCTTTGTTTTTTGAATATTGCATCTTTTTTTATTGGTAGGTTCAATTTTACTTTCGTTTTTCCTACGTCAAATTTTGTTGTTGCGTAGACTTGTCTATAGTCTAATATGATTTTTACTACTTTTTCAAAATCTTCTTGTGTTAAGTGTGAATGTTGAAAATCAAACATTTTTAGGAATTCTTTTTCTTGTTCTGAATATTTGTTTATGTTAAATTTGCATTTGAAGTTTGGTTTTCTTTCAAATGTTGCGACTTGTTCAATAGTTTCGTTTTCTTGTATGTTTAATATTTCATCGATATCGTTTTCATTTTCGTATGTCAGATGGTATAGTGCTTGGAATAAGTCGATAGAGTTTGTTTGGTATAGTTCGTTATCTTGTTTTTTGAAGCTGATATTTCTGTTCATGAAACCAATGAGTCCTGTATTTATTGTTATTCGGTGTCTATATTTGTTAATCAATAGTATGTCCATAAAGTATTCTTCGTCTGAGGAAAAATCTTTTATATCTGTAAATGATACGTTATGATATTTGTTTATTGGTTCGAAATAGAATTTCGATTTCTGTATTGTTTTATCATTTGAGTGTTTCATTTGTTTAAATATTGGTATTGGAAATGTTATGCTTTTCTGTTGATTTGGTTCTATATAGATTGTTTCTCTATTAATGATTGTGTATAATCGAGAGTAGTAAGGATAACCTTTAGTACTATTCATGTAGAATATAATATCGTTGTCTAAATTTTTATTTGTATTTAATGTTAGTTTGTTGTTATTAACATTTATCGTTTCGATATATTCTTTGAAGAATGGTGTACCCAGTATATTATGATTGCATTGTGTTACATAGAAGTGAATGCAAAAATTGTTTTGTGGTTTGTTTCTATTGTTAGAAATTCTGTCTGGTGTCAAATTCAGTGTTACTGTTCCGAATGTGTCTATTTTTGTATTATTTGCAGCTGTTAGTGTTTTGCTTGCTTTGTCCAAGATCATTTCTGTATTATTGTATTTGATTTCATTCCATGTATCTTCATTTAGTAGGTTTAATGTTGCTCCTGAATCTAATAGAAAATCTATTTCTAACATAGGTTTTTGTTTTGTAAAGTCCTGTTCAAATTTTTGATATTGATACATTGGTAATATCCATGTTGGGTTACATTCTAACGTATTTAATACAGTATTGCATGTATCTTCATTGGCATTGTAAAATTTATCTAGTATTTCTTGATCTTCTTCTGAGGACTCTGATGTGTACTCATATTCGTCGATTCCTGGTGGATCGTTATTTGATTTTTCTTGTCCTACGCTATTTATTCTGTTTTTGCTATTATTGTGTCCATCATTTCTCCGTTCTTTTGAATAATGTCTGTTATTTTGTTCTCGTTGGGATGAGTATCCTCTATTATCTCTGCTATTGTTATTTGAATGATTTCTATTGTTACTATTAGAACGTTGTCTATAGTTATCGTTTCTATTTGAATCTTTACTGTTGTATCTTTGTCGATTATTATTATTATTATTTTTGTTACTATTATAAGGTGATTGTTGTCTTGAATAAGGTGATTGTTGTCTTGAATAATTTCCGTCATTGTATCTTGAATTTGATCTGTTATTATTATTATTATTATTATATTTGTTATAGCTGTTGCTTCTATGGTAACTGTTGCTTCTGTTTCTATTGTAGTTATTCCTGTTATAACTAGTACTTCTGTTATTATAATTATGTGATCTTTGATATCCTTGATTGTTTCTACTATCTCTGGAGTTTCTATTATGGTAGTTATTTCTTGAGTGTGATCTGTATGGTGTCCGACTTCTGGAGTTGTTATATATTGGTGATGTCGGTGGTAGTTGTCTGCCATTGACATTATTTGAGTCAATTCTTCTATTTGGTAAGTTTTGGTTGTTTCTCATGTGACTGTAAAATGATCTTTCTTTCGGTCTTGTAACACTACCTCGACGTGGTCTCTTGAAACATCTTCCCTTTGTGTGTCCATGTGAGCTACAATAGCTACAAAACAGTGCAAACTTTGGTCTTCCTTTAAAATTTTTTTTGTCATATGTATTGTTAATTCCGTTTAGAACATTGCATATTGTTCCTTCGAATTGTTCTAAGTCGTTTTGATTAAGTTCATTTATATTATTACAGGCTATATTCATTTGTTTTAGATCTTCATTGATATTGTTGTACTTTGGTTTACTTCATATAATCTTTTGTGATTATTAGTTATTGTTCTTGTTAGGTCCATTTGGTCTATTTTCTCTACTAATGTTTTGAATGGCATTTCTGGTTCTCGTGGAGTTTGTTTGTGGTTTGCATGTTTCTTTAATGCTGCGTTTTTTAATTCGTTGTCTAAACATCTTATGAAAGTTTGGTTCATAACACTATTTCTGTAATCTTCTGTGTATAGAGAATAAGCAGTCTTGACAAGAGTTTCTATTCTTAATGCTAATGATCTTAATGATTCGTTTGTATGTTTTTGTAATTGTTGTAGTATGATTTTTGCTTGTTGTTTTGATTTTTCCGAATCAAACATATCTGAAAATTCTTTGCAAAATGTTTCCCAATCTAATTTTGTTTCACTTGGAAGTGTCGAATACCATTTTTGTGCAGGTCCCTGTAAAGTATGTAGTATTAACGCTGCTCTTTTTACTTTCCATTGGTGATGTCCTGGTTTATTTACCGGTTCAATGCCACTGCTGAATATCATAGCAGCGACAATGCTATTTAAATATTCTTCAACAGTATATGCTGGGTCTGTTCCATCGAATGGTCTTATTGTTGTTGGTACTGAACCACTGCTAATGTTTTGTTCAATTTGAGGGTCTTCGTTTATGCTCATTGATGTTAATTGTTTATAAAATGGTAAAGGTGGTTCTACTACTGTTGTTTCCCTTTCTTCTGTTGTGATTGAATTTGTTCTTCTATTTTGATTTCCTTGTTGTTGATTATTATGTCTATCAGTATTTTGTATGTTTTCATTTGTTGTATGTTCATGATTTCTGTTATGAAAAGGATTTTCTTGATTTCTGTTATATAATGGATGTTCGTATTCCGTTCTATAGTTATTTTGTCCTTGTAGATTGTCAAGAGTTCTATCCAATTTATTGATTACCATTTCTAGTGCTTCTTCTTGTCTTTTTTCCATATTTCGGCTCATTCGATGATATTTTTCTTCTAGGTTATTTATTAATTTATTAGTATGTGTTGTTACTGTTTGTGTAATCTCGTTTTTTAAGTCTTCATAATTATATTGTTGTTGTTCCCAATTTTGTTCTTGGTTTCTATATTTGTTATCTACCGAGTTGGTGTACATTCTGTTGCTGTTAATTTCGTCCTTGTTTTGGTATTTTCGTCTGTTTTGGTTTACCGATGGTGGAAATTGATTGTCAGATCTAATTTCTCTTTCATCTGAATCAGAATTGTCTACATCTTCTATTGTATTATTGTTGTTTCCGAACAAATTTGATGTTAATAGTTTATCTGGTTTTATTGTTGAATTTTGTTTTATTTGTGAATTGTTGCTCAGTTGTGTATCTTTTGGTGTTGACGTTGATGTTGAACTTTTTGTTATATTAAATGATGATGATCCTGATTGTCCTTGATCCAGTATTTTCACGTAGTTTTCTATTCCTTCAATGAAATTAATACTGTCTGAACTCATCTGTAAAGTGCTTTCAAAATTTTCTGAACAATATTCTTTATCCCAAATATTTTTAAGTTCATCACAGAGATATCCTATTTCGTCAGGATATGTCTCTCCGAACTGTATTCGTTTTTCGTTTATATGTTCAAAATTGTCTAACCAAAAGAGGAAAGTAAATTCAGATACTATTTTTATGATATCTATTGATGCTGTTTTTATTTCTGGTTTTAGTTCTATTATTTTTGTCAGCCAATTATTATAGTTTTTGATGTCAGATCTTAATCTGTCATTCACAGACTGTACCTGTTGACGACTTTCATTGAGATATCCACTTGTGTTTCTTATTATGTTGTATGTTGTGGATGTTATTGCTGTTAGTTTTGTTCTATCCTGTGATTCTTCATGTCTTTTTAAAAATATTTTTAGCATATCTGTTAATGTTGTTTCATTTTGGAAATTAAAATATGTTCTTCTGTTGTTATTTTCATTTGTTAATACGAATGTATAGTTTCTGTTGTATCTATCACTATTCAGTAGTATTACTGGTAGATAGTGTGTCAAATGGTTGCGGTTGATTTTTATTTGTTGTATATGATCTGTCTCTTTGAAGAGGTTTCTCTTCAAATTTAGGATTATTCTGTAAATTAATTCTGTATTTTCTTGTGGACAATCATTTGCGATAGCAAAAGGTGTTAATTCGTTATTATGGTTTGATTGTGTATCAAATTTGGAAGCCATTTGTTATTCTTTGAATTTTAATCCGTTCTGTTTTTCTAACAATAGTTTTTGTTATATCCCTCAGAAATTATAATTGTTTACCCAATTTAGTTCAGCACTGGTCGCACCAGATAAGACGTGTTCTAGAGCTTACCTTTGTTAGGATACTTCCTGAACTGTCTTATGGTTGTCTCAAGAATAATAGTTAGTCTTAAGGCTTACCTGACTAACTAAAGTTCTATTCCTCTAGTCTGTTACTCTTCTATCTGAGCTTCAGTAGACGGTGCACGGGCCCCAATGCTACGGTCTAACGTTTATCTCAATACAAAACAAGAGCGGAGTAGAGAGAGAGAAATATACTCTATTATTAAATCAGGATGGTAACTGGTACAGACTAAATTACTTTCTCTTCTGCTGAGAGAGGGTAGATGGGTAAACACATAAAGGGAAAGGAGGATAAAATAATATATCATTTTTATCCAATCAGGAAAGAGTATTTCAGTCTTTCTGAATAAAGTTTTTCAAATATTAAATATTCCTTTTTGGAAGTCATGTCTGACTCCAACTATTAACTAATAACTACTAACTACTAACTACTAACTGCTAACTACTAACTACTAACTACTAACTACTAACTACTAACTGCTAACTACTAACTATTAACTACTACATACTGACTACTAACTACTAAGTACTAAATACTAACTACTGACTACTAACTACTAACTACTAACTACTAACTACTAACTACTGACTACTAACCAATAACTACTAACTACTAACTACTAACTCATAACTAATGACTAATAACTACTAACTACTAACTACTAACTACTAACTACTAACTACTAACTACTAACTACTAACTAATAACTACTAACTACTAACTACTAACTGCTAACTACTAACTACTAACTACTAACTACTAACTACTAACTACTAACTGCTAACTACTAACTATTAACTACTACATACTGACTACTAACTACTAAGTACTAAATACTAACTACTGACTACTAACTACTAACTACTAGCTACTAACTACTAACTACTAACTACTAACTACTAACTACTAACTACTAACTACTAACTGCTAACTATTAACTATTAACTACTACATACTAACTACTAATTACTAAATACTAACTACTGACTACTAACTACTAACTACTAAATACTAACTACTAAATACTGACTACTAACTACTAACTACTAACCACTAACTACTCACTAATAACTACTAACTACTAACTACTAAATACTAACTACTGACTACTAACTACTAATTACTAACTACTAACTACTAACTACTAAGTACTAACTAATAACTACTGACTACTAACTACTAACTACTAACTACTAACTACTAACTACTAGCTACTAACTACTAACTACTAACTACTAACTACTAACTACTAACTACTAACTGCTAACTATTAACTATTAACTACTACATACTATCTACTAATTACTAAATACTAACTACTAAGTACTTTTTACTAATTACTAACTACTAACTACTAACCACCAACTACTCACTAATAACTACTAACTACTAGCTACTAAAAACTAACTACTGACTACTAACTACTAACTACTAACTACTGACTACTATCCACTAACTACTAACTACTAACTTCTAACTACTAACTCATAACTACTGACTACTAACTACTAACTACTAACTACAAACTACTAACTACTAACTACTAACTAATAACTACTAACTACTAACTACTAACTGCTAACTACTAACTACTAACTACTAACTACTAACTACTAACTACTAACTGCTAACTACTAACTATTAACTACTACATACTGACTACTAACTACTAAGTACTAAATACTAACTACTGACTACTAACTACTAACTACTAACTACTAACTACTAGCTACTAACTACTAACTACTAACTACTAACTACTAACTACTAACTACTAACTACTAACTACTAACTACTAACTACTAACTACTAACTACTAACTGCTAACTATTAACTATTAACTACTACATACTAACTACTAATTACTAAATACTAACTACTGACTACTAACTACTAACTACTAAATACTAACTACTAACTACTTACAATTAACTACTAACTACTAACCACTAACTACTCACTAATGACTACTAACTACTAACTACTGAATACTAACTACTGACTACTAACTACTAATTACTAACTACTGACTACTAACTACTAATTACTAACTACTAACTACTAACTACTAACTAATAACTACTGACTACTAACTACTAACTACTAACTACTAACTACTAACTACTAACTACTAGCTACTAACTACTAACTACTAACCACTAACTACTGACTACTAACTACTAACTACTAAATACTAACTACTAACTGCTAACTACTAACTATTAACTACTACATACTGACTACTAACTACTAACTACTAACTACTAACTACAAACTACTAACTATTAACTATTAACTACTACATACTAACTACTAATTACTAAATACTAACTACTGACTACTAACTACTAACTACTAACTACTGACTACTAACTACTAACTACTAACCACTAACTACTGACTACTAACTACTAACTACTAAATACTAACTACTAACTGCTAACTACTAACTATTAACTACTACATACTGACTACTAACTACTAACTACTAACTACTAACTACAAACTACTAACTACTAATTACTAACTACTAACTACTAACTACTAACTACTAACTACTAACTACTAACTACTAACTGCTAACTATTAACTATTAACTACTACATACTGACTACTAATTACTGAATACTAACTACTGACTACTAACTACTAACTACTAAATACTAACTACTAACTACTGACTACTAACTACTAACTACGAACCACTAACTACTCACTAATGACTACTAACTACTAACTACTGAATACTAACTATTGACTACTAACTACTAACCACTAACTACTGACTACTAACTACTAACTACTAAATACTAACTACTAACTGCTAACTACTAACTATTAACTACTACATACTGACTACTAACTACTAACTACTAACTACTAACTACAAACTACTAACTACTAATTACTAACTACTAACTACTAACTACTAACTACTAACTACTAACTACTAACTACTAACTGCTAACTATTAACTATTAACTACTACATACTAACTACTAATTACTAAATACTAACTACTGACTACTAACTACTAACTACTAACTGCTAACTATTAACTATTAACTACTACATACTAACTACTAATTACTGAATACTAACTACTGACTACTAACTACTAACTACTAAATACTAACTACTAACTACTGACTACTAACTACTAACTACTAACTACTAACTACTAAGTACTAAATACTAACTACTGACTACTAACTACTAACTACTAACTACTAACTACTAGCTACTAACTACTAACTACTAACTACTAACTACTAACTACTAACTACTAACTACTAACTACTAACTACTAACTACTAACTGCTAACTATTAACTATTAACTACTACATACTAACTACTAATTACTAAATACTAACTACTGACTACTAACTACTAACTACTAAATACTAACTACTAACTACTGACAATTAACTAATAACTACTAACCACTAACTACTCACTAATGACTACTAACTACTAACTACTGAATACTAACTACTGACTACTAACTACTAACTACTAACTACTAACTACTAATTACTAACTACTAACTACTAACTACTAACTACTAACTAATAACTACTGACTACTAACTACTAACTACTAACTACTAACTACTAACTACTAACTACTAGGTACTAACTACTAACTACTAACTACTAACTACTAACTACTGACTACTAACTACTAACTACTAACTGCTAACTATTAACTATTAACTACTACATACTAACTACTAATTACTAAATACTAACTACTGACTACTAACTACTAACTACTAAATACTAACTACTAACTACTGACAATTAACTAATAACTACTAACCACTAACTACTCACTAATGACTACTAACTACTAACTACTGAATACTAACTACTGACTACTAACTACTAACTACTAACTACTAACTACTAATTACTAACTACTAACTACTAACTACTAACTACTAACTAATAACTACTGACTACTAACTACTAGCTACTAACTACTAACTACTAACTACTAACTACTAACTACTGACTACTAACTACTAACTACTAACCACTAACTACTGACTACTAACTACTAACTACTAAATACTAACTACTAACTGCTAACTACTAACTATTAACTACTACATACTGACTACTATCTACTAACTACTAACTACTAACTACAATATACTAACTACTAATTACTAACTACTAACTACTAACTACTAACTACTAACTACTAACTGCTAACTATTAACTATTAACTACTACATACTAACTACTAATTACTGAATACTAACTACTGACTACTAACTACTAACTACTAAATACTAACTACTAACTACTGACTACTAACTACTAACTACGAACCACTAACTACTCACTAATGACTACTAACTACTAACTACTGAATACTAACTACTGACTACTAACTACTAACTACTAACTACTGACTACTAACTACTAATTACTAACTACTAATTACTAAATACTAACTAATAACTACTGACTACTAACTACTAACTACTAACTACTAACTACTAACTACTAACTACTAGCTACTAACTACTAACTACTAACTACTAACTACTAACTACTAACTACTAACTACTAACTGCTAACTATTAACTATTAACTACTACATACTAACTACTAATTACTAAATACTAACTACTGACTACTAACTACTAACTACTAACTAATAACTACTAACTACTAACTACTAACTACTAACTACTAACCACTAACTACTAAATACTAACTACTGACTACTAACTACTAATTACTGACTACTAACTACTAACTACTAACTACTAACTACTAACTACTAACTACTAAATACTAACTACTAACTACTAACTACTAACTACTAACTAATAACTACTAACTACTAACTACTAACTACTAACTACTGATTACTAACAACTAACTAGTAACTACTAACTACTAACTAATAACTACTGACTATTAACTACTAACTACTAACTACAAACTACTAACTACTAATTACTAACTACTAACTACTAACTACTAACTACTGACTACTGACTACTAACTAACAACTACTAATTACTAACTACTAACTACTAACTACTAACTACTAACTACTAACTAATAACTACTAACTACTAACTACTAAGTACTAACAACTAACTACTATCTACTAAATACTAACTACTAAGTACTTTTTACTAATTACTAACTACTAAGTACTAACAACTAACTACTATCTACTAAATACTAACTACTAAGTACTTTTTACTAACTACTAACTACTAACTACTAACTACTAACTACTAACTGCTAACTATTAACTATTAACTACTACATACTAACTACTAATTACTAAATACTAACTACTGACTACTAACTACTAACTACTAAATACTAACTACTAACTACTGACAATTAACTAATAACTACTAACCACTAACTACTCACTAATGACTACTAACTACTAACTACTGAATACTAACTACTGACTACTAACTACTAACTACTAACTACTAACTACTAATTACTAACTACTAACTACTAATTACTAACTACTAACTAATAACTACTGACTACTAACTACTAACTACTAACTACTAACTACTAACTACTAACTACTAGCTACTAACTACTAACTACTAACTACTAACTACTAACTACTGACTACTAACTACTAACTACTAACTGCTAACTATTAACTATTAACTACTACATACTAACTACTAATTACTAAATACTAACTACTGACTACTAACTACTAACTACTAACTACTGACTACTAACTACTAACTACTAACCACCAACTACTGACTACTAACTACTAACTACTAAATACTAACTACTAACTGCTAACTACTAACTATTAACTACTACATACTGACTACTATCTACTAACTACTAACTACTAACTACAATATACTAACTACTAATTACTAACTACTAACTACTAACTACTAACTACTAACTACTAACTACTAACTGCTAACTATTAACTATTAACTACTACATACTAACTACTAATTACTGAATACTAACTACTGACTACTAACTACTAACTACTAAATACTAACTACTAACTACTGACTACTAACTACCAACTACGAACCACTAACTACTCACTAATGACTACTAACTACTAACTACTGAATACTAACTACTGACTACTAACTACTAACTACTAACTACTGACTACTAACTACTAATTACTAACTACTAACTACTAACTACTAACTAATAACTACTGACTACTAACTACTAACTACTAACTACTAACTACTAACTACTAACTACTAGCTACTAACTACTAACTACTAACTACTAACTACTAACTACTAACTACTAACTGCTAACTATTAACTATTAACTACTACATACTAACTACTAATTACTAAATACTAACTACTGACTACTAACTACTAACTACTAACTACTGACTACTAACTACTAACCACTAACTACTGACTACTAACTACTAACTACTAAATACTAACTACTGACTACTAACTACTAACTACTAACTACTAACTAATAACTACTAACTACTAACTACTAACTACTAACTACTAACCACTAACTACTAAATACTAACTACTGACTACTAACTACTAATTACTGACTACTAACTACTAACTACTAACTACTAACTACTAACTACTAACTACTAACTACTAAATACTAACTACTAACTACTAACTACTAACTACTAACTAATAACTACTAACTACTAACTACTAACTACTAACTACTGATTACTAACTACTAACTAGTAACTACTAACTACTAACTAATAACTACTGACTATTAACTACTAACTACTAACTACAAACTACTAACTACTAATTACTAACTACTAACTACTAACTACTAACTACTGACTACTGACTACTAACTAACAACTACTAATTACTAACTACTAACTACTAACTACTAACTACTAACTAATAACTACTAACTACTAACTACTAAGTACTAACAACTAACTACTATCTACTAAATACTAACTACTAAGTACTTTTTACTAATTACTAACTACTAACTACTGACCACTAACTACTCACTAATAACTACTAACTACTAGCTACTAAAAACTAACTACTGACTAGTAACTACTAACTACTAACTACTAACTACTGACTACTAACTACTAACTACTAACTACTAACTACTAAATACTAACTCATAACTACTGACTACTAACTACTAACTACTAACTACAAACTACTAACTACTAACTACTAACTACTAACTACTAACTAATAACTACTAACTACTAACTACTAACTGCTAACTACTAACTACTAACTACTAACTACTAACTACTAACTGCTAACTACTAACTATTAACTACTACATACTGACTACTAACTACTAACTACTAACTACTAACTACTAACTACAAACTACTAACTACTAACTACTAACTACTAACTACTAACTACTAACTGCTAACTACAAACTACTAACTACTAACTACTAACTACTAACTACTAACTGCTAACTATTAACTATTAACTACTACATACTAATTACTAATTACTGAATACTAACTACTGACTACTAACTACTAACTACTAAATACTAACTACTAACTACTGACTACTAACTACTAACTACGAACCACTAACTACTCACTAATGACTACTAACTACTAACTACTGAATACTAACTACTGACTACTGACTACTAACTACTAATTACTAACTACTAACTACTAACTACTAACTAATAACTACTGACTACTAACTACTAACTACTAACTACTAACTACTAACTACTAACTACTAGCTACTAACTACTAACTACTAACTACTAACTACTAACTACTAACTACTAACTACTAACTGCTAACTATTAACTATTAACTACTACATACTAACTACTAATTACTAAATACTAACTACTGACCACTAACTACTAACTACTAACTACTGACTACTAACTACTAACCACTAACTACTGACTACTAACTACTAACTACTAAATACTAACTACTGACTACTAACTACTAACTACTAACTACTAACTAATAACTACTAACTACTAACTACTAACTACTAACTACTAACTACTAACTACTAACCACTAACTACTAAATACTAACTACTAACTGCTAACTACTAACTACTAATTACTGACTACTAACTACTAACTACTAACTACTAATTACTAACTACTAACTACTAAATACTAACTACTAACTACTAACTACTAACTACTAACTAATAACTAATAACTACTAACTACTAATTACTAACTACTGATTACTAACTACTAACTAGTAACTACTAACTACTAACTAATAACTACTGACTACTAACTACTAACTACTAACTACAAACTACTAACTACTAATTACTAACTACTAACTACTAACTACTAACTACTGACTACTGACTACTAACTACTAACTACTAATTACTAACTACTAACTACTAACTACTAACTACTAACTAATAACTACTAACTACTAACTACTAAGTACTAACAACTAACTACTATCTACTAAATACTAACTACTACGTACTTTTTACTAATTACTAACTACTAACTACTAACCACTAACTACTCACTAATAACTACTAACTACTAGCTACTAAAAACTAACTACTGACTACTAAGTACTAACTACTAACTACTAACTACTGACTACTAACCACTAACTACTAACTACTAACTACTATCTACTAACTCATAACTACTGACTACTAACTACTAACTACAAACTACTAACTACTAACTACTAACTAATAACTACTAACTACTAACTACTAACTGCTAACTACTAACTACTAACTACTAACTACTAACTACTAACTACTAACTGCTAACTGCTAACTACTAACTATTAACTACTACATACTGACTACTAACTACTAACTACTAACTACTAACTACTAACTACAAACTACTAACTACTAATTACTAACTACTAACTACTAAATACTAACTACTGACTACTGACTACTAACTAATAACTACTAATTACTAACTACTAACTACTAACTACTAACTACTAACTACTAACTAATAACTACTAACTACTAACTACTAACTACTAACTACTAACTGCTAACTACTAACTATTAACTACTACATACTGACTACTAACTACTAACTACTAACTACTAACTACTAACTACTAACTACTAACTACTAACTAATAACTACTAACTACTAACTACTAACTGCTAACTACTAACTACTAACTACTAATTACTAACTACTAACTACTAACTACTAACTACTGACTACTGACTACTAACTACTAACTACTAATTACTAACTACTAACTACTAACTACTAACTACTAACTAATAACTACTAACTACTAACTACTAAGTACTAACAACTAACTACTATCTACTAAATACTAACTACTAAGTACTTTTTACTAATTACTAACTACTAACTACTAACCACTAACTACTCACTAATAACTACTAACTACTAGCTACTAAAAACTAACTACTGACTACTAACTACTAACTACTAACTACTAACTACTGACTACTAACCACTAACTACTAACTACTAACTACTAACTACTAACTCATAACTACTGACTACTAACTACTAACTACAAACTACTAACTACTAACTACTAACTAATAACTACTAACTACTAACTACTAACTGCTAACTACTAACTACTAACTACTAACTACTAACTACTAACTACTAACTGCTAACTGCTAACTACTAACTATTAACTACTACATACTGACTACTAACTACTAACTACTAACTACTAACTACTAACTACAAACTACTAACTACTAATTACTAACTACTAACTACTAACTACTAACTACTGACTACTGACTACTAACTACTAACTACTAATTACTAACTACTAACTACTAACTACTAACTACTAACTACTAACTAATAACTACTAACTACTAACTACTAACTACTAACTACTAACTGCTAACTACTAACTATTAACTACTACATACTGACTACTAACTACTAACTACTAACTACTAACTACTAACTACTAACTACTAACTACTAACTAATAACTACTAACTACTAACTACTAACTGCTAACTACTAACTACTAACTACTAACTACTAACTACTAACTGCTAACTACTAACTATTAACTACTACATACTGACTACTAACTACTAAGTACTAAATACTAACTACTGACTACTAACTACTAACTACTAACTACTAACTACTAACTACTAGCTACTAACTACTAACTGCTAACTACTAACTACTAACTACTAACTACTAACTACTAACTACTAACTACTAACTGCTAACTATTAACTATTAACTACTACATACTAACTACTAATTACTAAATACTTACTACTGACTACTAACTACTAACTACTAAATACTAACTACTAACTACTGACTACTAACTACTAACTACTAACCACTAACCACTAACTACTCACTAATAACTACTAACTACTAACTACTAAATACTAACTACTGACTACTAACTACTAACTACTAACTACTGACTACTAACTACTAATTACTAACTACTAACTACTAACTACTAACTACTAACTACTAACTAATAACTACTGACTACTAACTTCTAACTACTAACTACTAACTACTAACTACTAACTACTAGCTACTAACTACTAACTACTAACTACTAACTACTAACTGCTAACTATTAACTATTAACTACTACATACTATCTACTAGTTACTAAATACTAACTACTAAGTACTTTTTACTAATTACTAACTACTAACTACTAACCACCAACTACTCACTAATAACTACTAACTACTAGCTACTAAAAACTAACTACTGACTACTAACTACTAACTACTAACTACTGACTACTAACCACTAACTACTAACTACTAACTACTAACTACTAACTCATAACTACTGACTACTAACTACTAACTACTAACTACTAACTACTAACTACTAACTACTAACTACTAACTGCTAACTATTAACTATTAACTACTACATACTAACTACTAATTACTAAATACTTACTACTGACTACTAACTACTAACTACTAAATACTAACTACTAACTACTGACTACTAACTACTAACTACTAACCACTAACCACTAACTACTCACTAATAACTACTAACTACTAACTACTAAATACTAACTACTGACTACTAACTACTAACTACTAACTACTGACTACTAACTACTAATTACTAACTACTAACTACTAACTACTAACTACTAACTACTAACTAATAACTACTGACTACTAACTTCTAACTACTAACTACTAACTACTAACTACTAACTACTAGCTACTAACTACTAACTACTAACTACTAACTGCTAACTATTAACTATTAACTACTACATACTATCTACTAGTTACTAAATACTAACTACTAAGTACTTTTTACTAATTACTAACTACTAACTACTAACCACCAACTACTCACTAATAACTACTAACTACTAGCTACTAAAAACTAACTACTGACTACTAACTACTAACTACTAACTACTGACTACTAACCACTAACTACTAACTACTAACTACTAACTACTAACTCATAACTACTGACTACTAAATACTAACTACTAACTACAAACTACTAACTACTAACTACTAACTACTAACTAATAACTACTAACTACTAACTACTAACTGCTAACTACTAACTACTAACTACTAACTACTAACTACTAACTACTAACTGCTAACTACTAACTATTAACTACTACATACTGACTACTAACTACTAAGTACTAAATACTAACTACTGACTACTAACTACTAACTACTAACTACTAGCTACTAACTACTAACTACTAACTACTAACTACTAACTGCTAACTACTAACTACTAACTACTAACTGCTAACTATTAACTATTAACTAATACATACTAACTACTAATTACTAAATACTAACTACTGACTACTAACTACTAACTACTAAATACTAACTACTAACTACTGACTACTAACTACTAACTACTAACCACTAACTACTCACTAATGACTACTAACTACTAACTACTGAATACTAACTACTGACTACTAACTACTAACTACTAACTACTGACTACTAACTACTAATTACTAACTACTAACTACTAACTACTAACTACTAACTAATAACTACTGACTACTAACTACTAACTACTAACTACTAACTACTAACTACTAGCTACTAACTACTAACTACTAACTACTAACTACTAACTACTAACTACTAACTATTAACTATTAACTACTACATACTAACTACTAATTACTAAATACTAACTACTGACTACTAACTACTGACTACTACTTACTAACTACTAACCACTAACTACTGACTACTAACTACTAACTACTAAATACTAACTACTGACTACTAACTACTAACTAATAACTACTAACTACTAACTACTAACTACTAACTACTAACTACTAACCACTAACTACTAAATACTAACTACTGACTACTAACTACTAACTACTAACTACTGACTACTAACTACTAACTACTAACTACTAACTACTAACTACTAACTACTAACTACAAACTACTAAATACTAACTACTAACTACTAACTACTAACTAATAACTAATAACTACTAACTACTAACTACTGATTACTAACTAATAACTAGTAACTACTAACTACTAACTAATAACTACTGACTACTAACTACTAACTACTAACTACAAAATACTAACTACTAATTACTAACTACTAACTACTAACTACTAACTACTGACTACTGACTACTAACTACTAACTACTAATTACTAACTACTAACTACTAACTACTAACTACTAACTACTAACTAATAACTACTAACTACTAACTACTAAGTACTAACAACTAACTACTATCCACTAAATACTAACTACTAAGTACTTTTTACTAATTACTAACTACTAACTACTAACCACTAACTACTCACTAATAACTACTAACTACTAGCTACTAAAAACTAACTACTGACTACTAACTACTAACTACTAACTACTAACTACTAACTACTGACTACTAACCACTAACTACTAACTACTAACTACTAACTACTAACTACTAACTCATAACTACTGACTATTAACTACTAACTACTAACTACAAACTACTAACTACTAACTACTAACTACTAACTACTAACTAATAACTACTAACTACTAACTACTAACTACTAACTAATAACTAATAACTACTAACTACTAACTACTGATTACTAACTAATAACTAGTAACTACTAACTACTAACTAATAACTACTGACTACTAACTACTAACTACTAACTACAAAATACTAACTACTAATTACTAACTACTAACTACTAACTACTAACTACTGACTACTGACTACTAACTACTAACTACTAATTACTAACTACTAACTACTAACTACTAACTACTAACTACTAACTAATAACTACTAACTACTAACTACTAAGTACTAACAACTAACTACTATCCACTAAATACTAACTACTAAGTACTTTTTACTAATTACTAACTACTAACTACTAACCACTAACTACTCACTAATAACTACTAACTACTAGCTACTAAAAACTAACTACTGACTACTAACTACTAACTACTAACTACTAACTACTAACTACTGACTACTAACCACTAACTACTAACTACTAACTAATAACTACTAACTACTAACTCATAACTACTGACTACTAACTACTAACTACTAACTACAAACTACTAACTACTAACTACTAACTACTAACTACTAACTAATAACTACTAACTACTAACTACTAACTGCTAACTACTAACTACTAACTACTAACTACTAACTGCTAACTACTAACTATTAACTACTACATACTGACTACTAACTACTAACTACTAACTACTAACTACAAACTACTAACTACTAATTACTAACTACTAACTACTAACTACTAACTACTGACTACTGACTACTAACTACTAACTACTAATTACTAACTACTAACTACTAACTACTATCTACTAACTACTAACTAATAACTACTAACTACTAACTACTAAGTACTAAGTACTAACAACTAACTACTATCTACTAAATACTAACTACTAAGTACTTTTTACTAATTAATAACTACTAACTACTAACCACTAACTACTAACTACTAACTACTAACTACTAACTCATAACTACTGACTACTAACTACTAACTACAAACTACTAACTACTAACTACTAACTACTAACTACTAACTACTAACTACTAACTACTAACTACTAACTACTAACTGCTAACTACTAACTACTAACTACTAACTACTAACTACTAACTACTAGCTACTAACTACTAACTACTAACTACTAACTGCTAACTACTAACTATTAACTACTACATACTGACTACTGACTACTAACTACTAACTACTAACTACAAACTACTAACTACTAATTACTAACTACTAGCTACTAACTACTAACTACTGACTACTGACTACTAACTACTAACTACTAATTACTAACTACTAACTACTAACTACTAACTACTAACTAATAACTACTAACTACTAACTACTAAGTACTAACAACTAACTACTATCTACTAAATACTAACTACTAAGTACTTTTTACTAATTACTAACTACTAACTACTAACCACAAACTACTCACTAATAACTACTAACTACTAGCTACTAAAAACTAACTACTGACTACTAACTACTAACTACTAACTACTAACTACTGACTACTAACCACTAACTACTAACTACTAACTACTAACTACTAACTCATAACTCTTGACTACTAACTACTAACTACTAACTACAAACTACTAACTACTAACTACTAACTACTAACTAATAACTACTAACTACTAACTACTAACTGCTAACTACTAACTACTAACTACTAACTACTAACTACTAACTGCTAACTACTAACTATTAACTACTACATACTAACTACTAACTACTAACTACTGACTACTAACCACTAACTACTAACTACTAACTACTAACTAATAACTCATAACTACTGACTACTAACTACTAACTACTAACTACAAACTACTAACTACTAACTACTAACTACTAACTACTAACTAATAACTACTAACTACTAACTACTAACTACTAACTACTGACTACTAACTACTAACTACTAACTACTAACTACTAGCTACTAACTACTAACTACTAACTACTAACTACTAACTACTAACTACTAACTACTAACTACTAACTACTAACTACTAACTGATAACTATTAACTATTAACTACTACATACTAACTACTAATTACTAAATACTAACTACTGACTACTAACTACTAACTACTAACCACTAACTACTCACTAATAACTACTAACTACTAACTACTAAATACTAACTACTGACTACTAACTACTAACTACTAACTACTGACTACTAACTACTAATTATTAACTACTAACTACTAACTACTAACTACTAACTAATAACTGCTGACTACTAACTACTAACTACTAACTACTAACTACTAACTACTAGCTACTAACTACTAACTACTAACTACTAACTACTAACTACTAACTACTAACTACTAACTAATAACTACTAACTACTAACTACTAACTACTAACTACTAACTACTAACTGCTAACTACTAACTACTAACTACTAACTACTAACTACTAACTACTAACTGCTAACTACTAACTATTAACTACTACATACTGACTACTGACTACTAACTACTAACTACTAACTACAAACTACTAACTACTAATTACTAACTACTAACTACTAACTACTAACTACTGACTACTGACTACTAACTACTACTAAATAATTACTAACTACTAACTACTAACTACTAACTACTAACTAATAACTACTAACTACTAACTACTAAGTACTAACAACTAACTACTATCTACTAAATACTAACTACTAAGTACTTTTTACTCATTACTAACTACTAACTACTAACCACTAACTACTCACTAATAACTACTAACTACTAGCTACTAAAAACTAACTACTGACTACTAACTACTAACTACTAACTACTAACTACTGACTACCAACCACTAACTACTAACTACTAACTACTAACTACTAACTCATAACTACTGACTACTAACTACTAACTACTAACTACAAACTACTAACTACTAACTACTAACTACTAACTACTAACTAATAACTACTAACTACTAACTACTAACTGCTAACTACTAACTACTAACTACTAACTACTAACTACTAACTACTAACTACTAACTACTAACTGCTAACTACTAACTATTAACTACTACATACTAACTACTAACTACTAACTACTGACTAACCACTAACTACTAACTACTAACTACTAACTACTAACTCATAACTACTGACTACTAACTACTAACTACTAACTACAAACTACTAACTACTAACTACTAACTACTAACTACTAACTACTAACTAATAACTACTAACTACTAACTACTAACTACTAACTACTGACTACTAACTACTAACTACTAACTACTAACTACTAGCTACTAACTACTAACTACTAACTACTAACTACTAACTACTAACTACTAACTACTAACTACTAACTACTAACTACTAACAACTAACTACTAACTACTAACTGCTAACTATTAACTATTAACTACTACATACTAACTACTAATTACTAAATACTAACTACTGACTACTAACTACTAACTACTAAATACTAACTACTAACTACTGACTACTAACTACTAACTACTAACCGCTAACTACTCACTAATAACTACTAACTACTAACTACTAAATACTAACTACTGACTACTAACTACTAACTACTAACTACTAACTACTGACTACTAACTACTAATTACTAACTACTAAATACTAACTACTAACTACTAACTAATAACTACTGACTACTAACTACTAACTACTAACTACTAACTACTAACTACTAACTACTAGCTACTAACTACTAACTACTAACTACTAACTACTAACTACTAACTACTAACTACTAACTGCTAACTATTAACTATTAACTACTACATACTAACTACTAATTACTAAATACTAACTACTGACTACTAACTACTAACTACTAACTACTGACTACTAGCTACTAACTACTAACCACTAACTACTGACTACTAACTACTAACTACTAAATACTAACTACTGACTACTAACTACTAACTACTAACTAATAACTACTAACTACTAACTACTAACTACTAACTACTAACAACTAACTACTAAATACTAACTACTGACTACTAACTACTAACTACTAACTACTGACTACTAACTACTAACTACTAACTACTAACTACTAAATACTAACTACTAACTACTAACTACTAACTACTAACTACTAACTAATAACTAATAACTACTAACTACTAACTACTAACTTCTGACTACTAACTACTAACTAATAACTACTAACTCTTAACTACTAACTGCTAACTACTAACTTCTAACTACTAACTACTAACTACTAACTACTAACTACTAACTACTAGCTACTAACTACTAACTACCAACGACTAACTACTAACTACTAACTACAAACTACTAACTACTAACTACTAACTACTAGCTACTAACTAATAACTACTAACTACTAACTACTGAATACTAACTACTAACTACTAACTACTAACTACTAGCTACTAACTACTAACTACTAACTACTAACTACTAACTACTAACTACTAACTACTAACTACTAACTACTAACTGCTAACTATTAACTATTAACTACTACATATCAACTACTAATTACTAAATACTAACTACTGACTACTAACTACTAACTACTAAATACTAACTACTAACTACTGACTACTAACTACTAACTACTAACCCGTAACTACTCACTAATAACTACTAACTACTAAATACTAACTACTGACTACTAACTACTAACTACTAACTACTGACTACTAACTACTAATTACTAACTACTAACTACTAACTACTAACTAATAGCTACTGACTACTAACTACTAACTACTAACTACTAACTACTAACTACTAACTACTAACTACTAACTACTAGCTACTAACTACTAACTACTAACTACTAACTACTAACTACTAACTAATAACTAATAACTACTAACTACTAACTACTAACTACTAACTGCTAACCACTAACTACTAAATACTAACTACTGACTACTAACTACTAACTACTAACTACTGACTACTAACTACTAACTACTAACTAATAACTACTAACTACTAACTACTAACTACTAACTACTAACCACTAACTACTAAATACTAACTACTGACTACTAACTACTAACTACTAACTACTGACTACTAACTACTAACTACTAACTACTAAATACTAACTACTAACTACTAACTACTAACTACTAACTACTAACTAATAACTAATAACTACTAACTACTAACTACTAACTACTGACTACTAACTACTAACTAATAACTACTAACTCTTAACTACTAACTGCTAACTACTAACTTCTAACTACTAACTACTAGATACTAACTACTAATTACTAAATACAAACTACTGACTACTAACTTCTAACTACTAACTACTGACTACTAGCTACTAACTACTAACCACTAACTACTGACTACTAACTACTAACTACTAAATACTAACTACTGACTACTAACTACTAACTACTGACTACTAACCACTAACTACTAACTACTAACTACTAACTACTAACTCATAACTACTGACTACTAACTACTAACTACTAACTACAAACTACTAACTACTAACTACTAACTACTAACTAATAACTACTAACTACTAACTACTAACTGCTAACTACTAACTACTAACTACTAACTACTAACTACTAACTACTAACTGCTAACTACTAACTATTAACTACTACATACTAACTACTAACTACTAACTACTGACTACTAACCACTAACTACTAACTACTAACTACTAACTAATAACTCATAACTACTGACTACTAACTACTAACTACTAACTACAAACTACTAACTACTAACTACTAACTACTAACTACTAACTAATAACTACTAACTACTAACTACTAACTACTAACTACTAACTACTGACTACTAACTACTAACTACTAACTACTAACTACTAGCTACTAACTACTAACTACTAACTACTAACTACTAACTACTAACTACTAACTACTAACTACTAACTGATAACTATTAACTATTAACTACTACATACTAACTACTAATTACTAAATACTAACTACTGACTACTAACTACTAACTACTAAGTACTAACTACTAACTACTGACTACTAACTACTAACTACTAACCACTAACTACTCACTAATAACTACTAACTACTAACTACTAAATACTAACTACTGACTACTAACTACTAACTACTAACTACTGACTACTAACTACTAATTATTAACTACTAACTACTAACTATTAACTACTAGCTACTAACTACTAACTACTAACTACTAACTACTAACTACTAACTACTAACTACTAACTAATAACTACTAACTACTAACTACTAACTACTAACTGCTAACTACTAACTACTAACTACTAACTACTAACTACTAACTACTAACTACTAACTGCTAACTACTAACTATTAACTACTACATACTGACTACTGACTACTAACTACTAACTACTAACTACAAACTACTAACTACTAATTACTAACTACTAACTACTAACTACTAACTACTGACTACTGACTACTAACTACTACTAAATAATTACTAACTACTAACTACTAACTACTAACTACTAACTAATAAATACTAACTACTAACTACTAAGTACTAACAACTAACTACTATCTACTAAATACTAACTACTAAGTACTTTTTACTCATTACTAACTACTAACTACTAACCACTAACTACTCACTAATAACTACTAACTACTAGCTACTAAAAACTAACTACTGACTACTAACTACTAACTACTAACTACTAACTACTGACTACCAACCACTAACTACTAACTACTAACTACTAACTACTAACTCATAACTACTGACTACTAACTACTAACTACTAACTACTAACTACTAACTACTAACTACTAACTACTAACTACTAGCTACTAACTACTAACTACTAACTACTAACTACTAACTACTAACTAATAACTAATAACTACTAACTACTAACTACTAACTACTAACTGCTAACCACTAACTACTAAATACTAACTACTGACTACTAACTACTAACTACTAACTACTGACTACTAACTACTAACTACTAACTAATAACTACTAACTACTAACTACTAACTACTAACTACTAACCACTAACTACTAAATACTAACTACTGACTACTAACTACTAACTACTAACTACTGACTACTAACTACTAACTACTAACTACTAAATACTAACTACTAACTACTAACTACTAACTACTAACTACTAACTAATAACTAATAACTACTAACTACTAACTACTAACTACTGACTACTAACTACTAACTAATAACTACTAACTCTTAACTACTAACTGCTAACTACTAACTTCTAACTACTAACTACTAGATACTAACTACTAATTACTAAATACAAACTACTGACTACTAACTTCTAACTACTAACTACTGACTACTAGCTACTAACTACTAACCACTAACTACTGACTACTAACTACTAACTACTAAATACTAACTACTGACTACTAACTACTAACTACTGACTACTAACCACTAACTACTAACTACTAACTACTAACTACTAACTCATAACTACTGACTACTAACTACTAACTACTAACTACAAACTACTAACTACTAACTACTAACTACTAACTAATAACTACTAACTACTAACTACTAACTGCTAACTACTAACTACTAACTACTAACTACTAACTACTAACTACTAACTGCTAACTACTAACTATTAACTACTACATACTAACTACTAACTACTAACTACTGACTACTAACCACTAACTACTAACTACTAACTACTAACTAATAACTCATAACTACTGACTACTAACTACTAACTACTAACTACAAACTACTAACTACTAACTACTAACTACTAACTACTAACTAATAACTACTAACTACTAACTACTAACTACTAACTACTAACTACTGACTACTAACTACTAACTACTAACTACTAACTACTAGCTACTAACTACTAACTACTAACTACTAACTACTAACTACTAACTACTAACTACTAACTACTAACTGATAACTATTAACTATTAACTACTACATACTAACTACTAATTACTAAATACTAACTACTGACTACTAACTACTAACTACTAAGTACTAACTACTAACTACTGACTACTAACTACTAACTACTAACCACTAACTACTCACTAATAACTACTAACTACTAACTACTAAATACTAACTACTGACTACTAACTACTAACTACTAACTACTGACTACTAACTACTAATTATTAACTACTAACTACTAACTATTAACTACTAGCTACTAACTACTAACTACTAACTACTAACTACTAACTACTAACTACTAACTACTAACTAATAACTACTAACTACTAACTACTAACTACTAACTGCTAACTACTAACTACTAACTACTAACTACTAACTACTAACTACTAACTACTAACTGCTAACTACTAACTATTAACTACTACATACTGACTACTGACTACTAACTACTAACTACTAACTACAAACTACTAACTACTAATTACTAACTACTAACTACTAACTACTAACTACTGACTACTGACTACTAACTACTACTAAATAATTACTAACTACTAACTACTAACTACTAACTACTAACTAATAAATACTAACTACTAACTACTAAGTACTAACAACTAACTACTATCTACTAAATACTAACTACTAAGTACTTTTTACTCATTACTAACTACTAACTACTAACCACTAACTACTCACTAATAACTACTAACTACTAGCTACTAAAAACTAACTACTGACTACTAACTACTAACTACTAACTACTAACTACTGACTACCAACCACTAACTACTAACTACTAACTACTAACTACTAACTCATAACTACTGACTACTAACTACTAACTACTAACTACAAACTACTAACTACTAACTACTAACTACTAACTACTAACTAATAACTACTAACTACTAACTACTAACTGCTAACTACTAACTACTAACTACTAACTACTAACTACTAACTACTAACTGCTAACTACTAACTATTAACTACTACATACTAACTACTAACTACTAACTACTGACTACTAACTACTAATTATTAACTACTAACTACTAACTACTAACTACTAGCTACTAACTACTAACTACTAACTACTAACTACTAACTACTAACTACTAACTGATAACTATTAACTATTAAATACTACATACTAACTACTAATTACTAAATACTAACTACTGACTACTAACTACTAACTACTAAGTACTAACTACTAACTACTGACTACTAACTACTAACTACTGACTACTAACTACTAATTATTAACTACTAACTACTAACTACTAACTACTAGCTACTAACTACTAACTACTAACTACTAACTACTAACTACTAACTACTAACTACTAACTAATAACTACTAACTACTAACTACTAACTACTAACTACTAACTGCTAACTACTAACTACTAACTACTAACTACTAACTACTAACTACTAACTACTAACTACTAACTGCTAACTACTAACTATTAACTACTACATACTGACTACTGACTACTAACTACTAACTACTAACTACAAACTACTAACTACTAATTACTAACTACTAACTACTAACTACTAACTACTGACTACTGACTACTAACTACTACTAAATAATTACTAACTACTAACTACTAACTACTAACTACTAACTAATAACTACTAACTACTAACTACTAAGTACTAACAACTAACTACTATCTACTAAATACTAACTACTAAGTACTTTTTACTCATTACTAACTACTAACTACTAACCACTAACTACTCACTAATAACTACTAACTACTAGCTACTAAAAACTAACTACTGACTACTAACTACTAACTACTAACTACTAACTACTGACTACCAACCACAAACTACTAACTACTAACTACTAACTACTAACTCATAACTACTGACTACTAACTACTAACTACTAACTACAAACTACTAACTACTAACTACTAACTACAAACTACTAACTACTAATTACTAACTACTAACTACTAACTACTAACTACTGACTACTGACTACTAACTACTACTAAATAATTACTAACTACTAACTACTAACTACTAACTACTAACTAATAACTACTAACTACTAACTACTAAGTACTAACAACTAACTACTATCTACTAAATACTAATTACTAAGTACTTTTTACTCATTACTAACTACTAACTACTAACCACTAACTACTCACTAATAACTACTAACTACTAGCTACTAAAAACTAACTACTGACTACTAACTACTAACTACTAACTACTAACTACTGACTACCAACCACTAACTACTAACTACTAACTACTAACTACTAACTCATAACTACTGACTACTAACTACTAACTACAAACTACTAACTACTAACTACTAACTACTAACTACTAACTAATAACTACTAACTACTAACTACTAACTGCTAACTACTAACTACTAACTACTAACTACTAACTACTAACTACTAACTACTAACTGCTAACTACTAACTATTAACTACTACATACTAACTACTAACTACTAACTACTGACTAACCACTAACTACTAACTACTAACTACTAACTACTAACTCATAACTACTGACTACTAACTACTAACTACTAACTACAAACTACTAACTACTAACTACTAACTACTAACTACTAACTAATAACTACTAACTACTAACTACTAACTACTAACTACTGACTACTAACTACTAACTACTAACTACTAACTACTAGCTACTAACTACTAACTACTAACTACTAACTACTAACTACTAACTACTAACACTAACTACTAACTACTAACTACTAACAACTAACTACTAACTACTAACTGCTAACTATTAACTATTAACTACTACATACTAACTACTAATTACTAAATACTAACTACTGACTA
This sequence comes from Convolutriloba macropyga, assembly GCF_964194025.1. NCBI lineage: Eukaryota > Metazoa > Xenacoelomorpha > Acoela > Convolutidae > Convolutriloba > Convolutriloba macropyga. The sequence continues at coordinate 30,839,970 of NC_134469.1, read as the reverse complement.
CTAACTACTAACTACTAAATACTAACTACTAACTACTGACTACTAACTACTAACTACTAACCACTAACTACTCACTAATAACTACTAACTACTAACTACTAAATACTAACTACTGACTACTAACTACTAACTACTAACTACTGACTACTAACTACTAATTACTAACTACTAACTACTAACTACTAACTACTAACTAATAACTACTGACTACTAACTACTAACTACTAACTACTAACTACTAACTACTAGCTACTAACTACTAACTACTAACTACTAACTACTAACTACTAACTACTAACTACTAACTGCTAACTATTAACTATTATCTACTACATACTAACTACTAATTACTAAATACTAACTACTGACTACTAACTACTAACTACTAACTACTGACTACTAGCTACTAACTACTAACCACTAACTACTGACTACTAACTACTAACTACTAAATACTAACTACTGACTACTAACTACTAACTACTAACTAATAACTACTAACTACTAACTACTAACTACTAACAACTAACTACTAAATACTAACTACTGACTACTAACTACTAACTACTAACTACTGACTACTAACTACTAACTACTAACTACTAACTACTAACTACTAAATACTAACTACTAACTACTAACTACTAACTACTAACTACTAACTAATAACTAATAACTACTAACTACTAACTACTAACTACTGACTACTAACTACTAACTAATAACTACTAACTCTTAACTACTAACTGCTAACTACTAACTTCTAACTACTAACTACTAACTACTAACTACAAACTACTAACTACTAACTACTAACTACTAGCTACTAACTAATAACTACTAACTACTAACTACTGAATACTAACTACTAACTACTAACTACTAACTACTAGCTACTAACTACTAACTACTAACTACTAACTATTAACTACTAACTACTAACTACTAACTACTAACTGCTAACTATTAACTATTAACTACTACATACTAACTACTAATTACTAAATACTAACTACTGACTACTAACTACTAACTACTAAATACTAACTACTAACTACTGACTACTAACTACTAACTACTAACCACTAACTACTAACTACTAACTACTAACTGCTAACTACTAACTATTAACTACTACATACTAACTACTAACTACTAACTACTGACTAACCACTAACTACTAACTACTAACTACTAACTACTAACTCATAACTACTGACTACTAACTACTAACTACTAACTACAAACTACTAACTACTAACTACTAACTACTAACTACTAACTAATAACTACTAACTACTAACTACTAACTACTAACTACTGACTACTAACTACTAACTACTAACTACTAACTACTGACTACCAACCACTAACTACTAACTACTAACTACTAACTACTAACTCATAACTACTGACTACTAACTACTAACTACAAACTACTAACTACTAACTACTAACTACTGACTACCAACCACTAACTACTAACTACTAACTACTAACTACTAACTCATAACTACTGACTACTAACTACTAACTACAAACTACTAACTACTAACTACTAACTACTAACTACTGACTACCAACCACTAACTACTCACTAATAACTACTAACTACTAGCTACTAAAAACTAACTACTGACTACTAACTACTAACTACTAACTACTAACTACTGACTACCAACCACTAACTACTAACTACTAACTACTAACTACTAACTCATAACTACTGACTACTAACTACTAACTACAAACTACTAACTACTAACTACTAACTACTAACTACTAACTAATAACTACTAACTACTAACTACTAACTGCTAACTACTAACTACTAACTACTAACTACTAACTACTAACTACTAACTACTAACTGCTAACTACTAACTATTAACTACTACATACTAACTACTAACTACTAACTACTGACTAACCACTAACTACTAACTACTAACTACTAACTACTAACTCATAACTACTGACTACTAACTACTAACTACTAACTACAAACTACTAACTACTAACTACTAACTACTAACTACTAACTAATAACTACTAACTACTAACTACTAACTACTAACTACTGACTACTAACTACTAACTACTAACTACTAACTACTAGCTACTAACTACTAACTACTAACTACTAACTACTAACTACTAACTACTAACACTAACTACTAACTACTAACTACTAACAACTAACTACTAACTACTAACTGCTAACTATTAACTATTAACTACTACATACTAACTACTAATTACTAAATACTAACTACTGACTACTAACTACTAACTACTAAATACTAACTACTAACTACTGACTACTAACTACTAACTACTAACCACTAACTACTCACTAATAACTACTAACTACTAACTACTAAATACTAACTACTGACTACTAACTACTAACTACTAACTACTGACTACTAACTACTAATTACTAACTACTAACTACTAACTACTAACTACTAACTAATAACTACTGACTACTAACTACTAACTACTAACTACTAACTACTAACTACTAGCTACTAACTACTAACTACTAACTACTAACTACTAACTACTAACTACTAACTACTAACTGCTAACTATTAACTATTATCTACTACATACTAACTACTAATTACTAAATACTAACTACTGACTACTAACTACTAACTACTAACTACTGACTACTAGCTACTAACTACTAACCACTAACTACTGACTACTAACTACTAACTACTAAATACTAACTACTGACTACTAACTACTAACTACTAACTAATAACTACTAACTACTAACTACTAACTACTAACAACTAACTACTAAATACTAACTACTGACTACTAACTACTAACTACTAACTACTGACTACTAACTACTAACTACTAACTACTAACTACTAACTACTAAATACTAACTACTAACTACTAACTACTAACTACTAACTACTAACTAATAACTAATAACTACTAACTACTAACTACTAACTACTGACTACTAACTACTAACTAATAACTACTAACTCTTAACTACTAACTGCTAACTACTAACTTCTAACTACTAACTACTAACTACTAACTACAAACTACTAACTACTAACTACTAACTACTAGCTACTAACTAATAACTACTAACTACTAACTACTGAATACTAACTACTAACTACTAACTACTAACTACTAGCTACTAACTACTAACTACTAACTACTAACTATTAACTACTAACTACTAACTACTAACTACTAACTGCTAACTATTAACTATTAACTACTACATACTAACTACTAATTACTAAATACTAACTACTGACTACTAACTACTAACTACTAAATACTAACTACTAACTACTGACTACTAACTACTAACTACTAACCACTAACTACTCACTAATAACTACTAACTACTAAATACTAACTACTGACTACTAACTACTAACTACTAACTACTGACTACTAACTACTAATTACTAACTACTAACTACTAACTACTAACTAATAGCTACTGACTACTAACTACTAACTACTAACTACTAACTACTAACTACTAACTACTAACTACTAACTACTAACTACTAGCTACTAACTACTAACTACTAACTACTAACTACTAACTACTAACTGCTAACTAATAACTACTAACTACTAACTACTAACTACTAACTACTAACCACTAACTACTAAATACTAACTACTGACTACTAACTACTAACTACTAACTACTGACTACTAACTACTAACTACTAACTAATAACTACTAACTACTAACTACTAACTACTAGCTACTAACCACTAACTACTAAATACTAACTACTGACTACTAACTACTAACTACTAACTACTGACTACTAACTACTAACTACTAACTACTAAATACTAACTACTAACTACTAACTACTAACTACTAACTACTAACTAATAACTAATAACTACTAACTACTAACTACTAACTACTGACTACTAACTACTAACTAATAACTACTAACTCTTAACTACTAACTGCTAACTACTAACTTCTAACTACTAACTACTAGATACTAACTACTAATTACTAAATACAAACTACTGACTACTAACTACTAACTACTAACTACTGACTACTAGCTACTAACTACTAACCACTAACTACTGACTACTAACTACTAACTACTAAATACTAACTACTGACTACTAACTACTAACTACTAACTAATAACTACTAACTACTAACTACTAACTACTAACTACTAACCACTAACTACTAAATACTAACTACTGACTACTAACTACTAACTACTAACTACTGACTACTAACTACTAACTACTAACTACTAAATACTAACTACTAACTACTAACTACTAACTACTAACTACTAACTAATAACTAATAACTACTAACTACTAACTACTAACTACTGACTACTAACTACTAACTAATAACTACTAACTCTTAACTACTACCTGCTAACTACTAACTTCTAACTACTAACTACTAACTACTAACTACTAGCTACTAACTACTAACTACCAACTACTAACTACTAACTACTAACTGCTAACTTTTAACTATTAACTACTACATACTAACTACTAACTACTAAATATTAACTACTAAATACTAACTACTAACTACTAACTACTAAATAATAACTAATAACTAATAACTACTAGCTACTAAATACTAACCACTGACTACTAACTACTAACTAATAACTACTAACTCTTAACTACTAACTACTAACTACTAACTACTAACTACTAACTACTAACTACTAACTACTAACTACTAACTACTGACTACTAACTACTAACTAATAACTACTGACTACTAACTACTAACTAATAACTACTAACTCTTAACTACTACCTGCTAACTACTAACTTCTAACTACTAACTACTAACTACTAACTACTAACTACTAGCTACTAACTACTAACTACCAACTACTAACTACTAACTACTAACTGCTAACTTTTAACTATTAACTACTACATACTAACTACTAACTACTAAATATTAACTACTAAATACTAACTACTAACTACTAACTACTAAATAATAACTAATAACTAATAACTACTAGCTACTAAATACTAACCACTGACTACTAACTACTAACTAATAACTACTAACTCTTAACTACTAACTGCTAACTACTAACTTCTAACTACTAACTACTAGATACTAACTACTAATTACTAAATACAAACTACTGACTACTAACTACTAACTACTAACTACTGACTACTAGCTACTAACTACTAACCACTAACTACTGACTACTAACTACTAACTACTAAATACTAACTACTGACTACTAACTACTAACTACTAACTAATAACTACTAACTACTAACTACTAACTATTAACTACTAACCACTAACTACTAAATACTAACTACTGACTACTAACTACTAACTACTAACTACTGACTACTAACTACTAACTACTAACTACTAAATACTAACTACTAACTACTAACTACTAACTACTAACTAATAACTAATAACTACTAACTACTAACTACTAACTACTGACTACTAACTACTAACTAATAACTACTAACTCTTAACTACTACCTGCTAACTACTAACTTCTAACTACTAACTACTAACTACTAACTACTAACTACTAGCTACTAACTACTAACTACCAACTACTAACTACTAACTACTAACTGCTAACTTTTAACTATTAACTACTACATACTAACTACTAACTACTAAATATTAACTACTAACTACTAACTACTAACTACTAACTACTAAATACTAACTAATAACTAATAACTACTAGCTACTAAATACTAACCACTGACTACTAACTACTAACTAATAACTACTAACTCTTAACTACTAACTACTAACTACTAACTACTAACTACTAACTACTAACTACTAACTACTAACTACTAACTACTAACTACTAACCACTAACTACTAACTACTAACTACTGACTACTAACTACTAACTACTGACTACTAACTACTAACTACTAACTACTAACTACTAACTACTAAATACTAACTACTAACTACTAACTACTAACGACTAACTACTAACGAATAACTAATAACTACTAACTACTAACTACTGACTACTAACTACTAACTAATGACTACTAACTCTTAACTACTAACTGCTAACTACTAACTTCTAACTACTAACTACTAACTACTAACTACTAACTACTAACTACTAACTACTAACTACTAACTACTAACTACTAACTACTAACTACTAACTACTAACTACTAACTGCTAACTATTAACTATTAACTACTACATAATAACTACTAATTTCTAAATACTAACTACTGACTACTGAATACTAACTACTAACTAATGACTACTAACTACTAACTACTAACCACTAACTACTGACTACTAACTACTAACTACTAAATACTAACTACTGACTACTAACTACTAACTACTAACTACTAACTACTAACTGCTAACTACTAACTACTAACTACTAACTACTAACTACTAACTACTAACTACTAACTGCTAACTACTAACTACTAACTACTAACTACTAACTACTAACTACTACCTAATAACTGATAACTACTAACTACTAACTATTAACAACTGACTACTAACTACTGACTACTAACTACTAACTAATAACTACTAACTAATAACTACTAACTCTTAACTACTAACTGCTAACTACTTTCTACTAACTACTAACTACTAAATACTAACTACTGACTACTAACTACTAACTACTAACTACTAACTACTAACTAATAACTACTAACTCTTAACTACTAACTGCTAACTACTAACTACTAACTACTAACTACTAACTACTAACTACTAACTACTAACTGCTAACTATTAACTATTAACTACTACATACTAACTAATAATTACTAAATACTAACTACTGACTACTAATTACTAACTACAAACTACTGACTACTAACTACTAACTGCTAACCACTAACTACTGACTACTAACTACTAACTACTAAATACTAACTACTGACTACTAACTACAAACTACTAACTAATAACTACTAACTACTAACTACTAACTACTAACTACTAACCACTAACTACTAAATACTAACTACTGACTACTAACTACTAACTACCAACTACTGACTACTAACTACTAACTACTAACTACTAACTACTAACTACTAACTACTAAATACTAACTAATAACTACTAACTACTAACTACTGACTACTAACTACTAACTAATAACTACTAACTCTTAACTACTAACTACTAACTACTAACTGCTAACTATTAACTATTAACTACTACATACTAACAACTAATTTCTAAATACTAACTACTGACTACTAACTACTAACTACTAACTAATGACTACTAACTACTAACTACTAACTACTAGCTACTAACTACTAACTACCAACGACTAACTACTAACTACTAACTACTAACGACAAACTACTAACTACTAACTACTAACTACTAACTACTAACTAATAACTACTAACTACTAACTACTAACTGCTGACTACTAACTACTAACTACTAACTACTAACTACTAACTACTAGCTACTAACTACTAACTACTAACTACTAACTACTAACTACTAACTACTAACTACTAACTGCTAACTATTAACTATTAACTACTACATACTAACTACTAATTACTAAATACTAACTACTGACTACTAACTACTAACTACAAAATACTAACTACTAACTACTGACTACTAACTACTAACTACTAACCACTAATTACTCACTAATAACTACTAACTACTAACTACTAAATACTAACTACTGACTACTAACTACTAACTACTAACTACTGACTACTAACTACTAATTACTAACTACTAACTACTAACTACTAACTAATAGCTACTGACTACTAACTACTAACTATTAATTACTAACTACTAGCTACTAACTACTAACTACTAACTACTAACTACTAACTACTAACTGCTAACTATTAACTATTAACTACTACATACTAACTACTAATTACTAAATACTAACTACTAACTACTAACTACTAACTACTAACTACTGACTACTAGCTACTAACTACTAACCACTAACTACTGACTACTAACTACTAACTACTAAATACTAACTACTGACTACTAACTACTAACTACTAACTAATAACTACTAACTACTAACTACTAACTACTAACCACTAACTACTAAATACTAACTACTGACTACTAACTACTAACTACTAACTACTGACTACTAACTACTAACTACTAACTACTAAATACTAACTACTAACTACTAACTACTAACTACTAACTACTAACTACTAACTAATAACTAATAACTACTAACTACTAACTACTAACTACTGACTACTAACTACTAACTAATAACTACTAACTCTTAACTACTAACTGCTAACTACTAACTTCTAACTACTAACTACTAACTACTAACTACTAACTACTAACTACTAACTACTAACTACTAACTACTAACTACTAACTACTAGCTACTAACTACTAACTACTAACTACTAACTACTAACTACTAACTACTAACTACTAACTACTAACCACTAACTACTGACTACTAACTACTAACTACTAAATACTAACTACTGACTACTAACTACTAACTACTAACTAATAACTACTAACTACTAACTACTAACTACTAACTACTAACCACTAACTACTAAATACTAACTACTGACTACTAACTACTAACTACTGACTACTAACTACTAACCACTAACTACTAAATACTAACTACTAACTACTAACTACTAACTACTAACTACTAACTACTAACTAATAACTAATAACTACTAACTACTAACTACTAACTACTAACTACTGATTACTAACTACTGACTACTAACTACTAACTACTAACTACTGACTACTAACTACTAATTATTAACTACTAACTACTAACTACTAACTAATAGCTGCTGACTACTAACTACTAACTACCAACTACTAACTACTAACTACTAACTGCTAACTTTTAACTATTAACTACTACATACTAACTACTAACTACTAAATATTAACTACTAACTACTAACTACTAACTACTAACTACTAACTACTAACTAATAACTAATAACTACTAACTACTAACTACTAACCACTGACTACTAACTACTAACTAATAACTACTAACTCTTAACTACTAACTACTAAATACTAACTACTAACTACTAACTACTAACTACTAACTACTAACTACTAACTACTAGCTACTAACTACTAACTACTAACCACTAACTACTAACTACTAACTACTGACTACTAACTACTAACTACTGACTACTAACTACTAACTACTAACTACTAACTACTAACTACTAAATACTAACTACTAACTACTAACTACTAACGACTAACTACTAACGAATAACTAATAACTACTAACTACTAACTACTGACTACTAACTACTAACTAATAACTACTAACTCTTAACTACTAACTGCTAACTACTAACTTCTAACTACTAACTACTAACTACTAACTACTAACTACTAGCTACTAACTACTAACTACTAACTACTAACTACTAACTGCTTACTATTAACTATTAACTACTACATACTAACTACTAATTTCTAAATACTAACTACTGACTACTGACTACTAACTACTAACTAATGACTACTAACTACTAACTACTAACCACTAACTACTGACTACTAACTACTAACTACTAAATACTAACTACTGACTACTAACTACTAACTACTAACTACTAACTACTAACTACTAACTACTAACTACTAACTACTAACTACTAACTACTAACTACTAACTACTAACTACTAACTACTAACTACTAACTACTAACTACTAACTACTAACTACTAACTGCTAACTATTAACTATTAACTACTACATACTAACTACTAATTACTAAATACTAACTACTGACTACTAACTACTAACTACTAAATACTAACTACTAACTACTGACTACTAACTACTAACTACTAACCACTAACTACTCACTAATAACTACTAACTACTAACTACTAAATACTAACTACTGACTACTAACTACTAACTACTAACTACTGACTACTAACTACTAATTACTAACTACTAACTACTAACTACTAACTACTAGCTACTAACTACTAACTACTAACTACTAACTACTAACTGCTAACTATTAACAATTAACTACTACATACTAACTACTAATTACTAAATACTAACTACTGACTACTAACTACTAACTACTAACTACTGACTACTAGCTACTAACTACTAACCACTAACTACTGACTACTAACTACTAACTACTAAATACTAACTACTGACTACTAACTACTAACTACTAACTAATAACTACTAACTACTAACTACTAACTACTAACTACTAACTACTAACTACTAACTACTAAATACTAACTACTGACTACTAACTACTAACTACTAACTACTGACTACTAACTACTAACTACTAACTACTAAATACTAACTACTAACTACTAACTGCTTACTATTAACTATTAACTACTACATACTAACTACTAATTTCTAAATACTAACTACTGACTACTGACTACTAACTACTAACTAATGACTACTAACTACTAACTACTAACCACTAACTACTGACTACTAACTACTAACTACTAAATACTAACTACTGACTACTAACTACTAACTACTAACTACTAACTACTAACTACTAACTACTAACTACTAACTACTAACTACTAACTACTAACTACTAACTACTAACTACTAACTACTAACTACTAACTACTAACTACTAACTACTAACTACTAACTACTAACTGCTAACTATTAACTATTAACTACTACATACTAACTACTAATTACTAAATACTAACTACTGACTACTAACTACTAACTACTAAATACTAACTACTAACTACTGACTACTAACTACTAACTACTAACCACTAACTACTCACTAATAACTACTAACTACTAACTACTAAATACTAACTACTGACTACTAACTACTAACTACTAACTACTGACTACTAACTACTAATTACTAACTACTAACTACTAACTACTAACTACTAGCTACTAACTACTAACTACTAACTACTAACTACTAACTGCTAACTATTAACAATTAACTACTACATACTAACTACTAATTACTAAATACTAACTACTGACTACTAACTACTAACTACTAACTACTGACTACTAGCTACTAACTACTAACCACTAACTACTGACTACTAACTACTGACTACTAAATACTAACTACTGACTACTAACTACTAACTACTAACTAATAACTACTAACTACTAACTACTAACTACTAACTACTAACTACTAACTACTAAATACTAACTACTGACTACTAACTACTAACTACTAACTACTGACTACTAACTACTAACTACTAACTACTAAATACTAACTACTAACTACTAACTACTAACTACTAACTACTAACTACTAACTAATAACTAATAACTACTAACTACTAACTACTAACTACTGACTACTAACTACTAACTAATAACTACTAACTCTTAACTACTAACTGCTAACTACTAACTTCTAACTACTAACTACTAACTACTAACTACTAACTACTAGCTACTAACTACTAACTACCAACTACTAACTACTAACTACTAACTGCTAACTTTTAACTATTAACTACTACATACTAACTACTAACTACTAAATATTAACTACTAACTACTAACTACTAACTACTAACTACTAACTACTAACTAATAACTACTAACTACTAACCACTGACTACTAACTACTAACTAATAACTACTAACTCTTAACTACTAACTACTAACTACTAACTACTAACTACTAACTACTAACTACTAACTACTAACTACTAACTACTAACTACTAACTACTAACCACTAACTACTAACTCCTAACTACTGACTACTAACTACTAACTACTGACTACTAACTACTAACTACTAACTACTAACTACTAACTACTAAATACTAACTACTAACTACTAACTACTAACGACTAACTACTAACGAATAACTAATAACTACTAACTACTAACTACTGACTACTAACTACTAACTAATAACTACTAACTCTTAACTACTAACTGCTAACTACTAACTTCTAACTACTAACTACTAACTACTAACTACTAACTACTAACTACTAGCTACTAACTACTAACTACCAACTACTAACTACTAACTGCTAACTATTAACTATTAACTACTACATACTAACTACTAATTTCTAAATACTAACTACTGACTACTGACTACTAACTACTAACTAATGACTACTAACTACTAACTACTAACCACTAACTACTGACTACTAACTACTAACTACTAAATACTAACTACTGACTACTAACTACTAACTACTAACTACTAACTACTAACTACTAACTACTAACTACTAACTACTAACTACTAACTACTAACTACTAACTACTAACTACTAACTACTAACTACTAACTACTAACTACTAACTACTAAATACTAACTACTGACTACTTATACTAACTACTAACTACTAACTACTACCTAATAACTGATAACTACTAACTACTAACTATTAACAACTGACTACTAACTACTGACTACTAACTACTAACTACTAACTACTAACTAATAACTACTAACTCTTAACTACTAACTGCTAACTACTAACTACTAACTACTAACTATTAACTACTAACTACTAACTACTAACTACTAACTGCTAACTATTAACTATTAACTACTACATACTAACTACTAATTACTAAATACAAACTACTGACTACTAATTACTAACTACTAACTACTGACTACTAACTACTAACTGCTAACCACTAACTACTGACTACTAACTACTAACTACTAAATACTAACTACTGACTACTAACTACAAATTACTAACTACTAACTACTAAATACTAACTACTGACTACTTATACTAACTACTAACTACTAACTACTACCTAATAACTGATAACTACTAACTACTAACTATTAACAACTGACTACTAACTACTGACTACTAACTACTAACTACTAACTACTAACTAATAACTACTAACTCTTAACTACTAACTGCTAACTACTAACTACTAACTACTAACTATTAACTACTAACTACTAACTACTAACTACTAACTGCTAACTATTAACTATTAACTACTACATACTAACTACTAATTACTAAATACAAACTACTGACTACTAATTACTAACTACTAACTACTGACTACTAACTACTAACTGCTAACCACTAACTACTGACTACTAACTACTAACTACTAAATACTAACTACTGACTACTAACTACAAATTACTAACTAATAACTACTAACTACTAACTACTAACTACTAACCACTAACTACTAAATACTAACTACTGACTACTAACTACGAACTACTAACTACTGACTACTAACTACTAACTACTAACTACTAACTACTAACTACTAAATACTAACTAATAACTACTAACTACTAACTACTGACTACTAACTACTAACTAATAACTACTAACTCTTAACTACTAACTACTAACTACTAACTGCTAACTATTAACTATTAACTACTACATACTAACAACTAATTTCTAAATACTAACTACTGACTACTAACTACTAACTACTAACTACTAACTACTAACTACTAACTACTAGCTACTAACTACTAACTACCAACGACTACCTACTAACTACCAACTACTAACTACAAACTACTAACTACTAACTACTAACTACTAACTACTAACTAATAACTACTAACTACTAACTACTGACTACTAACTACTAACTACTAACTACTAACTACTAGCTACTAACTACTAACTATTAACTACTAACTACTAACTACTAACTACTAACTACTAACTGCTAACTATTAACAATTAACTACTACATACTAACTACTAATTACTAAATACTAACTACTGACTACTAACTACTAACTACTAAATACTAACTACTAACTACTGACTACCAACTACTAACTACTAACCACTAACTACTCACTAATAACTACTAACTACTAACTACTAAATACTAACTACTGACTACTAACTACTAACTACTAACTACTGACTACTAACTACTAATTACTAACTACTAACTACTAACTACTAACTACTAACTACTAACTACTAGCTACTAACTACTAACTACTAACTACTAACTACTAACTACTAACTGCTAACTATTAACTATTAACTACTACATACTAAATACTAATTACTAAATACTAACTACTGACTACTAACTACTAACTACTAACTACTGACTACTAGCTACTAACTACTAACCACTAACTACTGACTACTAACTACTAACTACTAAATACTAACTACTAACTACTAACCACTAACTACTAAATACTAACTACTGACTACTAACTACTAACTACTAACTACTGACTACTAACTACTAACTACTAACTACTAAATACTAACTACTAACTACTAACTACTAACTACTAACTACTAACTACTAACTAATAATTAATAACTACTAACTACTAACTACTAACTACTGACTACTAACTACTAACTACTAACTACTAACTACTAACTACTAACTACTAACTGCTAACTATTAACTATTAACTACTACATACTAACTACTAATTACTAAATACTAACTACTGACTACTAACTACTAACTACTAACTACTGACTACTAGCTACTAACTACTAACCACTAACTACTGACTACTAACTACTAACTACTAAATACTAACTACTAACTACTAACCACTAACTACTAAATACTAACTACTGACTACTAACTACTAACTACTAACTACTGACTACTAACTACTAACTACTAACTACTAAATACTAACTACTAACTACTAACTACTAACTACTAACTACTAACTACTAACTAATAATTAATAACTGCTAACTACTAACTTCTAACTACTAACTACTAACTACTAACTACTAACTACTAGCTACTAACTACTAACTACCAACTACTAACTACTAACTGCTAACTTTTAACTATTAACTACTACATACTAACTACTAACTACTAAATATTAACTACTAACTACTAACTACTAACTGCTAACTTTTAACTATTAACTACTACATACTAACTACTAACTACTAAATATTAACTACTAACTACTAACTACTAACTACTAACTACTAACTACTAACTAATAACTAATAACTACTAACTACTAACCACTGACTACTAACTACTAACTAATAACTACTAACTCTTAACTACTAACTACTAACTACTAACTACTAACTACTAACTACTAACTACTAACTACTAACTACTAACTACTAACTACTAACTGCTAACTTTTAACTATTAACTACTACATACTAACTACTAACTACTAAATATTAACTACTAACTACTAACTACTAACTACTAACTACTAACTACTAACTAATAACTAATAACTACTAACTACTAACCACTGACTACTAACTACTAACTAATAACTACTAACTCTTAACTACTAACTACTAACTACTAACTACTAACTACTAACTACTAACTACTAACTACTAACTACTAACTACTAACTACTAACTACTAACCACTAACTACTAACTACTAACTACTGACTACTAACTACTAACTACTGACTACTAACTACTAACTACTAACTAATAACTACTAACTCTTAACTACTAACTGCTAACTACTAACTACTAACTACTAACTATTAACTACTAACTACTAACTACTAACTACTAACTGCTAACTATTAACTATTAACTACTACATACTAACTACTAATTACTAAATACAAACTACTGACTACTAATTACTAACTACTAACTACTGACTACTAACTACTAACTGCTAACCACTAACTACTGACTACTAACTACTAACTACTAAATACTAACTACTGACTACTAACTACAAATTACTAACTAATAACTACTAACTACTAACTACTAACTACTAACCACTAACTACTAAATACTAACTACTGACTACTAACTACGAACTACTAACTACTGACTACTAACTACTAACTACTAACTACTAACTACTAACTACTAAATACTAACTAATAACTACTAACTACTAACTACTGACTACTAACTACTAACTAATAACTACTAACTCTTAACTACTAACTACTAACTACTAACTGCTAACTATTAACTATTAACTACTACATACTAACAACTAATTTCTAAATACTAACTACTGACTACTAACTACTAACTACTAACTACTAACTACTAACTACTAACTACTAGCTACTAACTACTAACTACCAACGACTACCTACTAACTACCAACTACTAACTACAAACTACTAACTACTAACTACTAACTACTAACTACTAACTAATAACTACTAACTACTAACTACTGACTACTAACTACTAACTACTAACTACTAACTACTAGCTACTAACTACTAACTATTAACTACTAACTACTAACTACTAACTACTAACTACTAACTGCTAACTATTAACAATTAACTACTACATACTAACTACTAATTACTAAATACTAACTACTGACTACTAACTACTAACTACTAAATACTAACTACTAACTACTGACTACCAACTACTAACTACTAACCACTAACTACTCACTAATAACTACTAACTACTAACTACTAAATACTAACTACTGACTACTAACTACTAACTACTAACTACTGACTACTAACTACTAATTACTAACTACTAACTACTAACTACTAACTACTAACTACTAACTACTAGCTACTAACTACTAACTACTAACTACTAACTACTAACTACTAACTACTAACTGCTAACTATTAACTATTAACTACTACATACTAAATACTAATTACTAAATACTAACTACTGACTACTAACTACTAACTACTAACTACTGACTACTAGCTACTAACTACTAACCACTAACTACTGACTACTAACTACTAACTACTAAATACTAACTACTAACTACTAACCACTAACTACTAAATACTAACTACTGACTACTAACTACTAACTACTAACTACTGACTACTAACTACTAACTACTAACTACTAAATACTAACTACTAACTACTAACTACTAACTACTAACTACTAACTACTAACTAATAATTAATAACTACTAACTACTAACTACTAACTACTGACTACTAACTACTAACTACTAACTACTAACTACTAACTACTAACTACTAACTGCTAACTATTAACTATTAACTACTACATACTAACTACTAATTACTAAATACTAACTACTGACTACTAACTACTAACTACTAACTACTGACTACTAGCTACTAACTACTAACCACTAACTACTGACTACTAACTACTAACTACTAAATACTAACTACTAACTACTAACCACTAACTACTAAATACTAACTACTGACTACTAACTACTAACTACTAACTACTGACTACTAACTACTAACTACTAACTACTAAATACTAACTACTAACTACTAACTACTAACTACTAACTACTAACTACTAACTAATAATTAATAACTGCTAACTACTAACTTCTAACTACTAACTACTAACTACTAACTACTAACTACTAGCTACTAACTACTAACTACCAACTACTAACTACTAACTGCTAACTTTTAACTATTAACTACTACATACTAACTACTAACTACTAAATATTAACTACTAACTACTAACTACTAACTGCTAACTTTTAACTATTAACTACTACATACTAACTACTAACTACTAAATATTAACTACTAACTACTAACTACTAACTACTAACTACTAACTACTAACTAATAACTAATAACTACTAACTACTAACCACTGACTACTAACTACTAACTAATAACTACTAACTCTTAACTACTAACTACTAACTACTAACTACTAACTACTAACTACTAACTACTAACTACTAACTACTAACTACTAACTACTAACTGCTAACTTTTAACTATTAACTACTACATACTAACTACTAACTACTAAATATTAACTACTAACTACTAACTACTAACTACTAACTACTAACTACTAACTAATAACTAATAACTACTAACTACTAACCACTGACTACTAACTACTAACTAATAACTACTAACTCTTAACTACTAACTACTAACTACTAACTACTAACTACTAACTACTAACTACTAACTACTAACTACTAACTACTAACTACTAACCACTAACTACTAACTACTAACTACTGACTACTAACTACTAACTACTGACTACTAACTACTAACTACTAACTACTAACTACTAAATACTAACTACTAACTACTAACTACTAACGACTAACTACTAACGAATAACTAATAACTACTAACTACTAACTACTGACTACTAACTACTAACTAATAACTACTAACTCTTAACTACTAACTGCTAACTACTAACTTCTAACTACTAACTACTAGCTACTAACTACTAACTACTAACTACTAACTACTAACTACTAACTGCTAACTACTAACTTCTAACTACTAACTACTAGCTACTAACTACTAACTACTAACTACTAACTACTAACTACTAACTACTAACTACTAGCTACTAACTACTAACTACTAACTACTAACTACTAACTACTAACTGCTAACTATTAACTATTAACTACTACATACTAACTACTAATTTCTAATTACTAACTACTGACTACTGACTACTAACTACTAACTAATGACTACTAACTACTAACTACTAACCACTAACTACTGACTACTAACTACTAACTACTAAATACTAACTACTGACTACTAACTACTAACTACTAACTACTAACTACTAACTACTAACTACTAACTACTAAATACTAACTACTAACTACTAACTACTAAATACTAACTACTGACTACTTATACTAACTACTAACTACTAACTACTACCTAATAACTGATAACTACTAACTACTAACTATTAACAACTGACTACTAACTACTGACTACTAACTACTAACTTCTAACTACTAACTAATAACTACTAACTCTTAACTACTAACTGCTAACTACTTACTACTAACTACTAATTACTAAATACTAACTACTGACTACTAACTACTAGATACTAACTACTAACTACTAACTAATAACTACTAACTCTTAACTACTAACTGCTAACTACTAACTACTAACTACTAACTACTAACTACTAACTACTAACTACTAACTACTAACTGCTAACTTTTAACTATTAACTACTACATACTAACTACTAATTACTAAATACTAACTACTGACTACTAATTACTAACTACTAACTACTGACTACTAACTACTAACTGCTAACCACTAACTATTGACTACTAACTACTAACTACTAAATACTAACTACTGACTACTAACTACAAACTACTAACTAATAACTACTAACTACTAACTACTAACTACTAACTACTAACCACTAACTACTAAATACTAACTACTGACTACTAACTACTAACTACTAACTACTGACTACTAACTACTAACTACTAACTACTAACTACTAACTACTAACTACTAACTACTAAATACTAACTAATAACTACTAACTACTAACTACTGACTACTAACTACTAACTAATAACTACTAACTCTTAACTACTAACTACTAACTACTAACTGCTAACTATTAACTATTAACTACTACATACTAACAACTAATTTCTAAATACTAACTACTGACTACTAACTACTAACTACTAACTAATGACTACTAACTACTAACTACTAACCACTAACTACTGACTACTAACTACTAACTACTAACTACTAACTACTGACTACAAACTACTAACTACTAACTACTAACTACTAACTACTAACTACTAACTACTAACTACTAACTACTAACTACTAAATACTAACTACTGACTACTTATACTAACTACTAACTACTAACTACTACCTAATAACTGATAACTACTAACTACTAACTATTAACAACTGACTACTAACTACTGACTACTAACTACTAACTACTAACTACTAACTAATAACTACTAACTCTTAACTACTAACTGCTAACTACTAGCTACTAACCACTGACTACTAACTACTAACTAATAACTACTAACTCTTAACTACTAACTACTAACTACTAACTACTAACTACTAACTACTAACTACTAACTACTAACTACTAACTACTAACTACTAACTACTAACCACTAACTACTAACTACTAACTACTGACTACTAACTACTAACTACTGACTACTAACTACTAACTACTAACTACTAACTACTAACTACTAAATACTAACTACTAACTACTAACTACTAACGACTAACTACTAACGAATAACTAATAACTACTAACTACTAACTACTGACTACTAACTACTAACTAATAACTACTAACTCTTAACTACTAACTACTAACTACTAACTACTAACTACTAACTACTAACTACTAACTACTAACTACTAACCACTAACTACTAACTACTAACTACTGACTACTAACTACTAACTGCTAACTACTAACTTCTAACTACTAACTACTAACTACTAACTACTAACTACTAACTACTAGCTACTAACTACTAACTACTAACTACTTACTACTAACTGCTAACTATTAACTATTAACTGCTACATACTAACTACTAATTTCTAAATACTAACTACTGACTACTGACTACTAACTACTAACTAATGACTACTAACTACTAACTACTAACCACTAACTACTGACTACTAACTACTAACTACTAACTACTAACTACTAACTACTAACTACTAACTACTAACTACTAACTACTAACTACTAACTACTAACTACTAACTACTAAATACTAACTACTGACTACTTATACTAACTACTAACTACTAACTACTACCTAATAACTGATAACTACTAACTACTAACTATTAACAACTGACTACTAACTACTGACTACTAACTACTAACTACTAACTACTAACTAATAACTACTAACTCTTAACTACTAACTGCTAACTACTTACTACTAACTACTAACTACTAAATACTAACTACTGACTACTAACTACTAACTACTAACTACTAACTACTAACTAATAACTACTAACTCTTAACTACTAACTGCTAACTACTAACTACTAACTACTAACTACTAACTACTAACTACTAACTACTAACTGCTAACTATTAACTATTAACTACTACATACTAACTACTAATTAATAAATACTAACTACTGACTACTAATTACTAACTACTAACTACTGACTACTAACTACTAACTGCTAACCACTAACTAGTGACTACTAACTACTAACTACTAAATACTAACCACTGACTACTAACTACAAACTACTAACTAATAACTACTAACTACTAACTACTAACTACTAACTACTAACCACTAACTACTAAATACTAACTACTGACTACTAACTACTAACTACTAACTACTGACTACTAACTACTAACTACTAACTACTAACTACTAACTACCAAATACTAACTAATAACTACTAACTACTAACTACTGACTACTAACTACTAACTAATAACTACTAACTCTTAACTACTAACTACTAACTACTAACTGCTAACTATTAACTATTCACTACTACATACTATCAACTAATTTCTAAATACTAACTACTGACTACTAACTACTAACTACTAACTAATGACTACTAACTACTAACTACTAACCACTAACTACTGACTACTAACTACTAACTACTAACTACTAACTACTGACTACAAACTACTAACTACTAACTACTAACTACTAACTACTAACTACTAACTACTAACTACTAACTACTAACTACTAACTACTAACTACTAACTACTAACTACTAACTACTAAATACTAACTACTGACTACTTATACTAACTACTAACTACTAACTACTACCTAATAACTGATAACTACTAACTACTAACTATTAACAACTCACTACTACTTACTGACTACTAACTACTAACTACTAACTACTAACTAATAACTACTAACTCTTAACTATTAACTGCTAACTACTTACTACTAACTACTAACTACTAAATACTAACTACTGACTACTAACTACTAACTACTAACTACTATTTACTACCTAATAACTAATAACTACTAACTACTAACTATTAACTACTGACTACTAACTACTGACTACTAACTACTAACTACTAAATACTAACTAATAACTACTAACTCTTAACTACTAACTGCTAACTACTAACTACTAACTACTAACTACTAACTACTAACTACTAACTACTAACTACTAACTGCTAACTATTAACTACTATATACTAACTACTAATTACTAAATACTAACTACTGACTACTAACTACTAACTACTAACTACTGACTACTAACTACTAACTACTAACTACTAACTACTAACTACTAACTACTAACTGCTAACTACTAACTACTAACCACTAACTACTAACTACTAACTACTGACTACTAACTACTAACTACTGACTACTAACTACTAACTACTAACTACTAACTACTAACTACTAACTACTAAATACTAACTACTAACTACTAACTACTAACGACTAACTACTAACGAATAACTAATAACTACTAACTACTAACTACTGACTACTAACTACTAACTAATAACTACTAACTCTTAACTACTAACTGCTAAGTACTAACTTCTAACTACTAACTACTAACTACTAACTACTAACTACTAACTACTAGCTACTAACTACTAACTACTAACTACTAACTGCTAACTATTAACTATTAACTACTACATACTAACTACTAATTTCTAAATACTAACTACTGACTAGTGACTACTAACTACTAACTAATGACTACTAACTACTAACTACTAACCACTAACTACTGACTACTAACTACTAACTACTAAATACTAACTACTGACTACTAACTACTAACTACTAACTACTAACTACTAACTACTAACTACTAACTACTAATTACTAACTACTAACTACTAACTACTAACTACTGACTACTAACTACTAAATACTAACTACTGACTACTTATACTAACTACTAACTACTAACTACTACCTAATAACTGATAACTACTTACTACTAACTACTAACTACTAAATACTAACTACTGACTACTAACTACTAACTACTAACTACTAACTACTAACTAATAACTATTAACTCTTAACTACTAACTGCTAACTACTAACTACTAACTACTAACTACTAACTACTAACTACTAACTACTAACTACTAACTGCTAACTATTAACTATTAACTACTACATACTAACTACTAATTACTAAATACTAACTACTGACTACTAATTACTAACTACTAACTACTGACTACTAACTACTAACTGCTAACCACTAACTACTGACTACTAACTACTAACTACTAAATACTAACTACTGACTACTAACTACAAACTACTAACTAATAACTACTAACTACTAACTACTAACTACTAACTACTAACTACTAACCACTAACTACTATATACTAACTACTGACTACTAACTACTAACTACTAACTACTGACTACTAACTACTAACTACTAACTACTAACTACTAACTACTAACTACTAACTACTAACTACTAACTACTAACTGCTAACTATTAACTATTAACTACTGCATACTAACTACTAATTACTAAATACTAACTACTGACTACTAATTACTAACTACTAACTACTGACTACTAACTACTAACTGCTAACCACTAACTACTGACTACTAACTACTAACTACTAAATACTAACTACTGACTACTAATTACAAACTACTAACTAATAACTACTATCTAAAAACTGATAACTACTAACTACTAACTATTAACAACTGACTACTAACTACTGACTACTAACTACTAACTACTAACTACTAACTAATAACTACTAACTCTTAACTACTAACTGCTAACTACTTACTACTAACTACTAACTACTAAATACTAACTACTGACTACTAACTACTAACTACTAACTACTAACTACTAACTAATAACTACTAACTCTTAACTACTAACTGCTAACTACTAACTACTAACTACTAACTACTAACTACTAACTACTAACTACTAACTACTAACTACTAACTGCTAACTATTAACTATTAACTACTACATACTAACTACTAATTACTAAATACTAACTACTGACTACTAATTACTAACTACTAACTACTGACTACTAACTACTAACTGCTAACCACTAACTACTGACTACTAACTACTAACTACTAAATACTAACTACTGACTACTAACTACAAACTACTAACTAATAACCACTAACTACTAACTACTAACTACTAACTACTAACTACTAACCACTAACTACTAAATACTAACTACTGACTACTAACTACTAACTACTAACTACTGACTACTAACTACTAACTACTAACTACTAACTACTAACTACTAACTACTAACTACTAACTACTAACTACTAACTACTAACTGCTAACTATTAACTATTAACTACTGCATACTAACTACTAATTACTAAATACTAACTACTGACTACTAATTACTAACTACTAACTACTGACTACTAACTACTAACTGCTAACCACTAACTACTGACTACTAACTACTAACTACTAAATACTAACTACTGACTACTAACTACAAACTACTAACTAATAACTACTAACTACTAACTACTAACTACTAACTACTAACCACTAACTACTAAATACTAACTACTGACTACTAACTACTAACTACTAACTACTAACTACTGACTACTAACTACTAACTACTAACTACTAACTACTAACTACTAACTACTAACTACTAACTACTAACTACTAACTGCTAACTATTAACTATTAACTACTACATACTAACTACTAATTACTAAATACTAACTACTGACTACTAATTACTAACTACTAAATACTAACTACTGACTACTAACTACAAACTACTAACTAATAACTACTAACTACTAACTACTAACTACTAACCACTAACTACTAAATACTAACTACTGACTACTAACTACTAACTACTAACTACTGACTACTAACTACTAACTACTAACTACTAACTACTAACTACTAACTGCTAACCACTAACTACTGACTACTAACTACTAACTACTAAATACTAACTACTGACTACTAACTACAAACTACTAACTAATAACTACTAACTACTAACTACTAACTACTAACTACTAACTACTAACCACTAACTACTAAATACTAACTACTGACTACTAACTACTAACTACTAACTACTGACTACTAACTACTAACTACTAACTACTAACTACTAACTACTAACTGCTAACCACTAACTACTGACTACTAACTACTAACTACTAAATACTAACTACTGACTACTAACTACAAACTACTAACTAATAACCACTAACTACTAACTACTAACTACTAACTACTAACTACTAACCACTAACTACTAAATACTAACTACTGACTACTAACTACTAACTACTAACTACTGACTACTAACTACTAACTACTAACTACTAACTACTAACTACTAACTACTAACTACTAACTACTAACTACTAACTACTAACTGCTAACTATTAACTATTAACTACTGCATACTAACTACTAATTACTAAATACTAACTACTGACTACTAATTACTAACTACTAACTACTGACTACTAACTACTAACTGCTAACCACTAACTACTGACTACTAACTACTAACTACTAAATACTAACTACTGACTACTAACTACAAACTACTAACTAATAACTACTAACTACTAACTACTAACTACTAACTACTAACCACTAACTACTAAATACTAACTACTGACTACTAACTACTAACTACTAACTACTAACTACTGACTACTAACTACTAACTACTAACTACTAACTACTAACTACTAACTACTAACTACTAACTACTAACTACTAACTGCTAACTATTAACTATTAACTACTACATACTAACTACTAATTACTAAATACTAACTACTGACTACTAATTACTAACTACTAAATACTAACTACTGACTACTAACTACAAACTACTAACTAATAACTACTAACTACTAACTACTAACTACTAACCACTAACTACTAAATACTAACTACTGACTACTAACTACTAACTACTAACTACTGACTACTAACTACTAACTACTAACTACTAACTACTAACTACTAACTGCTAACCACTAACTACTGACTACTAACTACTAACTACTAAATACTAACTACTGACTACTAACTACAAACTACTAACTAATAACTACTAACTACTAACTACTAACTACTAACTACTAACCACTAACTACTAAATACTAACTACTGACTACTAACTACTAACTACTAACTACTAACTACTAACTACTAAATACTAACTAATAATTACTAACTACTAACTACTGACTACTAACTACTAACTAATAACTAATAACTCTTAACTACTCACTACTAACTACTAACTGCTAACTATTAACTATTAACTACTACAAACTAACAACTAATTTCTAAATACTAACTACTGACTACTAACTGCTAACCACTAACTACTGACTACTAACTACTAACTACTAACTACTAACCACTAACTACTGACTACTAACTACTAACTACTAACTACTAACTACTGACTACAAACTACTAACTACTAACTACTAACTACTAACTACTAACTACTAACTACTAACTACTAACTACTAACTACTAACTACTAACTACTAACTACTAACTACTAACTACTAAATACTAACTACTGACTACTTATACTAACTACTAACTACTAACTACTACCTAATAACTGATAACTACTAACTACTAACTATTAACAACTGACTACTACTTACTGACTACTAACTACTAACTACTAACTACTAACTAATAACTACTAACTCTTAACTACTAACTGCTAACTACTTACTACTAACTACTAACTACTAAATACTAACTACTGACTACTAACTACTAACTACTAACTACTATTTACTACCTAATAACTAATAACAACTAACTACTAACTATTAACTACTGACTACTAACTACTGACTACTAACTACTAACTACTAACTACTAACTAATAACTACTAACTCTTAACTACTAACTGCTAACTACTAACTACTAACTACTAACTACTAACTACTAACTACTAACTACTAACTACTAACTACTAACTGCTAACTATTAACTATTAACTACTACATACTAACTACTAATTACTAAATACTAACTACTGACTACTAACTACTAACTACTAACTACTGACTACTAACTACTAACTGCTAACCACTAACTACTGACTACTAACTACTAACTACTAAATACTAACTACTGACTACTAACTACAAACTACTAACTAATAACTACTAACTACTAACTACTAACTACTAACCACTAACTACTAAATACTAACTACTGACTACTAACTACTAACTACTAACTACTGACTACTAACTACTAACTACTAACTACTAACTACTAACTACTAAATACTAACTACTAACTACTAACTACTAACTACTAACTACTAACTAATAACTAATAACTACTAACTACTAACTACTAACTACTGAGTACTAACTACTAACTAATAACTACTAATTCTTAACTACTAACTGCTAACTACTAACTTCTAACTAATAGCTACTGACTACTAACTACTAACTACAAAATACTAACTACTAATTACTAACTACTAACTACTAACTACTAACTACTAACTACTAACTACTAACTACTAACTACTAACTACTAACTACTAACTACTAACTACTAACTACTAAATACTAACTACTGACTACTTATACTAACTACTAACTACTAACTACTACCTAATAACTGATAACTACTAACTACTAACTATTAACAACTGACTACTACTTACTGACTACTAACTACTAACTACTAACTACTAACTAATAACTACTAACTCTTAACTACTAACTGCTAACTACTTACTACTAACTACTAACTACTAAATACTAACTACTGACTACTAACTACTAACTACTAACTACTATTTACTACCTAATAACTAATAACAACTAACTACTAACTATTAACTACTGACTACTAACTACTGACTACTAACTACTAACTACTAACTACTAACTAATAACTACTAACTCTTAACTACTAACTGCTAACTACTAACTACTAACTACTAACTACTAACTACTAACTACTAACTACTAACTACTAACTACTAACTGCTAACTATTAACTATTAACTACTACATACTAACTACTAATTACTAAATACTAACTACTGACTACTAACTACTAACTACTAACTACTGACTACTAACTACTAACTGCTAACCACTAACTACTGACTACTAACTACTAACTACTAAATACTAACTACTGACTACTAACTACAAACTACTAACTAATAACTACTAACTACTAACTACTAACTACTAACCACTAACTACTAAATACTAACTACTGACTACTAACTACTAACTACTAACTACTGACTACTAACTACTAACTACTAACTACTAACTACTAACTACTAAATACTAACTACTAACTACTAACTACTAACTACTAACTACTAACTAATAACTAATAACTACTAACTACTAACTACTAACTACTGAGTACTAACTACTAACTAATAACTACTAATTCTTAACTACTAACTGCTAACTACTAACTTCTAACTACTAACTACTAACTACTAACTACTAACTACTAGCTACTAACTACTAACTACCCACTACTAACTACTAACTACTAACTACTAACTGCTAACTATTAACTATTAACTACTACATACTAACTACTAATTACTAAATACTAACTACTGACTACTAACTACTAACTACTAACTACTGACTACTAACTACTAACTACTAACCACTAACTACTGACTACTAACTACTAACTACTAACTACTAACCACTAACTACTGACTACTAACTACTAACTACTAAATACTAACTACTGACTACTAACTACTAGCTACTAACTACTAACTACTAACTACTAACTACTAACTACTAACTACTAACTACTAGCTACTAACTACTAACTACCCTCTACTAACTACTAACTACTAACTACTGACTACTAACTACTAACTACTAACTACTAACTAATAACTACTAACTCTTAACTACTAACTGCTAACTACTAACTACTAACTACTAACTACTAACTACTAACTACTAACTACTAACTACTAACTACTAACTGCTAACTATTAACTATTAACTACTACATACTAACTACTAATTACTAAATACTAACTACTGACTACTAACTACTAACTACTAACTACTGACTACTAACTACTAACTGCTAACCACTAACTACTGACTACTAACTACTAACTACTAAATACTAACTACTGACTACTAACTACAAACTACTAACTAATAACTACTAACTACTAACTACTAACTACTAACCACTAACTACTAAATACTAACTACTGACTACTAACTACTAACTACTAACTACTGACTACTAACTACTAACTACTAACTACTAACTACTAACTACTAAATACTAACTACTAACTACTAACTACTAACTACTAACTACTAACTAATAACTAATAACTACTAACTACTAACTACTAACTACTGAGTACTAACTACTAACTAATAACTACTAATTCTTAACTACTAACTGCTAACTACTAACTTCTAACTACTAACTACTAACTACTAACTACTAACTACTAGCTACTAACTACTAACTACCCACTACTAACTACTAACTACTAACTACTAACTGCTAACTATTAACTATTAACTACTACATACTAACTACTAATTACTAAATACTAACTACTGACTACTAACTACTAACTACTAACTACTGACTACTAACTACTAACTACTAACCACTAACTACTGACTACTAACTACTAACTACTAACTACTAACCACTAACTACTGACTACTAACTACTAACTACTAAATACTAACTACTGACTACTAACTACTAGCTACTAACTACTAACTACTAACTACTAACTACTAACTACTAACTACTAACTACTAGCTACTAACTACTAACTACCCTCTACTAACTACTAACTACTAACTACTAACTGCTAACTATTAACTATTAACTACTACATACTAACTACTAATTACTAAATACTAACTACTGACTACTAACTACTAACTACTAACTACTGACTACTAACTACTAACTACTAACCACTAACTACTGACTACTAACTACTAACTACTAAATACTAACTACTGACTACTAACTACTAGCTACTAACTGCTAACTACTAACTACTAACTACCAACTACTAACCACTAACTACTAAATACTAACTACTGACTACTAACTACTAACCACTAACCACTAACTACTGACTACTAACTACTAACTACTAACTAATAACTACTAACGCTTAACTACTAACTGCTAACTACTAACTTCTAACTACTAACTACTAACTACTAACTACTAACTACTAGCTGCTAACTACTAACTACTAACTACTAACTAGTAACTACTAACTGCTAACTATTAACTATTTAATACTACATACTAACTACTAATTTCTAAATACTAACTACTGACTACTAACTACTAACTACTAAGTAATGACTACTAACTACTAACTACTAACCACTAACTACTGACTACTAACTACTAACTACTAAATACTAACTACTGACTACTAACTACTAACTACTAACTACTGACTACTAACTACTAACTACTAACTACTAACTACTAACTACTAAATACTAACTACTAACTACTAACTACTAACTACTAACTACTAACTAATAACAAATAACTACTAACTACTAACTACTAACTACTAACTACTGAGTACTAACTACTAACTAATAACTACTAACTCTTAACTACTAACTGCTAACTACTAACTTCTAACTACTAACTACTAACTACTATCTACTAACTACTAGCTACTAACTACTAACTACCAACTACTAACTACTAACTACTAACTACTGACTACTAACTACTAACTACTAACCACTAACTACTGACTACTAACTACTAACTACTAACTACTAACCACTAACTACTGACTACTAACTACTAACTACTAAATACTAACTACTGACTACTAACTACTAGCTACTAACTACTAACTACTAACTACTAACTACTAACTACTAACTACTAACTACTAGTTACTAACTACTAACTACCCACTACTAACTACTAACTACTAACTACTAACTGCTAACTATTAACTATTAACTACTACATACTAACTACTAATTACTAAATACTAACTACTGACTACTAACTACTAACTACTAACTACTGACTACTAACTACTAACTACTAACCACTAACTACTGACTACTAACTAATAACTACTAAATACTAACTACTGACTACTAACTACTAGCTACTAACTACTAACTACTAACTACTAACTGCTAACTACTAACTACTAACTACCAACTACTAACCACTAACTACTAAATACTAACTACTGACTACTAACTACTAACCACTAACCACTAACTACTGACTACTAACTACTAACTACTAACTAATAACTACTAACTCTTAACTACTAACTGCTAACTACTAACTTCTAACTACTAACTACTAACTACTAACTACTAACTACTAGCTACTAACTACTAACTACTAACTACTAACTAGTAACTACTAACTGCTAACTATTAACTATTTAATACTACATACTAACTACTAATTTCTAAATACTAACTACTGACTACTAACTACTAACTACTAAGTAATGACTACTAACTACTAACTACTAACCACTAACTACTGACTACTAACTACTAACTACTAAATACTAACTACTGACTACTAACTACTAACTACTAACTACTGACTACTAACTACTAACTACTAACTACTAACTACTAACTACTAACTACTAAATACTAACTACTAACTACTAACTACTAACTACTAACTACTAACTAATAACTAATAACTACTAACTACTAACTACTAACTACTGAGTACTAACTACTAACTAATAACTACTAACTCTTAACTACTAACTGCTAACTACTAACTTCTAACTACTAACTACTAACTACTAACTACTAACTACTAGCTACTAACTACTAACTACCAACTACTAACTACTAACTACTAACTACTAACTGCTAACTATTAACTATTAACTACTACATACTAACTACTAATTACTAAATACTAACTACTGACTACTAACTACTAACTACTAACTACTGACTACTAACTACTAACTACTAACCACTAACTACTGACTACTAACTACTAGCTACTAACTACTAACTACTAACTACTAACTGCTAACTACTAACTACTAACTACCAACTACTAACCAATAACTACTAATTACTAACTACTGACTACTAACTACTAACTGCTAACTACTGACTACTGACTACTAACTACTAACTACTAACTACTAACTCCTAAATACTAACTACTAACTACTAACTACTAACTACTAACTACTAACTAATAACTAATAACTACTAACTACTAACTACTGACTACTAACTACTAACTAATAACTACTAACTCTTAACTACTAACTGCTAACTACTAACTTCTAACTACTAACTACTAACAACTAACTACTAACTACTAGCTACTAACTACTAACTACTAACTACTAACTACTAACTACTAACTACTAACTGCTAACTACTAAATACTAAATACTGACTACTAAACACTAACTACTAACTACTAACTACTACCTAATAACTGATAACTATTAACTACTAACTATTAACAACTGAATACTAACTACTGACTACTAACTACTAACTACTAACTACTAACTAATAACTACTAACTCTTAACTACTAACTGCTAACCACTTACTACTAACTACTAACTACTAAATACTAACTACTGACTACTAACTACTAACTACTAACTACTATTTACTACCTAATAACTAATAACTACTAACTACTAACTATTAACTACTGACTACTAACTACTGACTACTAACTACTAACTACTAACTACTAACTAATAACTACTAACTCTTAACTACTAACTGCTAACTACTAACTACTAACTACTAACTACTAACTACTAACTACTAACTACTAGCTACTAACTACTAACTACTAACTAATAACTAATAACCACTAACTACTAACTACTAACTACTAACTACTAACTACTAGCTACTAACTACTAACTACTAACTACTAAATAATAACTAATAACCACTAATTACTAAATACTAACTACTAACTACTGACTACTAACTACTAACTACTAACTAATAACTACTAACTCTTAACTACTAACTGCTAACTACTAACTGCTAACTACTAACTACTAACTACTAAATACTAACTATTGACTACTAACTACTAACTACTAACTACTAACTACTAACTAATAACTACTAACTACCAACTACTAACTACTGACTACTAACTACTGACTACTAACTAATAACTACTAACTACTAACTACTAACTACTAACCACTAACCACTAACTACTAAATACTAACTACTGACTACTAACTACTAACTACTAACTACTGACTACTAACTACTAACTACTGACTACTAACTACTAACTACTAACCACTAACTACTAAATACTAACTACTGACTACTAACTACTAACTACTAACTACTGACTACTAACTACTAACTACTGACTACTAACTACTAACTACTAACTACTAACTACTAACTACTAACTACTAACTACGAACTACTAACCACTAACTACTAAATACTAACTACTAAATACTAACTACTGACTACTAACTACTAACTACTAACTACTAACTACTAACCACTAACTGCTAAATACTAACTACTGAATACTAACTACTGACTACTAACTACTAACTACTAACTACTAACTACTAACCACTAACTACTAAATACTAACTACTGACTACTATCTACTAACTACTAACTACTGACTACTAACTACTAACTACTGACTACTAACTACTAACTACTAACCACTAACTACTAAATACTAACTACTGACTACTAACTACTAACTACTAACTACTGACTACTAACTACTAACTACTGACTACTCACTACTAACTACTAGCTACTAACTATTAACTACTAACTACTAACTACTAACTACTGACTACTAACTACTAACTACTAACTACTAACTGCTAACTATTAACTATTAACTACTACATACTAACTACTAATTACTAAATACTAACTACTGACTACTAACTACTAACTACTAACTACTGACTACTAACTACTAACTACTAACCACTAACTACTGACTACTAACTACTAGCTACTAACTACTAACTACTAACTACTAACTGCTAACTACTAACTACTAACTACCAACTACTAACCAATAACTACTAAATACTAACTACTGACTACTAACTACTAACTGCTAACTACTGACTACTGACTACTAACTACTAACTACTAACTACTAACTCCTAAATACTAACTACTAACTACTAACTACTAACTACTAACTACTAACTAATAACTAATAACTACTAACTACTAACTACTGACTACTAACTACTAACTAATAACTACTAACTCTTAACTACTAACTGCTAACTACTAACTTCTAACTACTAAATACTAACAACTAACTACTAACTACTAGCTACTAACTACTAACTACTAACTACTAACTACTAACTACTAACTACTAACTGCTAACTATTAACTATTTAATACTACATACTAACTACTAATTTCTAAATACTAACTACTGACTACTAACTACCCTAACTACTAACTACTAACTAATGACTACTAACTACTAACTACTAACCACTAACTACTGACTACTAACTACTAACTACTAAATACTAACTACTGACTACTAACTACTAACTACTAACTACTAACTACTAACTACTAACTACTAACTACTAACTACTAACTACTAACTACTAACTACTAACTACTAACTACTAAATACTAAATACTGACTACTAAACACTAACTACTAACTACTAACTACTACCTAATAACTGATAACTACTAACTACTAACTATTAACAACTGAATACTAACTACTGACTACTAACTACTAACTACTAACTACTAACTAATAACTACTAACTCTTAACTACTAACTGCTAGCCACTTACTACTAACTACTAACTACTAAATACTAACTACTGACTACTAACTACTAACTACTAACTACTATTTACTACCTAATAACTAATAACTACTAACTACTAACTATTAACTACTGACTACTAACTACTGACTACTAACTACTAACTACTAACTACTAAATAATAACTACTAACTCTTAACTACTAACTGCTAACTACTAACTACTAACTACTAACTACTAACTACTAACTACTAACTACTAGCTACTAACTACTAACTACTAACTAATAACTAATAACCACTAACTACTAACTACTAACTACTAACTACTAGCTACTAACTACTAACTACTAACTACTAAATAATAACTAATAACCACTAATTACTAAATACTAACTACTAACTACTGACTACTAACTACTAACTACTAACTAATAACTACTAACTCTTAACTACTAACTGCTAACTACTAACTGCTAACTACTAACTACTAACTACTAAATACTAACTACTGACTACTAACTACTAACTACTAACTACTAACTACTAACTAATAACTACTAACTACCAACTACTAACTACTGACTACTAACTACTGACTACTAACTAATAACTACTAACTACTAACTACTAACTACTAACCACTAACCACTAACTACTAAATACTAACTACTGACTACTAACTACTAACTACTAACTACTGACTACTAACTACTAACTACTGACTACTAACTACTAACTACTAACCACTAACTACTAAATACTAACTACTGACTACTAACTACTAACTACTAACTACTGACTACTAACTACTAACTACTGACTACTAACTACTAACTACTAACTACTAACTACTAACTACTAACTACTAACTACGAACTACTAACCACTAACTACTAAATACTAACTACTAAATACTAACTACTGACTACTAACTACTAACTACTAACTACTAACTACTAACCACTAACTACTAAATACTAACTACTGACTACTAACTACTAACTACTAACTACTGACTACTAACTACTAACTACTAACTAATAACTACTAACTACTAACTACTGACTACTAACTACTGACTACTAACTACTAACTACTAACTACTGACTACTAACTACTAACTACTAACTACTAACTACTGACTACTAACTACTGACTACTAACTACTAACTACTAACTACTAACTACTAACTACTAACCACTAACTACTAAATACTAACTACTGACTACTAACTACTAACTACTAACTACTGACTACTAACTACTAACTACTGACTACTAACTACTAACTACTAACCACTAACTACTAAATACTAACTACTGACTACTAACTACTAACTACTAACTACTGACTACTAACTACTAACTACTGACTACTAACTACTAACTACTAGCTACTAACTATTAACTACTAACTACTAACTACTAACTACTGACTACTAACCATTAACTACTAACTACTAACTACTAAATACTAACTACTGACTACTAACTACTAACTACTAACTACTAGCTACTAACTATTAACTACTAACTACTAACTACTAACTACTGACTACTAACTACTGACTACTAACTACTAACTACTGACTACTAACTACTAACTACTAACTACTAACTACTAACTACTAACTAATAACTACTATCTACTAACTACTAACTACTGACTACTAACTACTAACTACTAACTAATATCTACTTACTCTTAACTACTAACTGCTAACTACTATCTACTAACTACTAACTACTAACTACTAACTACTAACTACTAACTACTAGCTACTAACTACTAACTACTAACTACTAACCACTAACTACTAAATACTAACTACTGACTACTAACTACTAACTACTAACTACTGACTACTAACTACTAACTACTGACTACTAACTACTAACACTTAACTACTAACTACTAACTACTAACTACTAACTACTAACTACTAACTACTAACTACTAACTACTAACTGCTGTTGCTGCTGTTTACAGATGTGATCTCGCATCTAAGGTAACAGACTAATTAGAATTTTTTATACGAAATTGGTCGGGGTCAGTTTGTATGCAAGGTAACATCTGAAAAAACAAGCACAGAATAAAAGAAATTTAATTTTTGCAAAAAAATTAGTGAAAAATTTCCTGGGAACTTCGGGCTGCAATTGAGATAACGCTGTTGTAGAATACAATTCTCTATTTTTCATAGTTGACAATAGCATAGATTTTATAGATTTATAGAATTACCGAGATGGTTCATATTTTCGCTGCAAGCTCTCTTCACCACAATGTATATAGTCTCCCATATTAAGCAAAAAGCAGTTTTTAGTTATGACATCGGTCGCCCGATTCTGAGACCAATCGGATAAAAATTGCTCGGACGCCGTCATTAGTCGGTAGTGTCTAAATGTATTTCATATTATCAAAATGGCGCGAACTCACGCTGAAATCATAATTTTGACTGGGAAAAATAAATAGGGCGAAAAACATTTTGTGAATGACAAAAAGAAATTTGCAAAACTTCCACAAGAGTGAGACTTAAGGTTAGGGCAAATTCGGAGTTACCCTAGAAATACAAAAACATGGCTAAAAGCAAAAATCAAAAAATCCGGAATAGTATTGTTTTTAAAGTAATTGATAACAGCTGTAGATAAGAGTTGCAATTAGGCTAAACATTAAATAAATTAAAAACTTAATTTAATGTTTAAGTTTTTAATGTTTAAGTTTTTTAATTTTTCAAAATAACTCCTAGAATTGTTTAAATTGTGGTCTCAGGCAAATGTAAATACATAGTCATTTTGTTCTTTAATAATTTGTGAAACAGTTTTAACCTGACGATGAACGTAAATTTCAAAAACATTTCTTTACATATCAGAAATAATTTTAATTTGACAAATTTGTTTCTTCTGCATTATTTACTATGTCAATTGTTTGAAAACATCGAATAAAGATGGGCTAACAGCAGAATACTTTGAGAAGTAATCTGTGTTTTAGCGTTTTAGAAGGTATAATTTTTATAGATTTACTAAGATGGTGCATATTTTGGCTGCAAGCTTGCTTCACCACACTGTATATAGTCACCCATTTTAAGCAAAAGGCAGTTTTTAGGGAAAATGACATCGGTTCCCGGATTTTCCTTTAAAAGAAACTCCAAAAACTGGTTCAAGAACGCATGAATTCTCCTTCAAAATGGTCATCTGAGCAAAAGGAAAGACTTGGCAAGTTGGCACGATCTGAAAATTAAAACGATCCCACGTCACAAGTCAAACAATTACCAACCCTGCGGCGTGCCGGAGTTGACAACTTTCCTGAGAACGAACAAAGACCGCTTCAGTGCTATTGCTTAATATCGACGGATAGGCGCAGGAAATATTTTTTAGGAGCTGCTGAAGTCTGAGGTACTGGTGCTAAGCGTAGCGAAGCATTGACTTTCAAGAAGAAAAAGGAACACGCAGCCAGAAATGGATTTCGAGCTGCATCACGAAGCTGTGTTGGAGATTAGGAACTTGGAGACACTATTACGCCATCAGTACTATTCAACAGGGCTGCTCAGTTAAGGAGAAGACAAGAAAAGTGGCAAAAGGCAAAGGAAAGCTAGAGTCATGGAAGGGAGGATGCATTAGACACAGACTGAGGAGGAGCTCCTGAACAATCGGGTTTCATTTCCCCCTGCCCTTGAGCTTCTTTGAGGTATATGCTTGCTGCTGCCAAATAGGTGGCTCAGGTATATTTTGAAAAAATCAAAATTGTTACAAACTCTAACTTGTTTAATTGAAAACCCTAAATAAGTTCACGAGCTGCAATTACAGAATTGAATTTTTAAAACAATGCCCTAGCAATGATATCATTTCGGATTTATTGCGGTTTAGCGCTCCTAAAAATGAAGATTTTTCTGAACAAGCGGTGCACAGTTTTCAATTAAAACTCCTGAGACAAGAAATGAACCATGCGGAAAAAAACGTATAAATTCAAGGAAAAATTTGAAACAGATAAAATTAAATTTAGGAAGAAGATGAGACCAGAACTGATGCCGACCGTTGTTAGCAGCATTAGGCGTGAAATAGGTAATCACTCCGCAATGGTTAAAAATAGACTTCATGCATAACTTGCTAAATTGTCAAGGAGACAGGATAGACCATTGCGAAATGGCTTCCGTGATAAAGTTGTGATAACGGATGGCAGTGAACTTCCAAAGTTTGTTCTTGACTTCCCATCGTTGGGATGTTAAGACCCTGTAAGAGACAAGTTTAGTGAGGTGCAATTCCTTGCACACGTTGACAAACTTGTACGCGAATTACCCGAGAAAAAAAACGGAGGGTGAGAAGCTCTGTGGAACTGAGGCGGCCCAAAATGGTATGCAAAAATGTACGCAAAATTCCAATGGATAGAAGGGTCAAACAAGTGCAGGATTACTTAACAGTCAAAGATTTGCTGGCGGTACCATTTGACAAAGGCTGCGGTTTCTGTGTAATGAAGAAGTCAACGTACAGCGACAAACTTGATGATGTGTTAAACTTGGATCAGTTTCAAGAAATCACTGATGCAAAAGATGAAATTGTGATCGCAATGAATAGAAGATAAATAACAGCCTGCGACAATTGATGAAGCACGCAAAAATTAGTGACAAAACTTATCAATGACTTAGGTCAACTGGTTCAAAACCAGCAAGGCTTGATGGCCTGGCAAATGAACAAAAAAGAGACACCTCTCCGACCGGTTCTCTCGAGATCTGGTAGCTGTTA
Organism: Convolutriloba macropyga; assembly: GCF_964194025.1. Classification (NCBI taxonomy): domain Eukaryota; kingdom Metazoa; phylum Xenacoelomorpha; order Acoela; family Convolutidae; genus Convolutriloba; species Convolutriloba macropyga. Next base: position 30,800,408 of record NC_134469.1, on the reverse strand, counting down.
TAAAAGCTTGAACAGGTTTCTGACACCTTGTTTTCCAGAATATACCGGGCGCAAACAATGAAACCAACGCGCAAGATGCTAGAAATGCTTTAGGGACAGTTTCTTTTGAGGGTAACGAGCAGATAGTATCTTTTGACTTAAAAAATTTGTACACCAACGTGCCGGTTGGAGAGGCTATAACATTGCTCTAAGAGAACTCTATTCAAGCAACCTAGCTCCAGAGATCCCACGATGCGCATTGAAAAGTTTATTAAGGCTAGCGGTGAAAAATGGTCATTTTACATATAACGGGATCTAGGTATGTACAGTCAGATGGTCTAGCTATGGGTACATCGCAGGCTGTAATACTAGCAAAGTTGTCGATAAAATTGTTTGAGGCATCACTGCAAAGACCAGAGCTCAGTTAAAATATTTCTAGATCTCATCAGAGTATGAATTGCAAAGATTGCTGAAGAGTGATTTGCCAAGGGAACGGCGTAGAATGTGTGTCATGCGAAAACTGGTTTCATGGAAAACGCCAAAAGATATCAAAGAGGAACATAAACATGCAGGATGTTGTTTAGATTTGTACGTATTGCAGCAAACAACCAACAGAGGCGCGGTTTGAGGGGATAAAATTGTTCAAAACGTCTGTGGCTAACATTTTCTGCACTGTTCGGGGTGACTCGGACGAGTACTCAAAAATTTGCAATTTCATTACTCGGAAACTAGCATTTTAACTTAGAAAAAATGAACATCGAAGGGGATTTGGCTTTTCTTTATATCAACGTAAAGTTAAGCGGCAAAGGTAGTATCACCTTTCATTATTATCAAAAACCAATTGACAAGAAAGATACTGAATGTTTAAAGCTGTGCACCGCTTCAGCTGAACAAAAATGCAATTCAAGGGACGGTTCACAGGGTTTTTAATGCAACATCTAATTGACTAGCCTTCGATCAGGCGCTTGAAAAGACATGCTGTATCAAAAATCAGTATCCAGATGAATGGTTTTCAAAAATAGTGAACCAGATTTAGAATAATTAATATTTTGCGGTAAAGATCAATTGAAAACAACACCAAAAGAGAATCAAAAAGTCAAGACTAGATCTCATGATAAACCAACAATTTTTTTACAAAACAGAGGCAACCTTACTCAAAACATTGCAAGCAAAATAAAAAAAACTATGCGACATGCAAATGTTATTCATAACGCAAAAATTAAGATGATGACTCTCCAGCCTAAAATCATCTTTCGTTAGAGACCTGAAATCCCATGTTGTTAATGAGATAAAATGTACTGGATTTGGATCCATCCATGTTGGGAAGAAAAGCCGGCATTTTACCATTAGGATATCAGAAAATTATCAAAAGAAGGATTCACACGCTGACCAACATCTTGTTGAATGTAGTGGCTGCACGAGTGAAATTGAATGGAAAACTCTGGATGCCTGTCGCACAGTAGAGAAACTCATAACTGTCGAAGCTATATATATATATATATATATATATATATATCTATATATATATATATATATATATATATATACATACATACATATATATATATATATATATATATATATATATATATATATATATATATACATATATATATATATTTATATATATATATATATATATCAGCAAGTTGATGCCGGAACTAAACACACGCGATGAATATAGGCGGCGGAATTCACGCTAAATTATAAATTGGAATCATAATTTTGAGAACGATAAAAAAATATAAAAAAAATATTGTGCATGACAAAACAAAATTTGCAACACCTCCACAAGAGGGATGCTTAGGGCTAGGGCTTAGGGCTAGGACAAGAGGGATGCTAAGGCCTAGGGCTCGGAATTACCCTAGAGTTAAAAAAACATGGCCAAAATTTAAAAAAATCTGGAATAGGAATGTTTTTAAAGAATTAATAACAATGTAAATATGAGTTGTAAATAGGCTAAATGTTTTATAAATGCAAAATTTTGGATTTAAATTTTTAAGATAATTCCTAGAAAAGTTTAAACTGTGGTCTAAGACAAATGTAAATACATATTCATTTTATACGTTAACAATTTGTTAAACAGTTTTAAACTGACGATGGTTGTATATTTCAAAATATCAGAATTAACTTTAATTTGGCAAACTGGTTTCTTCTACATTATCAAAAGCATTTCATATTTCCCAGTCGAAGTTCCTTTATAAAATGAAGGGAGTAGGATTTAAAAAATGATCGTCAAATAAAAACTTTCTTTTAAATGCAAATCACTAAAATCCACTCTTTCAAGGAAAATAAAAACAATTTTTTTACATATCTACAGTCGTATCTACAAAATTTGATATCTGAGTTAATATATTTGATAAATAACACTTGATAAATTAACTTAAACTTACTTCCTTTTGTTCAATTGTAAAATTGAAATTTTCGTTTGGTTATTTGTCTTTCTTTCAAAATGGAATTTCACCTCCAAACTAAGCTTTCAGTGTCAATTCTCGTGTTTGGCATTGGTCGCGCGTGTTGGCGGCCGGTTTCAGTGTTCATACATAAAGCTTCTATAGTGCCATTAATTTAGATTGGTTGCCACACATCTAATATATTCCACTGGAAAGCCATTTTATCACAGTTGCGCTCAATTGCTTGTATTCCCGTCTGTGAGTCCGCCTTGGCATGCACTGCAACCCTTGTGGTGAAATGTCGGCACGTCTGGCCAAAGTAGATGGATTCGGATCCATTACAAGTGGTTCATAAACCACGTCGGATTTGAGGTCTCAATCAAAGCTAGACTTGAGGCTAGGTAAACAGCTCTTAAGTTTCCCTGTGGGAAAAATGGTTCGTACAGGACGAATATTTTTCAGCTTCTTTACTTATTCATTAGAAATGTTGCCTCTGTACTGTAATACAAATTGTTGTTTCTCAGTATTTTCCTGTTGTTTTACGTATACGCCAGCGTTATAACCTTTTCTTTGTTTTTTCGTTCGCAGCTGGTTAATCGTATCATTGACAATTTTACCTACCCAACGCCTAGGATATTGATTAAATTCCCAAATTTTTTCATTTTTTTGCCAATGCTTCATGCAACGCTTCCCAATTGCTAGTGCCTCGGAACAGGCCGTGTATTGTTCCCTGTATTATGCTTTTCTTATGTTGAAGGGGTGCACAGCTACGATAGTTCAGAACTGTTCCAGTATCTGATGTTTTTTGATGCCATGTGCAAAAAAATTGTACCCTCCGGTTGTACGTTAATTGGCATGTCCAGAAATGACAAACGGTTTTTGTCATCCGTTGTTTCTAATGTAAATTCAAGATTTGAATGGAGTTTATCGACCGCATATAACAGCTCTTTGGTGTCCCATCTAACTGTTCTCACAATATCGTCGACATATCTTAGAAAAACTTTTGTTTCGGACGAATGGTTAATGTCAGTCTTATAATTTTCACTGCAGAATGAGCACAACCAGAACTGGTTTTCCGTGCTATCATATTCTGTGTTACTGATTCGCTGATATTTTGCGTGGAACCATCTATTGCAAATTTCACACTCAACACCCCTGGAACGTGCTGTTACACGGTGTTCGCAATTGCGACAGGTGCTCAATTTGGTGCGAAAGGTGCTCAGAAGCGAGTAGGATTTACTCCATCAGCAAAAATGCTATTAGTATTCAACACCGACCTGACACGCTAAACCTTGTATGCCTACGATTACATCACCAATCCGAGTCTAGTATTGAAAAGTAACTTAAAGCTTCCAAGTGCAAAATACCACACATAGTCGAATAAAGAAAACCATCTTTAAGGATCTCCGGTTGACAAATTATCTCAAATGTTTTTCCATGCCACAGCTATTAAATACAGCAATGTATCAAATTGTCTACTGTCTACAAATGATAAGCATTAAACAAAAAAAAACTGAAGAACGTTTAAAAAGATAAATTCTTGGCTGTAATCTGAGTTCTCCAGAATTTGACATTCAAGTTGTCGTTTAGGTGAATGAAAAATTGACTGCTGACCAGTTTGTATAAACTATACTTTTAGTCGAAAGATAGCGTCTTTCAAAATTGGGTCTTTCACGTAACAATCTACCCCCCAATTAACGCATATCTACTATAATTGTGGGGATGTATACATTACATGCCTTCTTTGAAATCTACGTTCCATCGAGAATATTGCCCTGCGTCAAATGATTACTCAAAGTTTAGATACATTAATAAAGGATTTGTTTCAGAAAACGATTATGACAGTAATGAACCGAGCAAATACTCTAAACAATCGCAAGGAAGGTAAGTCTTACTTATTATTCCTTTACAGTTGTGTATAAAATGAAAAGGTAAATCAAGAAATGCCCCTCCCCAACACTGGGTGAATATTGGCTGGTCCGGGACCCTCCCAGCAGTACGTCTTCATTAAGCACTTCGTATTGTTTAAATCTGTCAATAAAATAATAATATACAAACATCAGCTGAGAAAACAAAAGACAGACAGCATTAGAAAACAAAGAACTAATGACGAAAGTAGATGAGTCAAACTAACAGCCTCCCTTCTTCAACCACCGCTCCCATCGAAGCATCAACAATTTCGCGCTGCCCAAGCGTCCTTGACCTACAAATGCAGAGGATGGAACTCCTCAGGAGAGCTTTTTTGTAAGGGTTGTTGTTTTTGTAAGGTACGTCAGCGTTTTGATAACAGTTGAAAGCGTGTGGGATGAAGTCGAATATAACGTTTTGTTGCCGGAGAAGGTTTGTAACCGTGCCGAATTGACGCCCGCCTGACAAATTCGGATAGGTGTTTGAAATCATTGATATGGGCCAACGACTACAAATATTTCACTCTTCAAACCATGCCGATTTTTTATAATGCTTTGACGTTTGACTACTGTCAGAATTTATACATGTATATAGGAGTTGTCTTTCCGCCCCCGAGTTGACCAACTACCGTATATGGAGAGGGGCTTTCTCTTAATTGACGGTTTTCGATTCGGGATAGTAGTAGTAGTTTTCCCCTAATTTGAGTAGGGTTCAGGTTAAATTGCTTGCTGCCTTGTTGGGTGCTGTTGTTATTGTTCGTGTTGTTGTTATTGTTGCTGCTGTTGTCGTTGCTGTTTTTGTAAGGATATAAGGAATTATTTGAGCAGAATAATTCAAAGTCAGTCGAATAAATTTGAGTAGTCGAGTCGAATAAATTTGAGATTTTGGTGATTTCATTGGCTCGCAATTAATTAACATCGCTCCTTTTAAAACTGCTCCGAATAAAACTGCTCCGAAAACTTTGCTAGATACCATTGGCTCGCAAACAACAAACACCTTTCCTTCTAAAATTGCCCTGAAAAGAAAAAAAATCCTTTACAGCAACCATGTGCTCATAGATTCATTAAATAAAAGTAAACCTCTCGGTCTTCAGGAATACCTGCATTGGTAATAAAAGATGCTCAAGCAGCGCTAGTGGAACGCCTCTTTTACGTCATGGATCAGTTCATCTCAAAACAAATCTTCCCAGTCTCTTTATCTCATTAATCAGTTCATCACAGAAGAAAAGTTCTCAGTCTATCTGAAAAAGGCTATGGAACTCCTCTTTTCGAAAAAATACCGAAGAACCAATTGTTTCAGTCACTTCTGCTTTGTCAAAAGTTTTTGAAAAGTCTTTAGCTCAAAATAACAGATTTCTCAGAAGCAGCAACTAATGGCTGCGAGACAGTTTGGTCGCAAAAAATAAACTGTAAAAATTGATGCTGTCTTAAAATCTGAAGAACCAATTCGACTATAATTAAACAATAGTAAGAGTGAGATGTGCTTTTTTAGATCTCTCAAAGGCATTCGAATCTCCAAATCACAAAATACAAATAGATACTTGAAACGCCAGGTTCTAATAAGGAATTATTTGAGCAGAACTCAAAATTGAAAGTAGTCAGTCTACTAAATTTCAGAATTTAAACTTTGGGAGATTTCATTGGCTTGCAATTGAATAACATCGTTCCTTTTACACTGCTCCGAATAACACTGATCAGACAACTTTGCTTGTTGCCATTGTCTTGCAAACAAAAAACATCTGCCCTTCTAAAACTGCTGCGAAAATATAAAATATTTCCGTTACAGCAACCACGGAAACTGATGTGATCATAAAGTCATTAAATACAAGTAAACCTCTCGGTCTTCGGGAATGCCTGCATGGACAATATAAGATGCTCAAGCAGTTCTAGTGGAACCCCTCTTTTACCTCATTAATCAGTTCATCACAGATGAAAATTTTTCAGTCTACATGAAAATGGCTATTGAACTCCACTTTTTGAAAAAAAAATACCGAAGAACCACTTGATTCAGTCACTTCTGCTTTGTCAAAAGTTTTTAAAAAGTCTTTTGTTCAAAATAATAGATTTCTCAAGAGCAGCAACTAATGACTGCGAGAGTTTGGTCGCAAAAACTAAACTGTAAAAATTGATGCTCTCTTAAAATCTGAAGAACCAATACGACTATAATTGAACAAAAGTAAGAGTGAGATGTGCTTTTTTAGATCTCTCAAAGGAATTTGATTCTCTTAAATCACAAAAAAAAAACAATTGGATACTTGAAACCCCAGGTTTTTAATAAAGAATTATTAGAGCAGAACTCAAAATTGAAAGTAGTCAGTCTACTAAATTTCAGAAATTAAACTTTGGGAGATTTCATTGGCTTGCAATTGAATAACGTCGTTCATTTTCAACTGCTCCGAATAACACTGCTCCGAAAAATTTGCTTGATACCATTGGCTTGCAAACAAAAAAATCTTTCCTTCTAAAACTGCTCCAAAAAAAATTCCGTTACAGCAACCACGAAAACTGATGTGCTCATAAATTCATTAAATACAAGTAAACCTCTCGGTCTTGGGGAATGCCTGCATGGACAAAAGATGCTCAAGCAGTGCTCGCGGAACCCCTCTTTTACCTCATTAATCAGTTCGTCACAGATGAAAATTTCGGAGTCTATCTGAAAAAGGTTATTGAACTCCTCTTTTCGACCGAAAAACCACTTGATTCAGTCACTTGTTTTGTCAAAAAAATTTGAAAAGCCTTCATCTCAAAAGAACAGATTTCTCAGAAGCAGGCACTCCTGGCTGCGAGACAGTTTGGTTGCCGAAAATAAATGTTAACAATTGATGCTATCTTGAAATCAACAGAACCAGTAAGGCTATAATTGAGCAAGAGTAAAAGTGAGATGTGCATTTTTAGATCTCTTTTAGACATTTGACTCTCTAAATCGCAGAGTATTTTCACGGAGACTTGAAAATCAAGGTTTTAAATAAGTAATTGTGTGAGCAGAACTCAAAACTGAAAGTAGTCAATCTACTAAATTTCAGAATTTAAACTTTGGGAGATTTCATTCGCTTGCAATTGAATTACATCGTTCCTTTTAAACTGCTCCGAAAAAAAATTCCGTTACAGCAACCACGAAAACTGATGTGCTCATAAATTCATTAAATACAAGTAAACCTCTCGGTCTTGGGGAATGCCTGCATTAACAATAAAAGATGCTCAAGCAGTGCTCGTGGAACCTCTCTTTTACCTCATTAATCAGTTCGTCACAGATGAAAATTTCGGAGTCTATCTGAAAAAGGTTATTGAACTCCTCTTTTCGAAAAAAAAATACCGAAAAACCACTTGATTCAGTCACTTCTGCTTTGTCAAAAGAATTTGAAAAGCCTTCATCTCAAAAGAACAGATTTCTCAGAAGCAGGCACTCCTTGCTGCGAGACAGTTTGGTTGCCGAAAATAAATGTTAACAATTGATGCTATCTTGAAATCAACAGAACCAGTAAGACTATAATTGAGCAAGAGTAAAAGTGAGATGTGCATTTTTAGATCTCTTTTAGACATTTGACTCTCTAAATCGCAGAGTATTTTCACGGAGACTTGAAAATCCAGGTTTTAAATAAGTAATTGTGTGAGCAGAACTCAAAACTGAAAGTAGTCAATCTACTAAATTTCAGAATTTAAACTTTGGGAGATTTCATTCGCTTGCAATTGAATTACATCGTTCCTTTTAAACTGCTCCGAAAAAAAATTCCGTTACAGCAACCACGAAAACTGATGTGCTCATAAATTCATTAAATACAAGTAAACCTCTCGGTCTTGGGGAATGCCTGCATTAAAAATAAAAGATGCTCAAGCAGTGCTCGTGGAACCCCTCTTTTACCTCATTAATCAGTTCGTCACAGATGAAAATTTCGGAGTCTATCAGAAAAAAATTATTGAACTCCTCTTTTCGAAAAAAAAAATACCGAAAAACCACTTGATTCAGTCACTTCTGCTTTCTCAAAAAAGTTTGAAAAGCCTTCATCTCAAAAGAACAGATTTCTCAGAAGCAGGCACTCCTGGCTGCGAGACAGTTTGGTTGCCGAAAATAAATGTTAACAATTGATGCTATCTTGAAATCAACAGAACCAGTAAGACTATAATTGAGCAAGAGTAAAAGTGAGATGTGCATTTTTAGATCTCTTTTAGACATTTGACTCTCTAAATCGCAGAGTATTTTCACGGAGACTTGAAAATCCAGGTTTTAAATAAGTAATTGTGTGAGCAGAACTCAAAACTGAAAGTAGTCAATCTACTAAATTTAAGAATTTAAACTTTGGGAGATTTCATTCGCTTGCAATTGAATTACATCGTTTCTTTTAAACTGCTCCAAAAAATTTGCTTGATACCATTGGCTTGCAAAAAAAAATCTTTCCTTCTAAAACTGCTCCGAAAAAAATTTTCGTTACAGCAACCACGGAAACTGATTTGCTCATAAATTCATTAAATACAAGTAAACTTCTCGGTCTTCGGGAATAACTGCATGGATAATAAAGATGCTCAAGCAGTGCTGGTGGAACCCCTCTCTTATCTCATTAATCGGTTCATCACAGACGAAAATTTCTCAGTCTATCTGAAAAGGTCTATTAAACTCCTCTTTTCGAAAAAAAACCTAAGAACCACTTGATTCAGTCGCTTCTGCTTTGTCAAAAAATTTTGGAAAGCCTTCAGCTCAAAAGTACAGATTTCTCAGAAGGAGAAACTACTGGCTGCTAGATAGTTTGGTCGCAGAAAAGAAATGTTAACAATTGATGCTATCTTGAAATCTACAGAACCAATAAGACTATAATTGAACAAGAGTCCCTTGAAAAAAGAACTGTTAAAAACTTTTGGAAATTTTTTACAGGACCCAAAGTAACTGACATGCAAGATTTCATTGAAGACATTCGATTTTCATTTTTATTTACCTTGTTGATTATCACGCGGTGCTTTGTAATTTTACCTGAAATTGTTCATAAAATATTTCAGCTGGCTTTTAACAACTTGAGGTCAAGTTCTTTAATTAACTTATGTAGTTGATATTTTTAGTTTTACTTTATGATATTTTAACTGTACATTGCCTCTTTATCATTTGCATTTTATTCATATATGTTTGCGAGGAAATTAACAATGATTTTTTAAGCAGGCTCATTAACGAAAGTGACGCCATAATCCAATTTTTTAATCCATTTTTAGTCAACATCGTCATTATCCAACATCGTCATTAATCCAACATCGTCATTATAGATGGAAAGTTTACTTGTCTGCTGTAATTCGTTTAATGATTTCATTTTGCGCCGACAACAAAGTAGAGCTTATGAAGTTACCGCCAGGTAAAATGAAATCATGAAAAAGGACAGTCGCAATTGTGAAAATTTTAAGCTTGCAACGATTTTTTAACCAACAACTGGTTTAAGTTTTTGTCCACACTGCTTATTTTGATATTATATTGAAATTGAAAATTTGAAACACCAAGGCAAGGAACTAAAGAAATCAAATCCGAGCAACTGTTAAAAATGGTCTAGTTCTACTTCGTAAATTATAAGGAGTTTTGAACTTTTATCGCTTGTGTGTGTTGGGCACCTGTTTTATAAAAACTCTTTGAGTTGAGATAGAAGTCTTGTGGGAATTCATATGAATGGCTTTTGAGCATGTTGTTATTATGCTATGACTGAGTTGTCTCAAACAAGGGGAAGATATGAGGAATTTCATTCCTCCCATGATTGGAAGGAATATTTGAATGATATAAAATAATGCTATAATTCTATTGGATGAAACCCCTTAATGTTGTATTCCTCCTGATTGAATTTTATTGAAAGAGTTGGAAAGAGTAAAAACAGTTAGTTGAATATAAGGCTTTGAACCCGCATTTTACTCTGAAGATACTAGAGGTAAAACAAAATAATAATATAGAAAGCAGCACTTTATAATATGGTGACAAGGTTCTAAAGCCTTCTCTTTTAAATCGGAAAACAAAATTCATTTGGAAAACTAATCTCAAAATTAATTCCTTTCCATTCAAACTTATTTTTCGAAAAATCTTTGACTTTTACAAATTCTACTTTGACGTACACATTGCACTTTGCTTTCCCTAGAAAAATACTTTTTTTTGATAATGACCACACCACCACCTCCACCAACGAGTGCACCTCACATTCAACTCAAACCTTTTGGCGGTACACCAAAAGAAAACTGGAATCAGTTCGAAAGTTTGTTTCGCGCAAGCCTAGCAGTAGCAAGAATTCCAACAGCGGATAGCCAGCAATGTCGATATCTCCATCTTCACCTTTGGGGTACAGCTTTGAGTTTCTATCTGGGCTTGACCCAAGCTCAACAAGACGACCTAGAACAGTCTTTGCGATGCTTAAGGAATCGCTATGCAGGAGCAGATAAACGGCGCAACTTCGAATTCGAATTGAACAACAGGAAATTTGATCCAGCGAAAGAAGACGCAGATGATTTTTTGACAGATTTGCAGAGGTTGGCTGAACTATCAATTGTAGATGTACCCGCATCGACAGGAGTAGCAGCAATTGACAGATCAGATGAGCGGACCAGAAAGGTTAGAGAACAGTTCATTCAAGGCATGCCCTTTAAATACAAAAAAGCTTTACTGAAAGAAGACGAGGATTCTAATGTCACAGACCTTTGCAAAATAATCAAACGCCGACTTCGCGCAGACAAACTGCAACCCGAAGTAGAACCATTAACAGCGTTTAATGAAATTGAAATTTCTCAGAACTCAACATCAGATTTGATTAATGCAATAGCTCAAATTGAAGCTAAACAAGATCAATTGCAGCAACAATTTGTGCAACAAAATCAACAAAACTATGATTCACAGAACTATGATCAAAGCCAACATTTTTGGAATCCACAAAATAATTATCCGAGACAAACCCGAGGGAATTCGAACTACAACACTCGAGGAGCGTATCGAGGTAGAGGCTACACACGAGGAGGCATTCAGAATCAATCTCGAAACCGATCGCAAACACCAGGACGCATCATTTGCCGTCAGTGTGGAAAAGCAGGACATATGCAAAAAGACTGTTGGCATAGACAACCGCCAAACAGGGGAGCAAATCTGCCTTTCCGCCAATCAAAAAACTAGTTTCGCCGCCACAGCAATCCCTACAAACCGTCGATGTAAGCATGAACTCCGACGAAGAAACTTCATCACTTTTTCTAATCTCTATTCATTTTAATCACCTTTTATATAAAGCGATAGTAGATACTGGCGCTTTCGCCAGTGGCATGCCCCTTCATATTTTTGAAAAAATTGCAGAAAACACTAAAAATGTGAGAGAGAAGCTTCCAGCTCCTCCTTCGAAAGCAGTAGTAGCAACAAAAGAAGAAGTAACAATACTTTTTCAAGCAAAAATTCGATTCACGTTAGGACCATTTAATCTCGAAGACAGATTTATGATTTTCAAATCCCTCAACGGAGTAATCCTAGGTGCCACTTTCTTCAACGCATATAATGTGACCATTAACTGTAGAAAACGAATACTTCAATTCCCAGATTTCACTTTCGAGCTTAATCATATCTATGAACAAGAGTCAACGAAAAGAGTCAACACAAAACATCACTATCAAATCATTATAGCAGAAGATGCAACTGTTGAAGCACAAAAGGCGCAAACAGTTCGTTGTCAACCAATAATCACAAATGAGCATCTACCAGATAGCGCTTGCGGCGTATTTGAACCGTCCCGCCGCTTCGAAACAAAATCTGGATTAGTCTTCAGTAACGCCCTTGTGCAGGCTGATACGAACAACAACCTCTTCCTATTTGTCATTAATATTATTGATGCGCCAGTCCACCTAAAAGCAGGAACAAAAATTGGTGAGTTCACTGTATTAACAGCTGAGCAAGCATCTTATATTATGCCTCTAGAGCCTGAACTTCTCAAAAACTACACAAAGCGCAAGCAGCAGCTAATTCTAAATAGCATTGAGATGAAAAACAAATATAACCAGCCTCCTGATAAACAAATTAACAAATTCTGGTTCCCTACGCCTGAGACATGTAATGACCCAGACAAACTTGTTGGACTTGAACAACGAATATACAATTCACTGATTGAATTCAAAAAAGCAGAGTCATTGGACCCCAAACAAGATGAAGAAAGTCGAAAACAATTCATCGAAAGCTTCAATTGGACAGAATCTGTACTGGACGAAAAGTCGAAAAAACAATTAGAAGATCTCCTCGTCGATTATAACAAAATTTTTGCGAGACACAGACTGAATATCGGAGTTAACAACGACTTTCTAATAAAATTAACACCGGAGCATAACCGTCCTGTATATACTCAAAGTCCGCCAACTCCAATCCATTTGAAAGAAGAGCTCCTACTCGAATTAGCATTGCTACAATATTACGGAATAATAACTACCCTGCCATTTTCAAAATATTCTTCACCCATATTTGCGCAACGAAAACCATCTGGAAAACTCAGATTACTAATAGATCTTCGAAGAATAAACCATCTGCTCAGAAATGATTATCATCAAAACAATTTCCCAATCTCAACCCTGATGGATGCCAGTTCCCACTTCGCAGGCAAAAATTTGTTCTGCAAGATGGACGGAAGTCAGGGATACTTTACATTACGCATGGCAGACCAACAATCTGTACAACTTCTAGCGTTCAACTTTGCCAGTCGAACCTGGGCATTTTTACGACTTGCTCAAGGCCTCAGTAGATCAGTAAGTGCATTCAGCTCTTTTATGAGGGAAACTCTAGACTCAGTGATTACCGCAGACAAATGTACACAATATGTAGACGACATTGCAACAGCATCTTGCACAGTTGAAGAAATGATTGAGAATCTGAGAGCTGTCTTTGAATGTCTAGAAAAATCAGGATTGAAATTATCTACTGAAAAATGCCAATTTGGAGTAACGCGTATAGTATTTTTGGGAAAGACTATATCGGGCGAAGGAATATCACCAATTGAATGGAAGATAGAAAAATTCCTCAGAAGCTTAAAAATGCCCACAAACACAAAACAAACAAAACGCATGATCGGATTCTTCCAATTCTACAAAGAGTTCATTCCGGAACTAGCAGAGAAACTACTGCCCTTCTACCAACTTCTCAGGAACGAAACTGATTTCAAAACGACAGATGAGCATGAAGAAATTCTCCATACACTCAAAACCAATCTCAAACACGCATGCCAACTGAGCCTCCGTTTGCCTAGACAAAATGACCAATATGTCATTATGGCAGATGCTTCATTCTATGCAGCAGGGTACGTTCTAATGATAAAAGATTACTGCCAGATCGAGAATCAATTTCAATACGCACCAGTCTGTTTTGGTTCACGAATTTTCCCTCCCTCCTTCCTTAAGTTGTCAATCTACGCGAAGGAGTTCGCGGCAGTTCATTACGCTTTGGACACTTTTGGTCACATTGTCTGGGGAGCAACCCAACCCATACTCATTCTGACTGACAACCGAGCATTGACACGCTTCTTCCAAGCTAAAACAATACCATCCCCTCTTTGGACAGCAGTTGATCATGTGCTTAGTTTCAATTTTATTCTGGGACACGTCCCAGGAAAAACCAATCTAGCAGCGGACTATCTCTCACGGATTCACATAAATCCAGAAGAAAAAATGCAACTGCGCATTGCTGAAAAACTACCAGTCCATAAAATTGATGTTGATGTTTTATCTAAAACACCAGACAACTCATTTCTTTCCCTCACTTCATCGAGTAACCCAGATATTAAATCAAAATATCAAAATTTAGAAGGTAGAAGCTGGGGAGGCATGTACGATGTCGAACCAATACAAGTAAACAGCGTTGTGATGGAAAACCCTGTTGACGACTTTGACCTGTCGGATCGATGTATACCAGTTGACTTAGCGAACGAACAGCAACAGGATAGTAACATTCGAGTAGTCTTTCAATGGATTCAAACTAATCAATACCCCACGGACCGATCATACCTATCATTCGACCTGACGAAGTACTTGAAGCAGTCACCAAGATTAACAATACAACAAGGCGTGCTCTACAGAAAATTCTTCGACCAGACAGGACGTGTGGCACTCTTGCAGTATTGCGTACCTCAACAACTGCGAGCCGAAGTTCTTTACAGAGTACACAATAGTCCCTATCGAGGTCACCTTGGAATCTCGATTACTATCAAAGAGTTTCGAAGGAGATTCTACTTTCCTGGATTCTCTGAAGTGATAACCGACTACATCAAAAACTGTCTCACATGTCTTCAACACAAACCAGCTCCCACATCAGCCCTCCGACCACCTTTGCAACCAATATCAGCGACCCAAATCTTTCCCGAGGATATGTTACAGATAGATCTTGTAGGCAAACTGCCCGGCAAAATATATTGCTATATTCTAACGGCCATAGATGTCTTTTCCAAATACATGTTTGCTGTTCCCCTACGGAAAACTGATGCTTACTCAGTGATGCTATACTCAGCGTTATAAAATCTGTGTTTGGAGGATGCGATAAGAGAATCGGTGAAAACAGAGAAAACCTGAAACTGGCTATACAACATATGAACCAACTGTCAACCGACATTCAACAAATTGCGACGAAAACTAATGACAATGACAAATTTTACGTTGTAGCAGGAGAACTTAAAGACATCAAAAGAGCTCAAGATCAGATCATTCAAACACAAAATGAGAATTGGGAAATGGCCGAAAAACAGTTTGCGGTCCTCAGACAAAACACTCACCACATGCGGAACTGCGTACAATTTCTCTATGTTCGGGAACAAACAAACCACCATGCACTAATGTTGAGCAACCTCTTCCAGGTTATATTCACAAATATCAAATCATACAGGGCTGCATTATATGCTTTTCGTGTTAACTTATTGAACTCACTGACACCTCTCAAAAACTCGTTCCTACCGATGTCCCTAATTCCAAGAGAACAACTCTACAAAGTTCTCCAAATAGTACAACTGATGGAATCAGGAAAACAAGACAGACTAACTTTGGCAATACCTTCACAAGACATGCTCTCTTACTATGAGACAAAATTGATCACTAACGTGAGAGCTACCAACGCTGGACTACTTCTAACACTCGCCATTCCTATGGCTTCAAGCACAACAGCAATGAATGTAATTAAAGCAATTCCAATGCCGATGCCAGACGGACAAACCGGAAGAGCTTACATCTTTCGACTAGAAACAAAGTATATTGGAATATCATCAGACTACAAGGAAGTGGCACTTCTCACCGATGACGAACTCGACTCATGCATAGGATCCTCGAGATATGCTGTATGTTCAAAGGCAATCCCAACCGAGACATCGAAATCAAGTTGTTTAGCAACTCTTTATTATCACGATGATGAAACGCTAGCACTAAGAAATTGTCAAGTGGATTTGGTCGACCTCCCCTTGACGGAGCAGGCGATAAACCTTGGATTTGGCAGGTGGATGATAATGTCCGCTAAAGATAATTATCGCCTGGTCGAAACATCAACAAATGGAAGTAACCCACTGGGAAAAAGAGAACATATGGGATGCCGCGTCTGCATTATAACATTGGCCTGTGGACAGCAACTCCAGGGAGAGATAATTCACCTCAGAAGTGACCTCTCGTCCTGTGAACAAGAGCCGAACCTCCGAATTGATGTGAAGTTGCCGGACCCGTTATCAACAATGTTTTCCCTTTTACCTCCTTTGGAAGAGTTGCCGCATTTTTCTTCAATGACAGAAGCGAAAAAACAACTGTTGATCGAAGCACAGCCACAGTTGCAATACCTACCAATGACACGATCTAACGAAGCAGTTAGACAAATAGCGGAGCCAATAATCAGAAAGTTGACGATAATGAAACCAAAATTTTCGGAAAAATTTGAACAATATATACCTTGGAAAATGTCGCTGTTATTCGGTTTTCTGTCGTTCTTATTCAGTATTTGCCTCCATCTTGGATACAGTCACCTCCTACACAAATGGTCTAAGCTGCATCGCCGCTTTCCATTCCGAATAACCCACGAGGGTCGAAAAATAAAAACAAAACCCGTCCAAGTTGTATCAATGCATGATTACGAATATTTACAAGATCACCCTGAACATCCCCTTCACAAATGTTCTTTGATTCTCCCAGTAGAAATGACTGGACAGAATCTCGAAAGTACAACTGACGAACAACCGGCTGTTCCCAAAAACCCATACACATTTTTGAGAAGTTATATCCGAAAATTGAAAGCAGATCAGCAAACGTCCGCTCCAAGACAATGTTCGACTCAACCCGTTTATTCAGCAATACCCGACCAATCTACAAATATCCCACAGTACAGTGGCTACCCAATGAACACAATAAAAATTGGAACCGCTTAATTGAACCAGAAATATCCATATTATTCATAAAAAATTATCAAAAACAAAACACAAATTGCAAAAAAAAAATGGCTAAGTCCTATGCCTTCAAAAAATTTTCAAATTTTATTGCACCAAACGCATTTTTGGGGTTGAAAACCGGCAGGAATTCAATCCTGAAAAGTATTAAACTTTCCCTTTATTTCAACTTCTGGAACACTCTCGTGCATACCCTTACTTATGCCTTTTCTTAAAAAAAATAATAAAAAAAAAATTGATGTACACAAAAGTAGTTTACTTCACGTGTAGTTGACTCGTCATGAGAATTTTCTCTCTCTGGGTTGTATCAAGTCATTATTTGTATTATTTGAGTAACAATGCCGCTATTATTTTTCTTAAAATTTACGAGTCTTAAAGAACGATTTCTCAGCACCAAATAACTTTTAGGAAAAACTGTTACACAGAAAGTTGTATTATTGTCTCCTTCACCTATTCGATTACTTGAAACAACTAAAAAGTTCCAGATAGAGCCGGGGAAATTATTCTTATTTCCAGTTACAGTCAGTTGTTACTTTTCAGCGAATATCACAAACAGGAAATGAAAACGTTCACCATGCACGCTTTTATTTGTTTTTGGAAACACCATTATTTTTATTTCCTTCTTTTAATTTATGACCGTTCTCTCTTCTCATTGGCTAATACATTCCCTTAAATTTAGTAGTGCGAAAAATTACACACAAATAATTGAAAACTTTTATCGTTGAATTATTCTTGAACAGTTCCGTATCTTAACAACTGAAAAACAATATTCCGAAAAAAAAGAAATTCCGTGTCATAGTTTCAATACATCTACAGCAAAAAAGTCTCAACATTCATTAGTATTCCCACACTTCGATGTTAAAATTATAATTCTCTTTCACGCAAAAACCTCACTAATTTGAGTTTTCTTTTAAAAAAAAAATTTGTTAACGATGGCTTTCCTTACAACTGAACAACTTTCGTTGCGAAAGCATTTAACTAGTTGGAGATCATTTAATATTTACTTCCTGGACCAGGACACTCTAATTTATGCAAATCGGGTAACAAAAATTGTTAAATGTTACACATCAGAATCTGAAAAAATAATAGCCTTCTTTGTAGAAACGCAGGAAAAACAAAAACTAATGATTTGCTGGAAACCTGTCAGTCAACCACATTGCTTAGCTATGCTTCATCAATTGCGCCATTCCGAAGAAATAAATCTGGACATTTTGAACAATCCTTGCACTGTCGATTCTTATTAGAGAAGTTTGATTACAACAGGAAATCTCTTAATAGCCAACTCTTAACTTAATCATTGTAAACACCCTTTGTTGTTCTTATCCTTTAAAACAATTTGTTCAGCATTGTTATCAATACATTAAACAATTCCTCTTTCGCCCACATTACTTACAGCAAAAGATTCATAAAATCTGAAAGAATGAATGTTGAAAACCCTATTCATAACAGAAAAGCAAAAAGTCTCATCAGAAAGCAACTCGACCGGATTATCTCATGGAATACAACCCTAAACCTCGAGCCAATCCCATTTCAACCAGCTCTTCAGTATATTCAAATAAAACATCGAGGACAAAATGCCTTACTAACTGATCTAGAAATTCCCAGAAATTGTGAATATATAATTTTATATCTACTTTCACCAGTTGTGTACGGGAGAAAAACCGTTTATATTTATCCCAGCTCCTTATATGGAGGCCAGATTTTATGGGCATTTGCTTACGGTGAAAAAAGTGTGGATATCGATTTGGAAGACATAAACACTTAACTTCAAAAAACCGCTACACAGCTTTGTTACCCTATGTAATTGATACCAAACAAGATAATTAAACTACCAAAAACATTAACATTATCGTCTGGTAAATTATTTGAAACTTTCGTATGATCAGTTATTTTATTCGAACTTAAAATTTCTTTGACACATAAATCTGCTATTTAAAGCACAATGAAGCAAATTCCTTGCTTTTACGGTCGTCATAGAGCATCAGCTATTAATTATTATCAACCCCCTGCAAAATCTTTTATTGCCTTGAACTTCGAATTCCAAGCAAAAGACACAATTCATCAAATAATTGTGCCAAAGAATTCAAAATTTTATTTTGTCATAAAACGCGCGTTTGAGAGAAACGAAACATTATTCATCGACAAAAAAATATGGAAGCATCAACTTACCTATTGTTAGGATTCCTTTCCCTTCTTTGCTTTAACACAAGGAAGACGCAAGGCAAGTTTCTTCTTTTTCGATACACGTGGCCGACCAGCGATAGATTTTTTTTCCGAGTGGACAACAACACCCGAATTCTTGAACGATAGTAAATGCTCCAGCGCGTCATTTAAAATATCCGTGTCACTTGCGATTTTCAAACGGAGATATTCTATGGTCTTTTCAATTCCCTCTCTCGAAACCATACTGCGAATAAAATCACGTCGCGAGCCGTAGCAATAAAATCGCAGTACATCCGAACACCGACTGCGATCGTCTAAAATAGTGGCTTCCCAACCACACACAAAAGAACGACCAGATCGAGTCAGCACTGCATGACAGCAGAGAGCGGGCTGACACAAAAACGACGAACTTTTAGGGAAATAGAATCTTACTGTATTCTTGTCAGTTGTATTCTGTGGACCCTTCAATAAAAATTGAATAAAATCTTGAGGTGTAGTGATAAGACGATCAAAATTGGCCGAGGCGGCTCCTCGCTCACATATAACGAAAAGTTTGTCACCAAAAGGAACTTTAGATATACTATCGTCCCCTCCTATCTCAATGTGTGGCTGAGTGAACCATTCGCCTTCTTGAACCATACCATCTGTCTTTGTTAACAGTAGCCCCGCAGGGAGCGAAAAATCAATCACACCCCCGATACTAAAAGTGCAACCAGAAGATGCAAAATATGAAGGTGAAATATTGCAATACTTCGTTATTTTATTTTGTGATTGATAGTCATTAATAACATCTGACCACTCCGAAGAACTTCTTAAATGTCTGCAAAAATTGGGGCAAATATTGAAGAACCGTTCGTTCTTAATCTCGAGAGGAAAGCGTGGCCAACCATTCTCAGTACAAATATTAGGATATTTAGAATTTGCACGTATTCCCAAATCCACCCATGTTTGGATATCTGCCCCATCAACATTCCGCACCTGTTGCCAACCTAAACTTTCGATTTTCTCGATTGACCAATATTGCTCTTGAAACTTTCGCACGACCTCGCATGACTCAATCGAAAACCTACAAAAAAAAACCTGTTTCTACCTCTGCATACTCATAGTTATTGCTTCATTAGTATTAGCGCTCACCTTGTATTATCCATTGCCGTAGTTTATTCAGTAATTACGTAAGCAATACTGCTGACGTCAATAGTTGTTCGAAAAGCAGTAAGATTAATTCAGCTAATTGGGAAAAAACGACAGCGATTGACGCCATCTGAAACGTTAATTATGATCTTACAACTCTTCAATTTCTCGTATTGACAGAAAAACAATCGATAAAAAATGCCAGCTGATGCGATGAGCAGGAATATTGAGGAAAAAACAATTAATCTTCGCAAAAACTTAGTTAAATATGTAAATTGAATGGAATTAATGGCCTCTAGAACAGAAAAAGAAGAAACTTGGAGCCTTTCAGAGCATTCAATTAACAGTCAAAAGAGACAGCATGATGGAGAAGTTAGGCAGTCCAAGTAGATAAACAAATAAAACAAGATGTTTTCAGTATCAAAATGTTTTCAGTCTTGAGGCTCATCAGCCTAATTGAAAAGCAATTGAAGTAGAATAGACAACATCAAAATTCCAACTGACAAGACGAATCGGCGCTGCGCGCAATTGAAGGAAATTGCGGTTGAATTGATTGATTGATGGCATTCTTCAATCAAATATGGCAGGCTTGAAACAATTTTCCCATCCACGCGGAAATGAACACCGTCATGGCAACACTCAATAGTTGCATTCATTGGCTTTGGTATTATAAAGCAGGAAAACACACTCCACACACACAACAAACTGACAATGACAAAAGCAGGCATACTTCAAAACTGAAAAACTCAGTATGACTTGGATTATTTCGAACCCATGACGAGGTAAAACTCTGAAAAAATCGAATCTCTAACGCTCATATTGTTCCTTCATGACTTGCATGAAAAAGCTGTGGCGGCTTAACAATTTATTCAATGTCTTTGTAAAAAAAAATAGCGGACTCAAAACTTTGAAGAGAAGCCGGAGTATGAGGAATTTCATTCCTCCCATGATTGGAAGGAATATTTGAATGATATAAAATAATGCTATAATTCTATTGGATGAAACCCCTTAATGTTGTATTCCTCCTGATTGAATTTTATTGAAAGAGTTGGAAAGAGTAAAAACAGTTAGTTGAATATAAGGCTTTGAACCCGCATTTTACTCTGAAGATACTAGAGGTAAAACAAAATAATAATATAGAAAGCAGCACTTTATAATAGAAGACGAGCACGGTTGAATGAGTTGGAAATGACAGCTGATACATGTGGTGTGTGCAGATTGATAATTGTTATCTGCTGTGGTTTTGGAAATATTAAATTTGTACCTATTCAAGTTGTTGCAATTTTGTGTAATTACTAACCTTGCGTAATATCTGATTGATCGGCTGAAAGATAAGCTCATTTCAGTTCATTTGGGTTGCTGGGGGCTCCTTTGTAGTCTAGCAGGTATAATTGGTGCAATTTGTAAGACTGATAATAGCGTCGTGCTGTGCTCGGACAATTCGAATTTCAATTAGCTTTATTTAGGGAAATAGTGTGAGAAAAGAGTGAAAGGGGTGGAATTTTTGTCTGGTTTTGCGGTCTGTAGCACAGAGGGAGAGAGAAAGTGGGGTTGACAATAAACCTGTGTGTGTTCTAATGTATATCTCCGCTCTCTATCTTTATCCTCTTCTAAATCCTGTTTTTTTCCCGCTGCTATCTTAATTCAATTGAATCGACCATGGCAACAGTAATAGCTTGAGTGTAGAATGTACGTATGGTGTTCATTTGTAAAGAGATTTGAGCTGATGAAGTAAAGTTCGATTGTTGTGCCCATCGTAGAGCTCTCCAACCCCAACCCACACTTGTTTGCCTAGCTTTATCAACCACCTCTTGTGGCTACTTCATTTCCTTGTGACTTACTTATTCCAATCAACCAACACCCCCTAACCGCCTACGCTTCTCAAGTGAATTCTGATTGCATTAACTGAATTTGTTACTGACCGAGTGATCTGTGAGTTCTGGGGTCACTGCCTTACGTGGTAAGAAACAGGTCTGCACAAAAGGTGTTGTGGTTAAGGAACGCTGCCTAGGAAAACAAATGTGAAAAATTGGGAATTGTGAAAAGAGAAAGGTAGATCCTACTTGTTGCACTCCAACGAAATGCTACTTTCGCCGTGGTTAAAATCTACTTTCGTCGTCGTTGATTTTCATATAATCCAGAGGTGTTTCCTCAAAAATAAATATGCAGTCACCCCCACCCCCCCCCCCCCCAAAAAAACAGGTTTCTGGCCCTGCTCCGCTGCAGTGTTGGATGTTACAAAAAGGGATTGATTGTGTAAATGGACCCTTTTAGTCAATATGCCCTGTCTGACCACTCTTGCAAATAATCCCACTTTCTTTTTTACCGATTTTCTCTCTCTCTTTCTGTGGACTGACCCTGATTTTGTGCTTGCATTAGCAATTCCATTAAATGCAACGCATAACTTATAGCTCGCACATTTATTTTGCGCCATATCTCCTTCCTCCCCTTATTTTTTACCACCAACCAAAAGCTGATTAACTGCATAACCCGTACCCCCCCCCCCCCCCGCACCCAGCTCTTGTTCCGTCTTACCTACCCATCTATCTATCCATCCATCTATGTGAGCCTAGCCTATGTTGTAATAACTTACTCCCCTCTCAGCAGTCCTAGGAAGTAGAGCCGAACGGGCGCAGAGCCAAATGAGAAAAATGAGAATCAGAGCCGAATGCTTAAATTTGATTGTCAATAAAGTACAACAAACATAAGAAATCGCGAATTAATTCGTTGTCGTCGATTTATTATCTTTGGTTTGCGGTCGGGTTGCGCTCCACTCGTCCTCTCCGTAGCCGCAACCTCACCCCGATCAGGGGGGGGACGGAAGGTTGCGACCGCAGATAGACCTTCGTTACGCTATTTTGTATTTCGTAAAAAAGGCCTTTATAGTGCTGAGATTAATATCAACCAATCAATGCACGGGAAGTATTCGGCTTTAAATCTCATTTTATGGCATTCTGCTCTACGCACATTTGTCTCTCCTGGCGTGCTCCCCTCTCAGTACCTGCCTGCTCTATGGTTCAATGTTGTTCTACGTTGAAGCAGTAGTGCCACAAAACCACATCCGTTCTCACTTATTTGTTATTTCACATTTTTGCGGCTGGCTCGGCCAGACGATAAAATTGGTTTTATGACCACAAATAAAGCTCCAATCTCTCCCCCTTTCTTTCTTCCTTTGTTGTGGCGACAACTTTCTTGTAGTTCCTGCTAGCTCCAACTGGGGACATTTGAAGTCTTTCTTTCCCTGCATAACTGTTTACCTTCATTCGAATGCTGTAATTTTGGCTACACTTTGTTACATTTTGAATAGCTCGCTTCATATTTTGCTGATAATAGTGAACTATTCTATGCTTACACTTGCTATTTATGCTAGTTATAAAACCATCGACGGCATAGTTATTTTTTATCAATAAAAGCGACTCTGCTTGTTTATTTTGCTACGCTTGGTTCTTAGTTTCCTGAAAGTCGTTTCTACATTTAAAGCAAAAGGAGACCATAGTACTAAATCATAAATAGGATTTTTCCTTAGTTTGAATCTGAAAGCATTTTTTATTTTGGATTTGAAGTTCAGTGCACAAATTTTGTTTGGAGCTTTTGATTTGTTAGGATCTTTCTGAAAGACGCACATGGAATATATAGGTGGGCGGTCTTCTTGTCATTAATTTGGGCAATAAAATCAAAACCGGTAAATTGGCTAAGAACGTCGTCTTGCTTTCACTGTTTGAAATCTACCAAATTTTTATCGAATATTTCATTCATTTGACTGGAGATACTAACAAACAAAATTTACAGCAATTTAGCATGCTAATTTTTACTCGAGATACTAAATTTACTGCCATCTGTAATATTATTACGCGTCTGCGTGCAACTTATAGTTAACTAATAAAAGCGTTCAATGGGTACATTGCTTTATTTTATAGCACTTATCATAATTCTGACTGATTGCTTTGTCTTGCATTTTTTTAAAAAAATTACACTAAATTATTATACTTTTTTGCGAAATTTTTCTTCGAATTGCTGCACCAAAAAAGTTACCTTTGGTAGCTACCACAATACATTGATAGTTATTTAATTTTAGATCGAAATTGTTCTTTCCCAATTTCTAAAATTGGGAACGAAAAATTTCTATCTAAAAATAAATAACTATCAATGTATTGTGGTAGCTACCAAAGGTAACTTTTTTGGTGCAGCAATTCAGATGAAAAATGATTGATAGCTTTGTATTGCATTTTAAAAAAAAATAAATTGAATTATTATACTTTTTGCGAAATTTGTCTTTGAATTGCTGCACCAAAAAGAGTTACCTTGGTAGCTACCACAATACATTGATAGTTATTTAATTTTAGATAGAAATTGTTCTTTCCCAATTTCTAAAATTGGGAAAGAAAAATTTCTTTCTAAAAAAATAACCATCAATGTATTGTGGTAGCTACCAAAGGTAACTTTTTTGGTGCAGCAATTCAAAGAAAAATTTTGCAAAAAAAAGTATAATTCAATGTAATTTTTAAAAAAGGCAATACAAAGCAATAAAAGGCAATTGTTTTTCCATTGCTATATATCCAAAAGTTTACCTATTTTAGAAATAGATAAACTTTTGGATATATAGCAATGGAAAAACAATTGCCTTTTGATGAAGATCAGATCTACTTACGGGGTAGAACAGTTTAGTTGATATTTGATTTGGTGGTTTGAAGAGAAACTCGATCACTACAACTACTCTGATAAAAAAAATATGAATATAACGTTATTTAAGTGATTTTCAAAGATTATAAAAACCCGAAAATCATCTAAAAATGGTAACTACGCTAAAATCCCAGTTTTAACAATTTTTTTCATTGCGTTAAAACAAAACAAAAAGAACCTTTACCAGTTATGTGTTATAACTCCGTTAACTAATTCAAAGTTAACTAAAATAGTTACGCACACATGTTGCACGGCGAAAACAAACTAAACTCAAAATCTAAAACTGAGAATGAATGAATATCAAAAATATGAGAGTGACATGTAAAAGGTCCACTCAAGTGGAAATATTCTAGAAGATTCTTATTGCGACTATATTTTGTTGCGGATTTTTGAAATTTTCATTCAAATGTAGATTCAAGTTTTGAATTGCTCTCGTAGAGAAGCAATTATTGTAAACATGTTTGTCTTATGCAAAATTTTTGCTTGACCGTTTTGACTTTTCGAGTGACCTTTACGCCCTTGACTTTTTGCGTTTCGCGTGATCTAAAATTCTCTCTCAATCACAATTTCAAGAAGCTTAACTCAATTGGCGGCGCTTTCATGCTAAGGGTCAAATGAAAAGCGCACCGAAACTGGTGCCATTTGTCACTTTAATTCTGAATAGTGGTATATATTAACCTCTAATGTGGTTATTTGAAGCCCTCTATTGAACTTCTTAGTCCTTTTGAAGCCCCCCCCCCCCCCGACTGAAGCAGGCTGCAATTGATTAGAGCTCCCACTAGTCGTTCGAGTGCAATTCGTCCTACGTTTAGTCGGTTATGTTTAGTTGAAGCAAGTAAGCGACGGCTGTACACAGTGGTATAGAAGTAACGTATTAAGATTAGGAATAGGTTGGTAGTTAACAATAATTTGAAATATTAGGAATAGATAATTCATCAGTTTTAATTTATATTAATTTTGACTATAGGTTATGTAGCATCAAAATTTAGCTTAGGGTTGCGCATTAGGCAGCGCATTGTGTTCAAAATCCTACTGTATGCGCATCGTTTTATACATCAGCCTGGCAAACTCCCACTATATTTATCGGAACTACTGTGAGGTTCCTTTTTTCTCTGGCTTTGAACTTTCAGTAAGTTGATATTGGAAATTTTCAAAAGCTCTGCTATCTGAACATTAACTCGGTTTTTAGTACAAAAAACTACTCGATTGATTTTTCACGGAGATAATCGTCTTTTTAAGTTTCGTTTTGAGTGCATTTGTGAAAGAAAATTTATCAGCTAAAGAAAAAATTTACTTGTTGTTCCTTATAAACTCTGTTTTCAAAGATTTATGCTTTAAAATTGTTTTTTTTTCATTGATGTTCAAACTCTTGTCAGATTTGATCAGGAGTGATGCACTTGTATAATCTATACATTTGGGCAAATCACCTCTACCTGAATTCAGTTGAGTATAATTCTTTCTATCGTAAAGCTATAATTCTTTTCGCATTGATGGTTGAAAGAATTAGAATTTGAGCAAAATGATCTGACTGCATAGTTGGATCAAATATTTTGTTGTAGGATTTTTTCATTCGTTTCAATGCTGACTCAATCTATGATTAATAAATTTCTATCGATTGCTTTTGTTGGTGCCAGGTTGTTTGTCACCTTTAGGTGATAAGGTTTGATAACTGGTTGTAAGTTTAGTTTATCTCTGTGATTCAAATAGTTGATTTTGTCGCCCATTAAAATTATTGATTTGTTGTCAGTTACCGCTTTGGCAATAGAGCGAGCTATTTGATCC
Organism: Convolutriloba macropyga; assembly: GCF_964194025.1. Taxonomy (NCBI): domain Eukaryota; kingdom Metazoa; phylum Xenacoelomorpha; order Acoela; family Convolutidae; genus Convolutriloba; species Convolutriloba macropyga. The sequence goes on along the minus strand of NC_134469.1, from coordinate 30,774,008 downwards.
AGAAATTTCTCATGAAACAGTTTGTTGGGATTGTAGGAGATGTTGATCAAGTAAGCTTTTTTGTTTTTTGGGCAAATCACTTCTACCCAAAGTGCGTCAAGTATATTAGATGAAAAAGGAAGGTCAGGGCGTAATTTGGGATTGAAAACTCGGACTATCAGCAACACACCACTCGTCGATATAATTATCGCTTTCCGCAATAACAGAAATTGTGACTTGATTGGCTCGATAAGTTCACTGTTATTGGTGCAGTTTAACCTTGTTTCAGACAGAAATACCGTTGATGAAGCTTATTCCTATGTCAGTAAGTTTTTTATTTGCAACTCTTTTCTATGATACTTCGACCATTAACATACATGACTTCCATATTTTTTTCTGGCTTTGAGAATAATTGAAGATATACAAAAATAGCAGCAGAATCCAACAATTTTGTTCCTAATGAAACGAAAAGCTTCTTCCTCTCGGGATTGGTCTCTAACCAGTTTGTGGTTGACAGAGTCATTGTTTTAAGTTTAGTGGGAAAAGAGGAAGTCGCTCAATAATTTGATGCCTATCACAGTTAAACAAAGTCTAAAAAAAGCATTAAAAATCTATAAGAAAACATTATATATGGAGAATCTACAACCACCTGGAGCATATGAGTTATCAGAAATAGCTCAGATAGTAAAAGAACAAACAGGTGATAATGTTATAACCGAAACTGATAAGAATAAATGAAATGTAAGATAGAGGTTAAGAAGAATTTGATTTTATTATTGAGAATTCAATAGCATCTTTACAAGGGTTTGAGAAATTAATTTACTTTGTAGGTAATTATACAGCTGATAAGATTTTTTATATAAGGGGTTTTAATAGCATTAATATTCGCAATAATATCTAGTTTTATACATAATGGTATGGAGTCTTTGCACCAACATATCATATCAAAATGTAACAAAAGAATGAATAGAGTACATAGAATAATCTTATCTCTTTTTTTCAATCAATATAAACAGATTACAATTCTCCTGAACACTGTCTATCTCATGAAAATAGATTTCGGTTAAGATATACCATATCACAATTATCTACCTCTACAAAATTATTCGTTAATAATTGGTGCTTTAGCTCGAACATCATCAAATATTCTAAGTTTCTTTGTCTTTAGATAACTGGCCAGGTGAATTTAGATCTTTGATATCTCTAATAAATGCAACATCAGCTTTATAAATAATAATCTATTTATAATTGGATTCTTTAATAGATACGTCTTGCCACATTCACTAGGTCCTGATATGCATCTAAAATTTCTGGGAAAGTTGCATTATCATCGACTTCGTCGCAGCTTCGCTGTTTGTCAATATTGTTATGAATATCTTATTATCAATATCATAATCAATGTCAGTATTGTCATTGCTACTACTACACCGTAAACAATAACACTAAAAAAGTATATAAGACGAAAAGTATTTCTTATGATCACTTTTTAAAACTATCAAAGTAATATATATTCATACAATTTCTTATGACAACCCAATGTGTACCTTCAGTTGGATATTAGTTAATAATACTATTTTTTTATTAGAGATCGGGAGAGGGAGCGAGAGCCAGAGAGATGGAGAGGGAGAGTATTTTTTTGCTGAAGTAGTGCGTCACACTTGCGATAAGAAAAATCGTGCTTTAGGAAAACTGTTTTGGAAAACTGAAAAGGGGGCAAAGTTTGGAATACGGAACCTGATAAGCGTGATATGCAATTCTTTGTAAAATGTATACTCGAAATCATTCGATTTCGAGTTCTGCTTTCATTTTTCAAGTATTTTGTTTCCGTTTTAAGTCTCCTCTTCCGTTCTGAGGAAAGGACTCTTTTTTAATCTCTGCTTGGCAATTGTTGAGGCGAACTTGAACCAATGATGAGATCCTCTTTTGACGATTTTGGTCAAATTTCGTTTATTATTTTTAATCGATTTAATGAATAATTTGACGTCTTTTAGAATTTCTCTAAGATGGGCTTCAAAACTGCTCAGAATTCTGTTTTAACGGAAGTTGAAATTTTCTCATGATGCGGCGTAGTGGAAGTCGGCTCCAAATAATCTGTGCATTTTCCTTCCACGTTTGTGCCAGCTCGTGTACTCATGTTGATACCATGTATATTTATTTCTAATCAAATTGTTGTTTTTTAGTTCTAGCACACTGACTTAGTGTGTATCTTTTTTGCGTGTATCACTTCGCTTTGTTAGTTCCTCTTCTAATCAATTATTTATTACCAATCGTCTACAGTTTTGGGAGTCAAAATGCATTTTAAATATTTTGCATTTTAGTGCAATCCTTGATAACGTTATATTAAAACTCACAGGTTTCCTTTCAAAAGTATATGGAACCTTCCACTCAAAAAAAGTTCACACTTTGTTAATTTCGAACTTTCTCTAGTTGCATTGTTGCCTACTTACTTACAATTATTGATACATAAACAATGTCATTTTATGCTTTAAAAGATAGCAAAAGCAGTGCCCATTTAAGCTCGTTAGCACAGGGTTACCCAATTAGCGATCAGAGTCATTATACAATTCCGAATTCCTTTTCCAATCTCAACACGATTAGTCAGCAAATTGTGGGAAATGCTACCATTCCGGAACACCAACACGTTCCCGCCAGTTATTTCCACTCGAACACGACTGGACGTCGTGCAGGGCAGCAGGCGTTAGGTGTGGCTCGGGGTTATGTGATCACATCGCTCGTTGAGTTGAAATGAGTACTAAAGAGTAATAGTTCTTTTTTTTCTGTTTTCTGTTCGTATTTTAAAAATCAGTTTTCGTTCTGAGGGCCCTGAAATAAAAAAAAACGAATGATAAATTGACCTCTTGCTGAGTTTTTTTTTCATCTAGAGCTTTTGACTCCATTGATCATACAATTATGACTATTAAAATTAGAGAAATGATTTTTATTGAGGAAGCCTGCTCTTTTTAACCAGGTCAACAAGCGATCGCAAAAGATACAGCAGTTTTTTTAAAATTTTTAAGCTGTTTAAGCGGTTGCAAACTGTTAAGCTTGGCGAAGTGGAGTCTGACAAGATCAATTTGAAAGCATTCCTCAAGACACACTAAGTAACATATACGTAAAGGACGTGTATCAGTACTAGGCGGCATGGAGTTTAACGTCCCCCTTGATATTAGGTCGAAAAATTTCCTTTGCGCGCGATGAGTCACCATATTAGGTAGAAAACTGACCAATCACATTCAGGAGTTTCGTAGAAGTTATATATAGGCCTAGTTTATACAGTGTTAATCATAATTCTTTTTTTGAGGTGTTGGGAGTAAAAAATATTTAAAATGACTACAAGGGTTTTTAAAGAAGAAATTGTTGGTGGTATTACTAATTTTGCTTTCGCTTATGAAAACAAAGAAATGTCAGCGTGGTGCTGTTGTTCAAACACTCTAGTACCCCAATCTGATGACATCATAGTTTATTTAGGCATTTACGTTACGGTATTTAATTCCCTTTCCTTCTTTTTTTATTAATAGCCGCACAGCGATGGCTGAGGCTATTATTGGCCTTCTCTTGGTTTTTTACAATTCAAAGAATTTGAATTGTATTGGGGCGCTTCACACATTTTCATGATTTTTGAAGTCAAATTGGAGTAGTGATTTTGGTCACGCCGAAACAGTAAGTGGAGCGAAAAAGCGAGTGGTTTTGCGGCGTGAAATTTTTTCGATCTAAATTTAAAGTAGAGTGAGAAAACGGGGTTTGAACAAAAATTCGCTTTCTCGGTAGTGGTTTTTTGTTCACATGCGGCAATTTCACTTTGATTTTTACGGTTTTTTCAATTTTTTGGATCGGATTTTTTTCTAAATGGTTTTCCCAATCCATTAATAGTCCGTTCTTGGTCTAGTTTTCTGTTTAGTCAATGAAAATTCTTTGAATTGTACGTCAGGACTTGTCCTGCTATGTTTTTTTATTTCGTCGTCATGATTTTTGTTACGACCATATGACGTCACAGCCATTTTTTGTTCATTCGTTCATGCAATTTCAACCGAATTGCATGTGTGACGTCATTTTTCGCTCTTAGTGGAGCGAGTTTTTTTGTTCATGCGCGTGATTAAATTTTTGGTCACACTTGACTTACCTCACTCTCAAAAATGACTTCCTCACTTTGAAATTGACTTTTATTTACTTTAATTCAAAGAGATAAGGTCAAATGGGTGTGTATCACTCTAAATGAAGGTTATTTGAGATCCGCTAATAGAGGCAGCAATAACTTATACAGATTTTTAATCAAAATATAACAGATCAGCCTTCAATGAAAAGACGAATTTTTTTGGTCTGTCTTTTTTACTGTTTTTTTTAGACTGCCGATCTACGAATCGAATCTATTGCGGCTATTTTCTGGCAATCTGCCAGCTATGTTTTTCTTTTTCTTTTTTCGTGTTTTCTGGCTTCCTTGCTTTCTTTTCGTTCTCTCTTTGCGTTTAAAGAACTTCCAAAGCACTCATTTCAAAGCTATATCGTGAGAATGTACTAAAAAGTGTGCGATGTGATCTTATACTCTTGTGCTTGACAGCAGAGGCCATAGCTTTATTGGTGGAGTGGTTGCTAATAACAATAGTAACACTGTTGAGCCACTGTAACACTTTTGAGCCACTGCATGGAAGCTCTACAATTTGGCGCTTTCCAAAGGTAAAAGTATGAGCAATAGAAGACTGATTTCTGACAGTCTAAACTCAGGCATTATACCCGATTATTTTGGTGCGTTCTCTTGTTTATTGACATTCTTGTCAATTCTTTTAATTATCGAAGTGCTCTTCTTTACGGAATGGAAAGTAAAACTAATATGACACCATCAAATAATTAGGCATTTACGTTAGGTATCCCTTTCTCTCTTTCTTTTTCCTTATTTTTCCTTCTTGCTTTTTCTTTCTGTCGTTTTTTTCTTTCTGTCTTCCTTCTTTCTTTTCTTGTTTTCTTTCTTTCTTTCTTTGCATTCATAGGACTTCCACAGTACTCATTTCAATGCAATTTTGCGCGAATGTATTAAGAAGTGTGCGATATGATCTTGTTACTCTGGTGCTTGACAACAGGACCATTGACTTCAATGGTGGAGGGGTTCCCGCTATTTCTTTCTTTCGTTTTCAGTCTGTCTTTTCGTTTCTTTCCTTTTCCTCCTTTCTTCTTTCTGTCGTTTTTTTCCTTCTATCTTCGTTCTTTCTTGTTTTCTTGCTTCATTGCTTTCTTTCTTTCTTTCTTTTTCTTTCTTTCTTTCTTTTCTTTCTTTGCATTCATAGAACCTCCGAAGCACTCATTTCAAACCAATATAGTGAGAGTGTACTAAAAAGGTGCGATGTGATCTTGTAACTCTGGCGCTTGACAGCAGGGGCCATTGGCCTTAATGGTGGAGTGGTTGCTAATAACACTAGTTACACTGTTGGAGTTACTAGCGGCATGAGTAAGGCTCCTTCAGTGACTGGATCCAATCCGACGATAGAGCACGTCGTGCATGCTAAGTCTTACAATGATATCAACAGTGTCAATGCAGAAGCCACTGCATGGAACCTCTACAATATGGCGCATTCCAAAAGTGAAAGTATGACCAACAGAGAAGATTGATTTCTGACACTCTAAACTGAGGAATTATAACCGAATACTTTGGATCGGTCGCTTGTTTATTGACATACGAAATCTCTTTAATTGTCGAAGTGCGATTCTTAACGGAATGGAAAGTAAAACTAATATGGCATCATCAAATAATTAATCATTTACGTTATCTGTTTCAGTCCCTTTCTGCCTTTTAATGTGTATAACTGAGTGAATCGTTTAAGGCGATAATTTGCACTGCAATTTTATCAGTTTTTGGCAAATAGTTCTCTATAGTAGAGAAATAATTATTTTCAAACTGATGGATTTAATAGCTTTAGCTGCGATATTTAAGTCTGTTTATTATTTGTTTGTCTTTCAGAAGCTGCGCGTGCTGTTGAACTTCTGGAGGATTACTACTCTCGTTTGACGCGACCAGCCGATCAACAGTTGCGTGATTCTGTCCAGAGAGTGATCACAGTGTTCAGATCACAACTGTTCCAGGCACTGTTGGACATACAGGAGTACTACGAGTCATGCATCGTGGACGGCGAAGCTGCTTTTCAGAGTGGACAACGGATTACCTCAAGCCAATTCACTGTAATGTCTCATTATGGTTCTGTAGGGGGTACTCTGAACCCAGTCCAGATGGCGACCATGATGACGGGAAGTGCTGTTCCCACTCCTCCTATGCAGCGGGGTGGCCATCCTAACCAACAAGCGCCCATGACAGTCCAGGGTCACCATAGCATGGAGGCAGCTACACCGGCCAGACCGTTTCCCCCGAAATCGGCTCCAGGTAAAATTTAAATGGTTGATCTATGTTCAGTGGCTCAATGTCAGCTTTCGGAACGACCCATTGACTTGTTCAGTCCCTACAAATATTCGGGTCTAATAAATTATATCTATTATTAATAGCCGCCGTCAGCCTCTCAACGGCTATTATTTACGCGATCTTCTTTTTTAAAATTCACTTTACCTTCTGATCACGTTTTTCGTTGTACATAAGTCGCGATTTTCACGCTTGACTTCTGACTTCTTTCACTCACTGTTTCAACTGAATGGATTTTAATTTCTTTCACGTATTGAATTACGCAATGTAGTGAATACGGTCAAAGTCAAAAGAGCAAAATCAAAAGATCAAAAGAAGTAGGATAAGCATATAAAGCCCGGTCATTTAGTCAGAGTGCATTAGGTTATCAAAGTTCATTAAAGCGATTATTATAGCTGGCATTATTATTGTTTAATAGCGTTCAGTTTAAAAGCTGGATTAAGTGTAATTTTAGAATCTAACCGAATATGCAGAATTTGCACACCAAATAAAAGAAAATGACGCTTAGAAAAATTTGTCAATTTGTATCTCTTATTTTTTTTTCTGTTTCAATCCCAATATGCGCCAAGCGGGCCAACGGTGGCTATTTTTCGGCAATTTGCCAAATGTTTTGAAATTTGTTTTAAGATTAATGAAAATTTCGACGCTACTTAGATTTTAAGAACTTAATTGGTTTGTAAAGTCCTGAGGCTGATCCTGAACATATTTACTACGTAAACAAACAGAACGAACTTGAGCAATGTAATTTGGAGTGAAATCTAATTCATCTTCTATATATTAATCGCGTGAACACTTAAGGCGCGCATGTTTTAGAGGCATCACTGAGCAGCATGTTTTAACAGTACTGCCGAAGAGCACGGTTAAGCGGTTGCTTAATTGGGGTTAATGACCGAAAACGCGTGCTCTAAGGTCATTGACCGATAAATGTTTCTAAAAGGTCATTGACCGAAAAATGTTACAAAAAGGTCATTGACCGAAAAGTGTTGCCAAAAGGTAATTGACCCAAAATGTTGCTGAGAGGTCGCGTCATCTACCGAAAAATGCTTTGCAAAAATGCCTGTTGGCGTAATTTTTTGTTAATGAAAAAGACAATGATCGGTGTTTCAATAAACAAAAACAATATTGTCGAAAAAATCATGGGCCGATTAGTTGTTCAGAAACAGGCTGTGACCAAAAACTTCTTCAGAAAACGATCTGCGACTGAAAAGTTTCTGATAATAAAAAGGTAAATGAGCGAAAATGTGTCAAGACAAAGAGGGTTTATGACCAAAAAACAATGTTTTTCGTAGTTCATTGTCAAAAAATTGTTGATGAAAAAAGGTTGTCTTGAAAATTTGTGAAGGAAAACTCACTCACCGAAAACGTCAAGGATTAAAAGGTGGATGATGGAAATTTGTTTTTTCGAAGTTTCACGGTACGAAAGTTAACTAATACAGAAGATTTCAGCGAACAAAATTTGTGAAGTGTAAAAGACCCAAATTGTGACGATGCAATAACCAAAGTTAGTTGCCAAAAATTATATGACAAAACTGAGGTCTTGAAATAAATACAATTTTTTTAGCGCTCATTAGAGGACTTTTTCATATTAAGGGCTATTACTGAGAAGTTATTGAATACAAAACATGATAGGTATATAATTTTCGTTCTTTATCAATTGCTCTCAAACGAAGTTTGTAGCAATTATATTAGTCCTGTCGGTCTTTTTTTTATGCGATTTTTCGCTTGACCGATTTTTCGTCTGACGCTTTTGACTTTTCGTCCCCAAAAACGGGATAAACAGGTAGCGCCCAGCGGGCATTAAGTGCTCTTTGAGCCTTTCAGCTCTGTTTCGGCCCAAACCCTTTTGTAGACTTATACTTATAGTGTGAAGAGCGGTTCTTAGAGGTTGAAGACCCCCCCCCCAACTGTTGACCCCCCACCCACTATTGCCCCCCACCGTGCGGTTGCTCCCACCCGACTGTTGCCACCTCCATCAGCACCCCGATGCAGGCCCCCGCCCCCATGCCCCGTGGCTACTGACGAACAACCGCTCGCTAAAAACGCAAATTTATTCTAATTTTCACAATTTTTTTCAAGCTTTTTTAAATTTTTTGTCATTTTTCGAGTTTTATCAGCGCTGGATGTCAAGGAACCCACTCTATGGTTTGATAATAGGTTGCTGCATAGTTTTTAGTGGTAATAGAATAGTTTCGGCATTGCGAATATTTGCATTTTTTGGACAAAAGTTTCAAATTTTTTCAAGGATTTTGAAAATTTATGTCGATTTTCAGTTTGTCCAGCCTCAAGAGCAAAGGAGCCTCTCTAGGGTTTGATAGTAGTTTACTGCATGGTTTCTAGTGGTGATGGAATGGTTTTCAAAATTTTACGATCACGAATTTGAGCAGGTGTTTGATAAAACTTGATTTTTTTTTTCAAATTTTTCAAATTTATTGTCATTATCAAAGTTTTTCCAGCCCCAGGAACCAGGTAACCCTCTCTAGGCCTTGATGATAGGTTACTGAAAATTTGTTATAGGCCATCGAATAGTTTTCAACTTTTTAATATCTTAAATTTTGTCGATTTTTTTTCAATTTTTTTGACAATTCTTGTCATTTTATAGGTTTATCTAGACTCAAGGGCCAAGGAACCTCCTCTAGAGTTTGATAATAAATTATTCTATTGTTTCTAGATGCAATGGAGTGTTTCTAAAGATTATAACATTTAACGAGTTTTAGCATTTTTTTGAAATTTTTGGCATTCTTTGTTTTTTGAAATTGTTTGTCATTTTTTTTAGGGTTTTCCAGCCTCAGGAGCCAAGACATCTCCTTTGAGGTTTGATAGTAAGCTGCTAATTACTTTCTAGAGTTAATTGGTTATCATTATTTTTATGACTCGAGTATTCGCAATTTTTTGATAAAATTTAATTTGAAAAATTGTTATCATGTATGGATCTTTATGAGCCAGTGAAACTGTTTAAGGTTTGAAATAGGGATACTAGATAGTCTCATGAGACAATGGAATTGTGTTCTGAAGATATTAATATCTTGAATTTTAGCATGGTTTTGTTAAAATTTGCTATTGTTTTTAAATTTTTGAATATTTTTTTCCTTTTTTGAGTTTAACGATCATTAATGGCCAACGATGCTTTTTAAGTCTTTCAGATGGGTTACATGGCAAAAATTCAGAGACAAAGATTGTTTTTGAACTTTGTTACTGCGAAATGTGCAAACTTTTTTTTGAATTCTGCACTTTCAGTTTTTTTATATTATTTATTTACTAACAAGGCTAGAAAAGTTGTAGAGTCGAATCTCACCATGGAAAAATTCCTAGCTCTCTCTCTCTCTCTCTGTGGGTTGGCTGGCGTTTCTTTCCTTCTCTTTTTCGCTCACGTTTAATCTCGCACTCTCTCTCTCTCTCTCTATCTCTCTCTCCTTAACTCTTTTGTTGATGCCGCACTTCGGCTGTTATGTGGCCTGATGTCATCGTCTATTACCCAAATCTCAGGCCCCTTCAATCAAGCTAAAGCTAACATCACTAAAAAGTGGCTAGGTACTGACGAAGCCAACCGCTCGCCGGTCGTTTGAGAGCAGTTCGCCCGACGCTAGTCGGTTATGTTTTAATTGTTTCGGGGACAATTTTGTTTGCGACATTAGCCAGCCATTTAACTCAGTTCTGGTTTTCTAATTCGTAAAAGCATTCGCGCAAAGGCTTGCCTACGATTCCTTTTTATCTGCACATTCCTCGTTTTGGGCACATCCATCGTAATCTCATTAGCACATTCATCCTTTTTATGAGAACTTTAATTCATTGTCTCACCCAGGATCTGTTTTCTCTTCTCGTTTGAACTGTTGTATCTCTCCCTCTCTTCAGTTTCCTTCTTTATCTTTTCTGTTGTGCGATTTTCTATCTCTGCTCTTCAAGTGTTTTCTCTAACTGTGATATTTTCTTTTTGCACTCAAATTTTTGCTTTTGCTTTTTGCACTTGCTCACTCTCGCTGTTTTTGTACTTTCTCATGATTTGCTGTCTCATTTTCCTTCATTCTATCGCTTTCGTTTCTTCTTGCGTTCTTTCTCATGCTCACTTTCCTTTTTCCTCCTTTTTCTCTCTCTCTCTCTCTCTTTTTCTTTTCTCGGTTGTTGACTAATTTCTTCTTTTTTTATTTGTCTGTTTTTGATTCAATTTTTTGTTTCCTATCGTTTTTCGGTGGGTTCCTGATGTTCTTATGGTTTCTGTTGCATTGTGCTCTTTATGGTTTTTCTTCTCTCATCAATTTGAGTTTTCCTTCTCTTTTTCTCGTTAATTCCTCTTTTTTAGCTTTTCGCTCCCGTTGGTTTTCTCCCAGACTCGTTTTTCCTGTTTTCCTTCTCTGCTTTCAACCTTCTTTTGTTCTGTCTGTTGGGTTTTTTCGTATTTCTAAAACTATTTCTCTCCGACTCATTATATATTTCTGCTGCTATCAATCCCTCTCTTTCTCTCCCTCTTTATACCTCATTCTATGTTTTGAATTTTAATGCTCTGTGAGAACGTCTACTACTACTAGCAAACCCAGTAAACCACCGAATTCCGGTCAACTTAAGCAAACATTTACAAAATAAATTGTATCTTGTGACTGAACTTGTAGGCTCATCATTGCACTTGTACTTAGGCTCAAATTGTTCTAAATGAAACGACACGTTCCTTATTGCCGATGAAAACGGAAAGGTTGAGTACCCTTAAGCACAAAAAAACTCGGAGAGGCTTACGAGGCTGAAGAACAGCGGTTTGTCAGTCAGCGGTTTGTGAGAGGAGAGAAAGAGAACGCTCAAGTGGAGCAGTTGGTTCACAAGTGAGAGGAAATTGTAGTTATCTAGTGAGTACTTGGTGAAAGAACGTAGTTTCGTTGCTGCTGTGAGTGAAACGGCAGAGGTAATCGATATTTTTGGTTGAGAGGATTATATATTTCTGGTCAGTAACAGAGCTGCTGGTGGGCTGAGCTTCATAGAGTTATTTGAGTTAAGAAGTCAATTGAATGAGTTTTGGATACTTGCGGATAGATTGATCGAATTGGTTTGACTTGGAGTGAACCTGTAATAAGTTTTGATGAAAATTACTCTTGGATTGTTGAAATTGTTCAAGTATAGGTTTCTGGCTATTACTTTACATCTTGCTGGTATTACATTTTTTGATTATTAATTCAGTGATCCAGAGTGTAGCTTTTTACACTCGAGAGAGCAATTTTTTTGGGGGCAGAACAACAATCACTACAAGTAGACCAACCGCCAAACAAATCTTGGAAATTTGATAGTTTGGGGCGCATTCCCCAGCTAGAAGCCAAAATTCAGAATTTTTCTGTGGCGCTCCTGGATGGGCTCTCTTGTTAGGAAGGGTGGATCAGCAAAATTTGAAGTCGACACGATTGTGAACAGAGGTACTGTGCACAAAGCTGAAGACATTTGTGTTCAGCTTTTGAAACATAAAAAGCTGAACTCACAAATCTGCACAGTTTTGAAACAAAATATTAAGCCTAAGAAGAGCGCAATCGATTCAGTATATTAATAGGCTAAACAAAAATTGGAGTTCGAACAATTTTTGTGTTTTAGCAATATTTTGAGAACATTAAATTTTTTCTAGATTTCGGAGAATTTTTTTCCAAGTTTATGAATCTCTATGAGCCAATGAAACTATTTAAGGCTTGAAATAGGGATACTGGTTAGTCTCGACACTATGAAAGGGTTCTGAAGATGTTAATATCACGAGATTTAGCAGGATCTTGGTAAAAGTTTGTATTGTTTTTAACATTTTTGATTATTTTTGTTCTTTTCTTAGTTTAACGATCATTACTGGCCAACGACACTTTCCAAGTCTTGCAGAGGGGTGAAATGACAGAACTCCAGAGACAAAAAATGGTTTTGAAACTTTTTCAAATCTGGAAACTTTTAAATTTTGCACTTTTTCAGTTTTTTATGTGATTTAATTACCAGCAAGGCTAGAAAACTAAAAGTTGCAGAGTCTAATCTGATCATGGAAAATTTTCGTAGCTCTCTCTCTCTTTGTCGGTTGGGTTTCTTTCCTTTTCCTCCTCTTTCACGTTTTATCTCTCTCACACTCTATTTCTCTGTCTTTCCTTAAGTCTTTGTTGATGCTGCACTTCAGCTGCTGTTATGTGGCGTGATGTCATCATTTATTACCCTCATTAACGCTGAATTTTTGTTGAAGTTTTATCATAATGACTTAACTAGCACTTTCAAGGAAATATTGTTATTTGCACTCAAACGAAGTTTGTACCAATTATATTAATCCTGTTGTTTTTTATGGGATTTTTCTTCAGACCCATTCGACTTTTCGTTCTCAGAAACGGGATAAAGAGGTTGCGCTTTGTGGGTATTAAGTTACCATAGAGCTTTTCAGCTCATTAGTCTCTAAGTGTGCGATTTTCAGAAACTGTTTGGGAGACTTATACTTATGGTGTGACGGATGGTTCTTAGAAATTGATCACACACCCCACTCCGCCCCCACATCAACCCCCCATATCCCCATCTCCACCCCTCCTCATCGTTCAGGTTGTAAGGGCCCCGTGCAGCCAAAGATCCACCTCCCACCGTAGACCCCCACCCCACTGTTGCACCACTACCCCCCCCCCCCCCCCCCCCCCCGCCGCCGCCGCCGCCGCCGCCGCCGCTGAGCTCACCTCACGCTCCTTCACTTAAGCTAAAGCTAGCCTCACTAAACCGTGGCTAACTACTAACGAAGCCCACCTCTCGCTGGTGGTTTGAGAGCAATTCGCCCGACGTTAGTCGGTTATGTTTTTTTAGCCGCACAGCGATAGCTGGGGCTATTATTGGCCTTCTTTTGGTTTTTTACAATTCAAAGAATTTGAATTGTATTGGGGCGCTGTCTTTTTTTTTAAGATCTGTTCACACATTTTCATGATTTTTGAAGTCAAATTGGAGTGGTGATTTTGGTCACGCCGAAACAGGAAATGGAGCGTAAAAGCGAGTGCTTTTGCGGCGTGAAATTTTTTCGCTCTAATTTTGAAGTAGAGCGAGAAAACGGTGTTTGAACAATAATTAGCTTTCTCGCTAGTTCACATGCGGCAATTTCACTTTGATTTTTACTGTTTTTCCAATTTTTTGGATCGGATTTATTTCTAAATGGTTTTCCCATTCCATTCGTAGTTCATTCTAGGCCTAGTTTTTTGTATGAACCGAATTTACATTTCTCGCTAGTGAATTGTTTTGACATGCGACATTTTGACATTGATTTTCTGTTTTTTTTTTTAAATTTTTGATCTGATTTTTTTTTTGAAAATGGTTTTCCAGTTCGCTCATAGTCCGTTTTAGTTCTAGATGTTTGTTTAGTCAATGAAAATTCTTTGAATTGTCCGTTAGGACTTGTCCTGCTATGTTTTTTATTTCGTCGTCGCGATTTTTGTTACGACCATATGATGTCAAAACCACTTCAAATCTGCTTTTTGTTCGTTCGTTAATGCAATTTCAACTGAAATGCGTGTGTAACGTCATTTTTCGGTCTTAGTGGAGCGAGTTTTTTTTGTTCATTCGCGTGATTAAATTTTTGGTCACACTTGACTTACCTCTCTCAAAAATGACTTCCTCCCTCTGAAATTGGCTTTTTTTTACTTTAACTCAGAGATTAAGTCAAATGGGTGTGTGTTACTCTAAATGAAGCTTATTTGAGAGCAGCAAATAGAGGCAGCAAAAACTTATACCGATTTTTAATCAAAATATAACATATCAGCCTTCAATGAAAAGACGATTTTTTGGTCTGTCTTTTTTACTGTTTTTTTGAGACTGCAGATCTACGAAACTATTGCGGCTATTTTCTGGCAATCTACCAGCTATGTTTTCTATTCGTTGTCTCCATCGATGATTCTTGGGACCATTGACGTTTTCAATTTCAGTGACGTCTAATGCTTTGTAGTTAAAATTTGTAAGTTCGCAAACCAAATTTGTCCTGCTGTTTTTCTTCGGTTTTTGTCGGGGCGATTTTCGTCTTCCCGATTTGACTTTTCGAGTTACTTTTTAACACTGGACGTTTGGACGTTGTTTTTTTCGTGATCCAGATTGCTTTTGATCTGAGGTTCTACTTTCACGGTAGTTGACTACTAAAAGACTTCAGTTAGCTCAAAGTGCGTCAAAATTGGTTTGTTTAAATTAGTCAAGTGGTTTATAAAGAATTTGAATAGCATCATTTGCTGCCACTTATTGTACTTAAGGCACGTAAGTTCAAGGGTGAAGAAGTATGAGAAAGTTTGATGAACAATTTCGATGAGCATTAAACAAAGATACCGATTGATTTAATGTTAATTATTTAATTATGGTAGTTATGGTAATTACGAATGGTTTGCATGTATTAAATGCTTAGGCCCTGGTGTGCAAATGGAAGAACCTCAGTTGAGTCGAAGTCACTCGATGGGAGTGCATGGAGCGCCACCTGACCCCATGATGCAACAGCATCGTCCAATGGGCGGAGGACAATCGACAATGCCCCGAAGTGAACCCAAGCAGGATCTGGTACAAGGCTATGCTGTGCCAGGCTATGCGCCGCCTGTGCAAGTAAGTTTGAAGTAATCCGTATAGTTAATTTTTGAGTAATCATGTCCAAAAAATGTCGGTTAGATTGAGATTGCAGTTTTTAATTGCTCTTGAACGAAGTTCATAGCAATTATTGTAAACGTGTGTCTTTTTTATGCGAAATTTTTGCTTGAGGGGTTTTGACTTTTCGAGTGACTTTTACTTTACGCCCTTGACTTTTTGCGTTTCGCGTGATCTAAAATTCTCTCTCAATCACAATTTCAAGCATCTAAACTCAATTGGCGGCAATTTAATACAAAGTCAAATGAAAAATACGCCGAAACTGGTGCCATTTTTCACTTTAATTCTCAATAGTGGTATATTTTAACCTCTAATGTGGTTATTTGAAGACCACTATTGAACTTCTTAGTCCCATTTAGCCCCCCCTCCCCCAACTGAAGCAGGTTGCAAATGATTAGAGCTCCCACTAGTTGTTCGAGAGCAATTCTTCCGACGTTTATTCGGTTATGTTTATGTAGTGTTCTATTCGAATTCAGCATCGATTACAGGATTCTCCCCTCTATCTAGAGGAAAGCAATTTAATAATCGAACCAGTAACAGCACACTAAATTATTTTGGTAATAATTTTAGTTGTTTGCTTGAAATTCTTCGTTTCTTTTACTTCTAACTAGCAGGCCCGTAATGGCAACCTTCGATGTCAGAAACGTTGACCCGTTTTATCTAAAGGCATATAAAAAACATTTCTCTGTTCAGCGGCCAGTCATCTCAACTCCCAAAATTAGTAACAACTATCGAAGCCTTCATATAGTAACACATTCGTTAAAAAATTCCTTATGGGACAAAATTTTTGCACGTTTAAGGGGCCTCTCGAAGCGCTTGTTTAAGAGCCACATAGAGCAGCATGGTAAAGCGAACAAATCCAGAAAGGTCATTGTCCTAAAATGCTCAAACTAGATTGGTCAGAACCGAACGTGCGACAAAAGACTGTTAGTCAGGTGCAGTTATTACGAGGCTATGATGGCTTGAACGTATTCCTGCCCAGAGGGAGGATTTACCCTCCTGGGTTCTGCGCTATTCAAGAAAACTAAGTTTTTCACGTTTTAATTTTAGATTTCCACAGGATACCCACAGTTTGAGCTTTATTATATAGGTTTGGATTTGCGGTTCTATTACCATTATCCATAAAATTGCTTTGAAACTAAATTTTGGGCATTGCGATGAAGAACTTTTGGAATCTGCCATGAACTCTAAAGTCATGAGAGCTAATAAAGGAATTCTCGGTGAGTTTCGAACGACATAGGTTCGAACTACTTGGAAAGATTTGCGGATCAAAATGGTAATGACGATACGCTAGCGCCATTTGTTGATGCGCGAATTCTGGGAAAATGAGATTTTTACGAATGCCAGACAATGCTGTTCGAAGTTCGTTCAACAAGTCAGAAAATAGGTGCAACTTATACAACTGATGCTTTTGTTTTGGGTGGTACCATTGGCCGTTTCTGTTTTGAGACCACACAGCAGGAAGAAAAATAAATTTGCTCTGGATTTTTGGTGCAAATAGGCAACTAATTGGCCTGTGAAAGTTGACATTCGAACCACCCTTATGGAGTCGGTTGAAAAGGACGAATCGGGGCGAAGACACTCAAGGAGAATTAAATCTAAAACCAGTGCAATAATATAAATGACGTTGTTTACTGACGCTGGAGAGCAGCAACCTTTCGAGTGAGAAATTGTCTCTTGCGTTTTTTCGCTCATATTTATTGAAGCTCTTTGATTGATAATTTGAATGTGATAAATTTTGAAAATCGTTAAAGCACTACTTGTGATGAAAATTTTTTCTGTTTAAGCTTTCAAAAAAATAATACTGTTGAAATATTTCTGCTGAAAAAGTTACGCGAATCAAAATTTCGCATGCTCTGGATAAATTATTTCTTTGCCTTCTCGCCAAAACTTTACGTAGCGGCAACTTAACTTAGCACATGTCTGTAATAAAAATTAAAGAACAAATACGAAATTGTGGCGACTTACTATCTTTTTGAGTGACAACTTAGTACCGTCGATCCAGAAGTGGTCTTTCTAAACCAGGATATAATAAAAAGCAGAGACTTAGGTAGCATGGCATTTCAACTTACCATTGAACCAGGACCTTTAAATGATAAACGTAAAAGTACAATATAGTTTGGGATCATAGGATCGTTTAAAAGTAATGAGAAAAATTTCTCTGCATTTTGACGGGTCCAATGTTTCAACTGTATATTTTTTTCAAATGAACAATTTTTTATTACACAAATTATTAGTATCCTGATGAATTACTATTTGACAGGCTAGTGGGCGCGCGTTGCGGCCTCGCCACGATAATCGTCCCACGGTTTCAGGATTACAACCCACAGTGAATGAGAGGCATGGCCATGTGCAGCGGTGAGCTGGCTTTAGCAAATATTTCATGATTGAAAAACTGCGTTTTTACTTCCTTTGATGGTTTGAGGTTATATTACAAAATTTAAACAGTACGCTTAATTTAAAGTATTACAACAATTACATAACTATCCTTGCTTTTACGTCGGCTCATTTTTACTCTGGCCAACTTCGCGTTCATCTCACCAAATTTAATTAGCTTATAGTTTACGGCAAACTTCGATAACATTTTTGCTCAGAAATGTTTTGACCAATTATGATAAAACTGTTGCTAACTTTGTTTTGTTATGGTTGTCTAAACGACCTGGTGGTCAATTTTCCTAAGTGGTGGTACGGAAATTCGCTGACCGGGCGTTTGGCCTCCAAGGAAAAAAATGAGCAATTTAGCTGAGAATTTTATGATAAATCGTCAAAAGTAATTCAGTGACCATAAATCAGGAGTTCGGTGGACTTGATCTTCAGTCGGGTGGCGCTCCTCCTAGAGTCTCCATGGCCGCACCGACCACTGGCTGGGGAGGGGGAGAGTGCAAGCAAGAATAGACAATCGTTACGCTAGTCATCATGAATTACAAAATCTTCGAATTCTTTTTTAAGTCATAAAAATGTTTCAAACGGCGGAAGAGGAAACGAAGCATCATGAAGTTCAATTCAAACTGAAAAAAACGTGAGTTATTTAAATGAGAAATTAAAGGGAAGTCTTCGCACCGGTTATTGCAAACTGGAAATACATATTTCCTCATCGACTCCAAACAATCAGCAACTCAATAGCAAATGAAAGAACCATCTCGCGAAGACAAACAGCAGTATATATAAAAAATTCATAAAGACTCTCGTTCTGCTCAAACAATCAGTTCATTACACAGTTTTCAACAAAGAAAACATATCTGACCCGCATTGTTTAATCAGAAAACCCCGTTAACGAGTGTGCAAAACTTATTAAAATGAAAAATGATGTGTACCACATACGGGAATCTGTCCAATAGAACTGACCATTATAAGCGAAGTATGAAATTAGAGCACACAAGGAGCCCGGATATTTAGGCATCATAAGCATGCATGTTTTTCATCCAGCTCTCCTATTACAATTACTCATTTTTTCAAAAACATTAAACGGGATCTGAACTGCATCAGCAACTCAGGAAGCTGCCCGGTATTATTGTCTGAGTTTTGGCAAAAACGTAAAAACAGAAAACGTTTACTTAAGCACTTCATGGTAAACCACATTTTTGGTTCTAACAATTCCATCCGTGAGCGAATCTTCAGGAACAAAAAACGAAATCTGATCGGGATCACTGACTCGGGAAGCTGCCGTATAAAACTGACCGTGACTGAAAGCAGGATTCTCCAACCAGACTGCAACCCGCTGTAAAGTTTGTCCCTGAACTTTGTTGATGAGAAGAGTCCTTTTTCTTCTAAATAATACAACGAAAATACTCTACCTGAAGTAGATTTTTTTCCCGCGGAACGCGGTTTTTTAGCCGGCTAATTCGTTTCTTAGCTCTTCGTAGAGCCTGTCGGCTTGGGATGTTTTGAACTGCTTGAACTGTCTCCCTTAGAATATTTTTCGTTTGAACGTCCACTGTCTGAGTGAAGCTCTTGGGTCCATTGAAATCAATTGATCCTGAGAAAGAACATTTTTTCGTCAAAAAATTGTCTTGGAAACTTAACCTATATATCACCTCTTTCAGGCTTCTGTTCAAAGCTCCGGTCAGCTATGATGGCAACAGTTTTCGTCACCTGGTCCATTGTAGTGTCCTGAAAACAGAAAATTGAGGCATCTATCGAGTTTGAGAACAGAAAAAACACTAACCTGTTCTAAATTGCAAGTGGCATGAACTGCGTAAGTCGAAGATAACTGCAACACCCAGAACTGCAACTTTCATCTAATTCTATTGCATTAAAATTTTCAGTTCCTACTTTCTCTGATTTAGCGTAGCAACCACAGCCAAGACGTCCTCGGTAACAATTGGTATAGCTTTCAGCTGAAAAAATAACTAATAAACAAACTTTTGTATCCAAAACGTCAAATGACACATACATACCTGAGACTGACTAACTATTTTCTCAGGAAATTTAGTTTTTTCTTTGCTCTTGCTAATTTTGTCACCCGATAGTCATTATGTAAACTATTTTGCATGACAATGAGATTCGAGGCTTCGTCAGGTGTCAAACTTGGGAAGGCTGACAAGATTGAACTCAAATGGCCGTCGGAGGAGGATGATGACGACATAGCTTCTTCTGGAAAAACGAGTACTTTAAAAATCATTTTAATTAGCCTGAGAGGAATTTGCTGAAGAGTTATGATTACCACCACTACAAGATAAGAGAATGCAAAGTCAATCGAAATTGAAATTCTACGCTAAAAAGCAGAACACAAGTGTTTTCAATTTTTTGAGAAATTTGATTGGAAAAAGTACAGAGCATCAAAATTATTGAGCAGTTCAATCGATAACTTCAAAACGGAAGCTCTACGATGAACCATAATCAGATGTCAGCCCTTCCATGGAATCATCTTTATCACAAACTTCAATTCCCGCAACATTGACCTGAAATTGTCTTCAATTTTTGCTTCATTGTGACCAGAGCCCTGTTGTTATTCACTTTGCAGAGAATTGAGCTTAACTTTATGCGGTCTGAGATTTCTGGGGGCATGCCGTCAATTTGATTAACCATTGTTGCCATTTTACAACCGAATTCACTGTTTTTATAGAGCATTAGCTGAACTTCTTCAATTAGATGAGATGAGCTCATGAGACCTTAAAAGTAATAAAAACATAATAAAAAGTTGGAAAATTGAAGTTCCGAGAAAAACAGTGCAGCAACTGAAAACCTCACGGAAAAAAGCAAAACAAGTAATATCATTTAGATTTTTTTTTACTAAATCGCGACATGCGAAAGTAACCACAATTATACTTGATAAGTTTATCAACCACTCTACTTTACTATCAATAGATGCAATTACTCTGTCATCAATCGAGAGGATAAAGACATCTGAAAGTTTTAGTCGTCGCTGCGGAGTTCGTATTCAATTCAGTCCCTCCTGTAAACAGAAATTTACTTGAATCAGTAATAGAAGGGAGGATTGCGCTGGTTTCTCACCTTTAGACGAGTCTACAGTTGCAGAATCGCAGTCGATGAACACCTGCATAAAACTTTCGT
This sequence comes from Convolutriloba macropyga, assembly GCF_964194025.1. Taxonomy (NCBI): domain Eukaryota; kingdom Metazoa; phylum Xenacoelomorpha; order Acoela; family Convolutidae; genus Convolutriloba; species Convolutriloba macropyga. The sequence continues at coordinate 30,753,547 of NC_134469.1, read as the reverse complement.
CGAGCAAGGATTCTTCAAGGTCTGCAACTACAAGTCAATAAGCCGTGATTTCTATATGTTTCTGTTCAAATAACTTACGCTGACTGGTTGACAGAAAGAATGAATCAACATTGTCCTTGTGCTCCTCAGATAAAAACTCGGGAGCTTTACGCATTATATTCACATTCAAATCCGAGCAGTTTCTTGAGCACAGATAGTTCCACATAATTCTGCACAGACGTCGCTTCATTTGAACTTGCCAAGAGATTATTTCTTTGAGAAGTTGAATGGACCCTTCGGAGTTAGTATTGTTAGTAAAAACGCTAACAGCTCTTCTAAGTTCATCGAAATTGTTATTTATAGAGGCCATTGTCGACTTAAAAACTTCTTTGCGCTCCATTTCAGACCTGAAATAGAAAAAATTGGGTCCGACTGAGGACTCCAAGGCAAATCGTAATCGCTAAAGATAAGCCTTGCAAAAAAGCCAGTTAAGAAATATTTGATTTCAGGCACCATTCAAACACATTTTAGTTATTGGATCGCAAGAAAACCGGCACACGATTGAAGTCTTCCCCCTGTAAAGAATGAGCAGTAGCTGCAAACGCTAATTGGACGGGAAAAAACTCGTGAACAATTGCACCATGTTCCCGGCAAAGTAAAATCAGTCTATCTTTTTTTGAGTAAGGCGAGTACACCCTTAATTTACATTTTACAATATCCAAAACGATTACGAAGTCTCCAGCTTTGAAATCCTTGTCCAAATTAAAACTGAAAGTACCACAGGCGTGCCAATTTTAACCGGGATTTGAGAATCCATGATAGCTAGTTCTTCCGAGGCACAAAGGTAGTACTTCATATCGTCTCCACAGCTGAAGAAAAAACAGTATTTTGTTCCAGCTGCAATAATTGTTCCTAAACAGTTTAAAAAACAATATTAGACTTAAGAGAGGAGTTCCAATTATAACCGCACAAATTGAACTCAAATATCAGAACCAATCAAACCTTTAAACAATGTCAAGCAGAGAAAATTCAAGATCTGGGCATCGTGACGACGCTTCTCAGCCACCAGAGCACATCGCTCTGTGAAGGTATCCTGCAATGAGAGACGTTAGAAGATTTTGATGACATCTTAAAGAGAACATCAGAAAATGTTACCTTAAAAAGTCGACTAATAAGTTCTCTAAGCGTCTCCGCATTGCGCGGAATGTAATACCGCCTCAGCATATCATCCAGGTGAAGATAACTCTTAGAGCATGTCATTACCTGAAAATAGTGTTATTTAGGTAAAATAGTGAAAATAGTTTTCTAAGCAGCTGAGCTGAATTGGCAGTCCATTTAAAAAGATAAATCCTATGAAGTGTTTTTTCTTACGTACAAAAATAACTTTACAGAATATCAAATACGGAAGAGCTGTTTCCATTGATTGTACGAAGTGATAACTGTTAAGTACTGTCAATACTTCACATTATGGGCTTTGTTCTAAAAACAATCCCAAGGTGTCATTGTCCGCAAATTTTTGCACGCCAGGACTCGACTTTCTCTCAAGCTGAAGCATCGGAGATTCCCTCATCAAATCTCCCTCAACGCTAGTTGATGCTTTTGGCAGATCTGATGAACTGGCGACAATAGCCAGATCCAAATTGAAAACCCCTGTTTGTACTTCTTGCGACACAATTTGATTGCTGTCATTAGCTAAAAAAACATCTCGGAAAACCTGTTCATAATTTAAAGAACAAAAAAAGATCCGAGAACGCTTTAGTGCTGCAGCCAAATGATAGTTAAAAACTCTGAGCTCAAAGGTTAATCAACTGCAAGGAAATACATGTTCAACTGGTGAAAATAGTTACCTTGGAAACAGAGCTCAGGTCCCTCCGGGAGAAAATGTACTTCCGTTGAACCTTTTGAAGCGTTGAACAAGTTTAAGAACATTAGCCAGACAGCGTTTCAACTGAATCTGCCAATCAAATGAAATCTGCAGAAGTTCATCCCTCTCCTCAGGCAGGCATCGCAATTCGCCGAGAATGTCATCCCTCAGGGAATCGAACAGAAAATTAATAGTGGTCATCAAGGCTTTGATTGAATGCAAACAACTCGAGGCAAAACACATTTCGAGCATGCCATTATCTGAAGAACAAAGATGCATCAGAAACCGAGCGACAAGACTTTATCCAATTAGGTCAAAACTAAAAACTTTGCCAAAATGGCCTCTTCAACTAAAGAAAACAATTAACCGTCACCAAAATTACCTCTTCAACTGCTTGAAAACAATTAGCGTATAAGACAATACAAACAAATGTAGCTCATTGATGCAACAACTGTTCAGTAGTAGTAACACAAAAAAGCTTCACGGGCTTTCTGAGCAAAAGAGCTTTAAGTTGACATTTTTTACAAACTTCTGGAAACCAGGACTTGATTTTCGCTTCCGCTGATGCCTTGGAGATTCTTTCCCAATTTCTTTTTCAGCACTCTCTGAAACTTGAGAAATCGGGGGAACTTGCAATCAATGCTACATCACCGTTGGAAACCTTGGATTTTATTTCCCAGGTAACAGGAGTTCTATCTGTGGCATTAGCTAAAAACATAAATGTCCTGCTCAAAATTGAAAGTCTGTTCAAAGTTTTACAATAACTGCCAAAACAAACCTATATTTTGAAGAAGATCTCGCTTCAGTATTGCAGCCGACCGATGAACCTCAATTTTGTATCCCAGAGCAATAGGTCTCAAGAACTGGTTTCCATGTATTTTACTTCCAGTTTTTCTTGAAACTTTTAATGATTAGCATGACTTAGAGCAAACAGTTCATCAAACGCTTTTTTAATCTCTTGACTCATAATCTGAAAAAAAATCCTGAAAGACTTCGTTGTTTTATCTACCGGGCAAACAAAATGGGGGCCCAACTGTCAAATAACTGTCATCTTTCCTGAATCAACTCTTCAAATAATTCTTGAAAGAGCGCTTCAAGTCAATAGTCTCAGTCATAGGCCAGCATAGTTTATCTTCTTTGTTTTTCTTCAAATCTCAGGTAGAAATCGAATTTTCTAAGCAGATAACAACACTGATTCGCACAAATTGAAAACCCAATTAAGTTTTTCAAGGCTTAATAACCATGGTATCTGAGAAAAATTCACCAACACTACTATGGACAAAAAATCTTGACCACTTAGCTACTCTCAAGGAAAAACAGATACAAAGTTCAATTACAAAGTAAGAACTAAAGGTCACCTTTGAAACAATGCAAAAATTCAGTATCGTGATATTAAAGATGCGTCAATAGGCACCAAAGACAACATCGAATATCGGGCATCTTGTAAATATATCACCGTTTGTGGCTACACAGATAGCAGCATAAGGACTTCAGGTAGCAGTTTGCAACATTAGTTGCTGTCCGTCAACTCCGTGTCCATGTCCAGCTTCTCAACAGGCAACGCCGATCTTTAACAGTCTGAAAAACATTCAAAAGAAAGCAACTGAGAATTATTCAAATGAAAAATTAATGGAATCAAAAGTTTTGAGTGCCAAGAGAGTAAGGCAATAAGGATATACCATGAGCGTAGGCAGCATACAGCTGATTCAAGCTGCTCCTATTTTCCGAAACAACTGCACTGTTAGCCGTTTTGCAGAAATTGCTCAAAGGCGGCCCATCAGGGGATTCATTACTCAAACTGAAGCCTGTTTCAAGAAAGGATTTCTCCGAGATACCAAGTTCGTCAGACAAATCTAAACTCGCATCAACTCCACCAGGGTTAGGGTTTTCATGTACTTTTGAATTCAGGTTCAACACCTTCGAAATTGGCTTCAGATGAATTGTTCCGCTTAATTTGGGTGCCACGGCAGCAGCTTCGGTTTTCCGTCCTATAAGGTAGACTAATTTAGAGAATCAGATTGTGGATAAAAGCTGAAACATAACATACCTTTCACATGCTTTGGTGTTGAACAATGAACATACTCAAATCCTCTATCATTGGCGAGTGTCAGTTTGCCAGGCAAATTCAGCAATTTCTTCGACACATTAGACAGTTTTGCTGAAAGCATCTTGGCTGGAAGAAGCAAAAAATTCTCAATTTCAACGAGGTATTATTCTCACCTTGTTTTGAAGTGAAACAGTAGTTATCAGCAGCATCAGGGGAGATCACAACAACCTCGTCACTTGACTTAAGTGACCGCTTTAGGGGTGCGCGGAAGATTTTCAGCAGCCCACTAATTGGTCGCGGTTCTGAAAACCAAGATAATGAGATCCAAGAAACCACCAGAAGAATGATTAAGCCTTACATACCACACATAGCACTATTCGCCTTCTGCTCTTGTCTTTGAGGCACCATTTTCTTTGATCGCTCTAAACTGGGAGCATGTTCTTCTACGCCAAGCTGCTGTGCTAGCTGAGAGTTCTCCAAATTAACGTTGTGCTGAATAAACATCAGGATCCCATTGTTTACATTAAAGACCTCCACTTTGCAAGCCTTAAGAGATGTAGAAATCTGTGATTTCAATTCTTGTAGCTCGTTGGAATATAGATAGGGAGCCAAGGTTTTGAGTTGGTAAAAACTTTCGGTAAGAAAGTTAGGAATCCTTGGAGGAATTATTTTTAAAACTGAGTTTCCCAATAGTAGTGGAAAAATTCCTAGAATCTTTGATATGCAAAGACAATTCAAGTTGTGCGCAAGTTCAACAATTTACAAGTCTTGCAGACAAATGCCTTCTGAAAGAGCTTTGGCAAGCAATGTTTTTGAATCAGAACTGTCGTGCAAAAACCTCAGTGAGAGTATGAGAGCGTTTTAATTAAAATAGAGAGCCAAGGTGTTGAGTTGGTAAAAAATTTCGGTAAGAAAGTCAGGAATCCTTGGAGGAATTATTTTTAAAACTGAGTTTCCCAATAGTAGTGGAAAAATTCCTAGAATCTTTGATATACAAAGACAATTCAAGTTGTGCGCAAATTCAACATTTTACAAGTCTTGCAGACAAATGCCTTCTGAAAGAGCTTTGACAAGCAATGTTTTTGAATCAGAACTTTAGTGCAAAAACCTCAGTGAGAGGATGAGAGCGTATTAATATAGATAGGGAGCCAAGGTTTTGAGTTGGTAAAAACTTTGGGTAAGAAAGTCAGGAATCCTTGGAGGAATTATTTTTAAAACTGAGTTTCTCAATAGTAGTGGAAAAATTCCTAGAATCTTTGATATACAAAGACAATTCAAGTTGTGCGCAAATTCAACATTTTACAAGTCTTGCAGACAAATGCCTTCTGAAAGAGCTTTGACAAGCAATGTTTTTGAATCAGAACTGTAGTGCAAAAACCTCAGTGAGAGGATGAGAGCGTATTAATATAGATAGGGAGCCAAGGTTTTGAGTTGGTAAAAACTTTGGGTAAGAAAGTCAGGAATCCTTGGAGGAATTATTTTTAAAACTGAGTTTCTCAATAGTAGTGGAAAAATTCCTAGAATCTTTGATATGCAAAGACAATTCAAGTTGTGCGCAAGTTCAACAATTTACAACTCTTGCAGACAAATGCCTTCTGAAAGAGCTTTGGCAAGCAATGTTTTTGAATCAGAACTGTCGTGCAAAAACCTCAGTGAGAGCATGAGAGCGTATTAATTAAAATAGAGCCAAGGTGTTGAGTTGGTAAAAATTTTCGGTAAGAAAGTCAGGAATCCTTGGAGGAATTATTTTTAAAACTGAGTTTCCCAATAGTAGTGGAAAAATTCCTAGAAAATCTGATATGCAAAGACAATTCCAGTTGAGCGCAAACTCAACATTATACAAGTCTTGCAGACGAATGCCTTCTGATAGGACTTCGGCAAGCAATGTTCTTGAATCAGAACTGTAGTACAAAAACCTCAGTGAGAGGATGAGAACGTATTAATTAAGATAGAGAGCCAAGGTTTTGAGTTGGTAAAAACTTTCGGTAAGAAAGTCAGGAATCCTCGGAGGAATTATTTTTAAAACTGAGTTTCCCAATAGTAGTTGATAAATTCCTGGAATCTTTGATATGCAAAGACAATTCAAGTTGTGCGCAAGTTCAACATTTTACTAGTCTTGCAGACAAATGCCTTCTGATAGCGCTCTGGCTAGCAATGTTTTTGATTGAGAACTGTAGTGCAAAAACCTCAGTAAGAGGATGAGAGCGTATTAATTAAAACGGAGAGCCAAGGTTTTGAGTTGGTAAAAACTTTCGGTAAGAAAGTCAGGAATCCTTGGAGGAATTATTTTGAAAACTGAGTTTCCCAATAGTGGAAAAATTCCTAGAATCTTTGATTTGCAAAGGCACTTCAAGTTGTGCGCAAGTTCAACATTTTACAAGTCTTGCAGACAAATGAATTCTGATAGCACTTTGGCAAGCCATGATTTTGCTTGAGAACTGTTGTGCAAAAACCTCAGTAAGAGGATGAGAGCGTATTAATTAAAATAGAGAGCCAAGGTTTTGAGTTGGTAAAAACTTTCGGTAAGAAAGTCAGGAATCCTCGGAGGAATTATTTTTAAAACTGAGTTTCCCAATAGTAGTTGATAAATTCCTAGAATCTTTGATATGCAAAGACAATTCAAGTTGTGCGCAAGTTCAACATTTTACTAGTCTTGCAGACAAATGCCTTCTGATAGCGCTCTGGCTAGCAATGTTTTTGATTGAGAACTGTAGTGCAAAAACCTCAGTAAGAGGATGAGAGCGTATTAATTAAAACGGAGAGCCAAGGTTTTGAGTTGGTAAAAACTTTCGGTAAGAAAGTCAGGAATCCTTGGAGGAATTATTTTTAAAACTGAGTTTCTCAATAGTAGTGGAAAAATTCCTAGAATCTTTGATATGCAAAGACAATTCAAATTGTGAGCAAATTCAACATTTTACAAGTCTTGCAGACAAATTCCTTCTGAAAGAGCTTTGGCAAGCAATGTTTTTGAATCAGAACTGTAGTGCAAAAACCTCAGTGAGAGGATGAGAACGTATTAATTAAGATAGGGAGCCAAGGTTTTGAGTTGGTAAAAACTTTCGGTAAGAAAGTGAGGAATCCTTGGAGGAATTATTTTGAAAACTGAGTTTCCCAATAGTGGAAAAATTCCTAGAATCTTTGATTTGCAAAGGCACTTCAAGTTGTGCGCAAGTTCAACATTTTACAAGTCTTGCAGACAAATGAATTCTGATAGCACTTTGGCAAGCCATGATTTTGCTTGAGAACGGTTGTGCAAAAACCTCAGTAAGAGGATGAGAGCGTATTAATTAAAATAGAGAGCCAAGGTTTTGAGTTGGTAAAAACTTTCGGTAAGAAAGTCAGGAATCCTTGGAGGAATTATTTTGAAAACTGAGTTTCCCAATAGTGGAAAAATTCCTAGAATCTTTGATATGCAAAGGCAATTCAAGTTGTGCGCAAGTTCAACATTTTAAAAGTCTTGCAGACAAATGAATTCTGATAGCACTTTGGCAAGCCATCTTTTTGCTTGAGAACTGTTGTGCAAAAAGCTCAGTAAGAGGATGAGAGCGCATTAATTAAAATAGAGAGCCAAGGTTTTGAGTTGATAAAAACTTTCGGTAAGAAAGTCAGGAATCCTTGGAGGAATTATTTTTAAAACTGAGTTTCCCAATAGTAGTGGAAAAATTCCTAGAATCTTTGATATGCAAAGACAATTCAAGTTGTGCGCAAATTCAACATTTTACAAGTCTTGCAGACAAATGCCTTATGAAAGAGCTTTGGCAAGCAATGTTTTTGAATCAAAACTGTAGTGCAAAAACCTCAGTGAGAGGATGAGAGCGTATTAATTAAGATTGGGAGCCAAGGTTTTGAGTTGGTAAAAACTTTCGGTAAGAAAGTCAGGAATCCTTGGAGGAATTATTTTTAAAAATGAGTTTCTCAATAGTAGTGGAAAAATTCCTAGAATCTTTGATATGCAAAGACAATTCAAGTTGTGCGCAAATTCAACATTTTACAAGTCTTGCAGACAAATGCCTTCTGAAAGAGCTTTGGCAAGCAATGTTTTTGAATCAGAACTGTAGTGCAAAAACCTCAGTGAGAGGATGAGAGCGTATTAAATAAGATAGGGAGCCAAGGTTTTGAGTTGGTAAAAACTTTCGGTAAGAAAGTCAAGAATCCTTAGAGGAATTATTTTGAAAACTGAGTTTCCCAATAGTAATTGAAAAATTCCTAGAATCTTTGATATGCAAAGACAATTCAAGTTGTGTACAAGTTCAACATTTTACAAGTCTTGCAGACAAATGAATTCTGATAGCACTTTGGCAAGCAATGTTTTTGCTTGAGAACTGTAGTGCAGAAACCTCAGTAAGGGGATGAGAGCGCATTAATTAAAATAGAGAGCCAAGGTTTTGAGTTGGTAAAAACTTTCGGTAAAAAAGTCAGGAATCCTTGGAGGAATTATTTTTAAAACTGAGTTTCCCAATAGTAGTGGAAAAATTCCTAGAATCTTTGATATGCAAAGACAATTCAAGTTGTGCGCATTTTCAACATTTTACAAGTCTTGCAGACAAATGCCTTTTGATAGGGTTTTGGCAAGCAATGTTTTTGATTGAGAACTGTAGTGCAAAAACCTCAGAAAGAGGATGAGAGCGTATTAATAAAAATAGAGAGCCAAGAATTTGAGTTGGTCAAAACTTTCGGTAAGAAAGTTAGGAATCCTTGGAGGCATTTTTAAAACTGAGTTTCTCAATAGTAGTGGAAAAATTCCTAGAATCTTTGATATGCAAAGACAATTCAAGTTGTAAGCCAGTTCAACATTTTACAAGTCTTGCAGACAAATGAATTCCGATAGCACTTTGGCAAGCAATGTTTTTGATTGAGAATTGTAGTGCAAAAACCTCAGTAAGAGGATGAGAGTGTGTTAATTAAAATAGAGAGCCAAGTTTTTGAGTTGGTAAAAACTTTCGGTAAGAAAGTCAGGAATCCTCGGAGGAATTATTTTTAAAACTGAGTTTCCCAATAGTAGTGGAAAAATTCCTAGAATCTTTGATATGCAAAGACAATTCAAGTTGTGCGCAAATTCAACATTTTACATGTCTTGCAGACAAATGCCTTCTAAAAGAGCTTTGGCAAGCAATGTTTTTGAATCAGAACTGTAGTGCAAAAACCTCAGTGAGAGGATGAGAGCGTATTAATTAAGATAGGGAGCCAAGGTTTTGAGTTGGTAAAAACTTTCGGTACGAAAGTCAGGAATCCTTGGAGGAATTATTTTCAAAACTGAGTTTCTCAATAGTAGTTGATAAATTCCTAGAATCTTTGATATGCAAAGACAATTCAAGTTGTGCGCAAATTCAACATTTTACAATTCTTGCAGACAAATGCCTTCTGATAGCGCTCCGGCAAGCAATGTTTTTGATTGAGAACTGCAGTGCAAAAACCTTAGTAAGAGGATGAGAGCGTATTAATTAAAATAGTGAGCCAAGGTTTTGAGTTGGTAAAAACTTTCGGTAAGTCAGGAATCCTTGGAGGAATTATTTTTGAAACTGAGTTTCCCAATAGTAGTTGATAAATTCCTAGAATTTTTGATATGCAAAGACAATTCAAGTTGTGCGCAAATTCAACATTTTACAAGTCTTGCAGACAAAAGCCTTTTGAAAGAGCTTTGGCAAGCAATGTTTTTGAATCAGAACTGTAGTGCAAAAACCTCCGTGAGAGGATGAGAGCGTATTAATTAAGATAGGGAGCCAAGGTTTTGAGTTGGTAAAAACTTTCGGTACGAAAGTCAGGAATCCTTGGAGGAATTTTTTTCAAAACTGAGTTTCTCAATAGTAGTTGATAAATTCCTAGAATCTTTGATATGCAAAGACAATTCAAGTTGTGCGCAAATTCAACATTTTACAAGTCTTGCAGACAAATGCCTTCTGATAGCGCTCCGGCAAGCAATGTTTTTGATTGAGAACTGCAGTGCAAAAACCTTAGTAAGAGGATGAAAGCGTATTAATTAAAATAGTGAGTCAAGGTTTTGAGTTGGTAAAAACTTTCGGTAAGTCAGGAATCCTTGGAGGAATTATTTTTGAAACTGAGTTTCCCAATAGTAGTTGATAAATTCCTAGAATCTTTGATATGCAAAGACAATTCAAGTTGTGCGCAAATTCAACATTTTACAAGTCTTGCAGACAAAAGCCTTTTGAAAGGGCTTTGGCAAGCAATGTTTTTGAATCAGAACTGTAGTGCAAAAACCTCAGTGAGAGGATGAGAGCGTATTAAATAAGATAGGGAGCCATTTCGGTAAGAAAGTCAGGAATCCTTAGAGGAATTATTTTGAAAACTGAGTTTCCCAATAGTAGTTGAAAAATTCCTAGAATCTTTGATATGCAAAGACAATTCAAGTTGTGCGCAAATTCAACATTTTACAAGTCTTGCAGACAAATGCCTTCTGATAGCGCTCTGGCAAGCAATGTTTTTGATTGAGAACTGCAGTGCAAAAACCTTAGTAAGAGGATGGGAGCGTATTAATTAAAATAGAGAGCCAAGGCTTTGAGTTGGTAAAAACTTTCGGTAAGAAAGTCAGGAATCCTTGGAGGAATTATTTTTAAAACTGAGTTTCCCAATAGTAGTGGAAAAATTCCTAGAATCTTTGATATGCAAAGACAATTCAAGTTGTGCGCAAATTCAACATTTACAAGTCTTGCAGACAAAAGCCTTCTGAAAGAGCTTTGGCAAGCAATGTTTTTGAATCTGAACTGTAGTGCAAAAACCTCAGTGAGAGGATGAGAGCGTATTAATTAAAATAGAGAACCAAGTTTTTGAGTTGGTAAAAACTTTCGGTAAGAAAGTCGGGAATCCCTGGAGGAATTGTTTTTAAAACTGAGTTTCTCAACAGTAGCTGCTAAATTGCTAGAATCTTTGATATGCAAGACAATTCAAGTTGTGCGCAAATTCAACATTTTATAAGTGTTGCAGGCAAATGCCTTCTGATAGGGTTTTGGCAAGCAATGTTTTTGATTGAGAACTGTAGTGCAAAAACCTCAGAAAGAGGATGAGAGCGTATTAATAAAAATAGAGAGCCAAGAATTTGAGTTGGTCAAAACTTTCGGTAAGAAAGTCAGGAATCCTTGGAGGCATTATTTTTAAAACGGAGTTTCCCAATAGTAGTAGACAAATTCCTAGAATCTTTGATATGCAAAGACAATTCAAGTTGTGCGCAAATTCAACATTTTACAAGTCTTGCAGACAAATGCCTTCTGATAGCGCTCTGGCAAGCAATGTTTTTGATTGAGAACTGTAGTGCAAAAACCTCAGTAAGAGGATGAGAGCGTATTATTTAAAATAGAGAGCCAAGGTTTTGAGTTGGTAAAAACTTTGGGTAAGAAAGTCAGGAATCCTTGGAGGAATTATTTTTAAAACTGAGTTTCCCAATAGTAGTGGAAAAATTCCTAGAATCTTTGATATGCAAAAACAATTCAAGTTGTGCGCAAATTCAACATTTTACAAGTCTTGCAGACAAAAGCCTTCTGAAAGAGCTTTGGCAAGCAATGTTTTTGAATCAGAACTGTAGTGCAAAAACCTCACTGAGAGGATGAGAGCGTATTAATTAAAATAGAGAACCAAGGTTTTGAGTTGGTAAAAACTTTCGGTAAGAAAGTCAGGAATCCTTGGAGGAATGGTTTTTAAAACTGAGTTTCTCAACAGTAACTGCTAAATTGCTAGAATCTTTGATATGCAAGACAATTCGAGTTGTGCGCAAATTCAACATTTTATAAGTGTTGCAGACAAATGCCTTCTGATAGGGTTTTGGCAAGCAATGTTTTTGATTGAGAACTGTAGTGCAAAAACCTCAGAAAGAGGATGAGAGCGTATTAATAAAAATAGAGAGCCAAGAATTTGAGTTGGTAAAAACTTTCTGTAAGAAAGTCAGGAATCCTTGGACGCATTATTTTTAAAACGGAGTTTCCCAATAGTAGTAGACAAATTCCTAGAATCTTTGATATGCAAAGACAATTCAAGTTGTGCGCAAATTCAACATTTTACAAGTCTTGCAGACAAATGCCTTCTGATAGCGCTCCGGCAAGCAATGTTTTTGATTGAGAACTGTAGTGTAAAAACCTCAGTGAAAGGATGAGAGCGTATTAATTAAGATAGGGAGCCAAGGTTTTGAGTTGGTAAAAACTTTCGGTACGAAAGTCAGGAATCCTTGGAGGAATTATTTTTAAAACTGAGTTTCTCAATAGTTGTTGATAAATTCCTAGAATCTTTGATATGCAAAGACAATTCAAGTTGTGTGCAAATTCAACATTTTGCAAGTCTTGTAGACAAATGCCTTCTGATAGCGCTCTGGCAAGCAATGTTTTTGATTGAGAACTGCAGTGCAAAAACCTTAGTAAGAGGATGAGAGCGTATTAATTAAAATAGAGAGCCAAGGTTTTGAGTTGGTAAAATCTTTCGGTTTGAAAGTCAGGAATCCTTGGAGGAATTATTTTTAAAACTGAGTTTCCCAATAGTAGTGGAAAAATTCCTAGAATCTTTGATATGCAAAGACAATTCAAGTTGTGCGTAAATTCAACATTTTACATGTCTTGCAGACAAAAGCCTTCTGAAAGAGCTTTGGCAAGCAATGTTTTTGAATCAGAACTGTAGTGCAAAAACCTCAGTGAGAGGATGAGAGCGTATTAATTAAGATAGGGAGCCAAGGTTTTGAGTTGGTAAAAACTTTCGGTACGAAATTCAGGAATCCTTGGAGGAATTATTTTTAAAACTGAGTTTCTCAATAGTAGTTGATAAATTCCTAGAATCTTTGATATGCAAAGACAATTCAAGTTGTGTGCAAATTCAACATTTTGCAAGTCTTGTAGACAAATGCCTTCTGAAAGAGCTTTGGCAAGCAATGTTTTTGAATCAGAACTGTAGTGCAAAACCTCAGTAAGAGGATGAGAGCATATTAATTAAGATAGGGAGCCAAGGTTTTGAGTTGGTAAAAACTTTCTGTAAGAAAGTCAGGAATCCTTGGACGCATTATTTTTAAAACGGAGTTTCCCAATAGTAGTAGACAAATTCCTAGAATCTTTGATATGCAAAGACAATTCAAGTTGTGCGCAAATTCAACATTTTACAAGTCTTGCAGACAAATGCCTTCTGATAGCGCTCCGGCAAGCAATGTTTTTGATTGAGAACTGTAGTGTAAAAACCTCAGTGAAAGGATGAGAGCGTATTAATTAAGATAGGGAGCCAAGGTTTTGAGTTGGTCAAAACTTTCGGTACGAAAGTCAGGAATCCTTGGAGGAATTATTTTTAAAACGGAGTTTCCCAATAGTAGTAGACAAATTCCTAGAATCTTTGATATGCAAAGACAATTCAAGTTGTGTGCAAATTCAACATTTTGCAAGTCTTGTAGACAAATGCCTTCTGATAGCGCTCTGGCAAGCAATGTTTTTGATTGAGAACTGCAGTGCAAAAACCTTAGTAAGAGGATGAGAGCGTATTAATTAAAATAGAGAGCCAAGGTTTTGAGTTGGTAAAATCTTTCGGTTTGAAAGTCAGGAATCCTTGGAGGAATTATTTTTAAAACTGAGTTTCCCAATAGTAGTGGAAAAATTCCTAGAATCTTTGATATGCAAAGACAATTCAAGTTGTGCGTAAATTCAACATTTTACATGTCTTGCAGACAAAAGCCTTCTGAAAGAGCTTTGGCAAGCAATGTTTTTGAATCAGAACTGTAGTGCAAAAACCTCAGTGAGAGGATGAGAGCGTATTAATTAAGATAGGGAGCCAAGGTTTTGAGTTGGTAAAAACTTTCGGTACGAAAGTCAGGAATCCTTGGAGGAATTATTTTTAAAACTGAGTTTCTCAATAGTAGTTGATAAATTCCTAGAATCTTTGATATGCAAAGACAATTCAAGTTGTGTGCAAAATCAACATTTTACAAGTCTTGCAGACAAATGCCTTCTGAAAGAGCTTTGGCAAGCAATGTTTTGAATCAAAACTGTAGTGCAAAAACCTCAGTGAGAGGATGAGAGCATATTAATTAAGTTAGGGAGCCAAGGTTTTGAGTTGGTAAAAACTTTCTGTAAGAAAGTCAGGAATCCTTGGACGCATTATTTTTAAAACGGAGTTTCCCAATAGTAGTAGACAAATTCCTAGAATCTTTGATATGCAAAGACAATTCAAGTTGTGCGCAAATTCAACATTTTACAAGTCTTGCAGACAAATGCCTTCTGATAGCGCTCCGGCAAGCAATGTTTTTGATTGAGAACTGTAGTGTAAAAACCTCAGTGAAAGGATGAGAGCGTATTAATTAAGATAGGGAGCCAAGGTTTTGAGTTGGTAAAAACTTTCGGTACGAAAGTCAGGAATCCTTGGAGGAATTATTTTTAAAACTGAGTTTCTCAATAGTTGTTGATAAATTCCTAGAATCTTTGATATGCAAAGACAATTCAAGTTGTGTGCAAATTCAACATTTTGCAAGTCTTGTAGACAAATGCCTTCTGATAGCGCTCTGGCAAGCAATGTTTTTGATTGAGAACTGCAGTGCAAAAACCTTAGTAAGAGGATGAGAGCGTATTAATTAAAATAGAGAGCCAAGGTTTTGAGTTGGTAAAATCTTTCGGTTTGAAAGTCAGGAATCCTTGGAGGAATTATTTTTAAAACTGAGTTTCCCAATAGTAGTGGAAAAATTCCTAGAATCTTTGATATGCAAAGACAATTCAAGTTGTGCGTAAATTCAACATTTTACATGTCTTGCAGACAAAAGCCTTCTGAAAGAGCTTTGGCAAGCAATGTTTTTGAATCAGAACTGTAGTGCAAAAACCTCAGTGAGAGGATGAGAGCGTATTAATTAAGATAGGGAGCCAAGGTTTTGAGTTGGTAAAAACTTTCGGTACGAAAGTCAGGAATCCTTGGAGGAATTATTTTTAAAACTGAGTTTCTCAATAGTAGTTGATAAATTCCTAGAATCTTTAATATGCAAAGACAATTCAAGTTGTGTGCAAATTCAACATTTTGCAAGTCTTGTAGACAAATGCCTTCTGAAAGAGCTTTGGCAAGCAATGTTTTTGAATCAGAACTGTAGTGCAAAACCTCAGTAAGAGGATGAGAGCGTATTAATTAAAATAGAGAGCCAAGGTTTTGAGTTGGTAAAATCTTTCGGTAAGAAAGTCAGGAATCCTTGGAGGAATTATTTTTAAAACTGAGTTTCCCAATAGTAGTGGAAAAATTCCTAGAATCTTTGATATGCAAAGACAATTCAAGTTGTGCGTAAATTCAACATTTTACATGTCTTGCAGACAAAAGCCTTCTGAAAGAGCTTTGGCAAGCAATGTTTTTGAATCAGAACTGTAGTGCAAAAACCTCAGTGAGAGGATGAGAGCGTATTAATTAAGATAGGGAGCCAAGGTTTTGAGTTGGTAAAAACTTTCGGTACGAAAGTCAGGAATCCTTGGAGGAATTATTTTCAAACCTGAGTTTCTCAATAGTAGTTGATAACTTCCTAGAATCTTTGATATGCAAAGACAATTCAAGTTGTGCGCAAATTCAACATTTTACAAGTCTTGCAGACAAATGCCTTCTGATAGCGCTCTGGCAAGCAATGTTTTTGATTGAGAACTGCAGTGCAAAAACCTTAGTAAGAGGATGAGAGCGTACTAATTAAAATAGAGAGCCAAAAATTTGAGTTGGTAAAAACTTTCTGTAAGAAAGTCAGGAATCCTTGGACGCATTTTCTTTAAAACGGAGTTTCCCAATAGTAGTAGACAAATTCCTAGAATCTTTGATATGCAAAGACAATTCAAGTTGTGTGCAAATTCAACATTTTGCAAGTCTTGTAGACAAATGCCTTCTGATAGCGCTCTGGCAAGCAATGTTTTTGATTGAGAACTGCAGTGCAAAAACCTTAGTAAGAGGATGAGAGCGTATTAATTAAAATAGAGAGCCAAGGTTTTGAGTTGGTAAAATCTTTCGGTTTGAAAGTCAGGAATCCTTGGAGGAATTATTTTTAAAACTGAGTTTCCCAATAGTAGTGGAAAAATTCCTAGAATCTTTGATATGCAAAGACAATTCAAGTTGTGCGTAAATTCAACATTTTACATGTCTTGCAGACAAAAGCCTTCTGAAAGAGCTTTGGCAAGCAATGTTTTTGAATCAGAACTGTAGTGCAAAAACCTCAGTGAGAGGATGAGAGCGTATTAATTAAGATAGGGAGCCAAGGTTTTGAGTTGGTAAAAACTTTCGGTACGAAAGTCAGGAATCCTTGGAGGAATTATTTTTAAAACTGAGTTTCTCAATAGTAGTTGATAAATTCCTAGAATCTTTGATATGCAAAGACAATTCAAGTTGTGTGCAAAATCAACATTTTACAAGTCTTGCAGACAAATGCCTTCTGAAAGAGCTTTGGCAAGCAGTGTTTTGAATCAAAACTGTAGTGCAAAAACCTCAGTGAGAGGATGAGAGCATATTAATTAAGTTAGGGAGCCAAGGTTTTGAGTTGGTAAAAACTTTCTGTAAGAAAGTCAGGAATCCTTGGACGCATTATTTTTAAAACGGAGTTTCCCAATAGTAGTAGACAAATTCCTAGAATCTTTGATATGCAAAGACAATTCAAGTTGTGCGCAAATTCAACATTTTACAAGTCTTGCAGACAAATGCCTTCTGATAGCGCTCCGGCAAGCAATGTTTTTGATTGAGAACTGTAGTGTAAAAACCTCAGTGAAAGGATGAGAGCGTATTAATTAAGATAGGGAGCCAAGGTTTTGAGTTGGTAAAAACTTTCGGTACGAAAGTCAGGAATCCTTGGAGGAATTATTTTTAAAACTGAGTTTCTCAATAGTTGTTGATAAATTCCTAGAATCTTTGATATGCAAAGACAATTCAAGTTGTGTGCAAATTCAACATTTTGCAAGTCTTGTAGACAAATGCCTTCTGATAGCGCTCTGGCAAGCAATGTTTTTGATTGAGAACTGCAGTGCAAAAACCTTAGTAAGAGGATGAGAGCGTATTAATTAAAATAGAGAGCCAAGGTTTTCAGTTGGTAAAATCTTTCGGTTTGAAAGTCAGGAATCCTTGGAGGAATTATTTTTAAAACTGAGTTTCCCAATAGTAGTGAAAAAATTCCTAGAATCTTTGATATGCAAAGACAATTCAAGTTGTGCGTAAATTCAACATTTTACATGTCTTGCAGACAAAAGCCTTCTGAAAGAGCTTTGGCAAGCAATGTTTTTGAATCAGAACTGTAGTGCAAAAACCTCAGTGAGAGGATGAGAGCGTATTAATTAAGATAGGGAGCCAAGGTTTTGAGTTGGTAAAAACTTTCGGTACGAAAGTCAGGAATCCTTGGAGGAATTATTTTTAAAACTGAGTTTCTCAATAGTAGTTGATAAATTCCTAGAATCTTTAATATGCAAAGACAATTCAAGTTGTGTGCAAATTCAACATTTTGCAAGTCTTGTAGACAAATGCCTTCTGAAAGAGCTTTGGCAAGCAATGTTTTTGAATCAGAACTGTAGTGCAAAACCTCAGTAAGAGGATGAGAGCGTATTAATTAAAATAGAGAGCCAAGGTTTTGAGTTGGTAAAATCTTTCGGTAAGAAAGTCAGGAATCCTTGGAGGAATTATTTTTAAAACTGAGTTTCCCAATAGTAGTGGAAAAATTCCTAGAATCTTTGATATGCAAAGACAATTCAAGTTGTGCGTAAATTCAACATTTTACATGTCTTGCAGACAAAAGCCTTCTGAAAGAGCTTTGGCAAGCAATGTTTTTGAATCAGAACTGTAGTGCAAAAACCTCAGTGAGAGGATGAGAGCGTATTAATTAAGATAGGGAGCCAAGGTTTTGAGTTGGTAAAAACTTTCGGTACGAAAGTCAGGAATCCTTGGAGGAATTATTTTCAAACCTGAGTTTCTCAATAGTAGTTGATAACTTCCTAGAATCTTTGATATGCAAAGACAATTCAAGTTGTGTGCAAATTCAACATTTTGCAAGTCTTGTAGACAAATGCCTTCTGATAGCGCTCTGGCAAGCAATGTTTTTGATTGAGAACTGCAGTGCAAAAACCTTAGTAAGAGGATGAGAGCGTATTAATTAAAATAGAGAGCCAAGGTTTTGAGTTGGTAAAATCTTTCGGTAAGAAAGTCAGGAATCCTTGGAGGAATTATTTTTAAAACTGAGTTTCCCAATAGTAGTGGAAAAATTCCTAGAATCTTTGATATGCAAAGACAATTCAAGTTGTGCGCAAATTCAACATTTTACATGTCTTGCAGACAAAAGCCTTCTGAAAGAGCTTTGGCAAGCAATGTTTTTGAATCAGAACTGTAGTGCAAAAACCTCAGTGAGAGGCTGAGAGCGTATTAATTAAGATAGGGAGCCAAGGTTTTGAGTTGGTAAAAACTTTCGGTACGAAAGTCAGGAATCCTTGGAGGAATTATTTTTAAAACTGAGTTTCTCAATAGTAGTTGATAAATTCCTAGAATCTTTGATATGCAAAGACAATTCAAGTTGTGTGCAAATTCAACATTTTGCAAGTCTTGTAGACAAATGCCTTCTGATAGCGCTCTGGCAAGCAATGTTTTTGATTGAGAACTGCAGTGCAAAAACCTTAGTAAGAGGATGAGAGCGTATTAATTAAAATAGAGAGCCAAGGTTTTGAGTTGGTAAAATCTTTCGGTAAGAAAGTCAGGAATCCTTGGAGGAATTATTTTTAAAACTGAGTTTCCCAATAGTAGTGGAAAAATTCCTAGAATCTTTGATATGCAAAGACAATTCAAGTTGTGCGCAAATTCAACATTTTACACGTCTTGCAGACAAAAGCCTTCTGAAAGAGCTTTGGCAAGCAATGTTTTTGAATCAGAACTGTAGTGCAAAAACCTCAGTGAGAGGATGAGAGCGTATTAATTAAGATAGGGAGCCAAGGTTTTGAGTTGGTAAAAACTTTCGGTACGAAAGTCAGGAATACTTGGAGGAATTATTTTCAAACCTGAGTTTCTCAATAGTAGTTGATAACTTCCTAGAATCTTTGATATGCAAAGACAATTCAAGTTGTGCGCAAATTCAACATTTTACAAGTCTTGCAGACAAATGCCTTCTGATAGCGCTCTGGCAAGCAATGTTTTTGATTGAGAACTGCAGTGCAAAAACCTTAGTAAGAGGATGAGAGCGTACTAATTAAAATAGAGAGCCAAAAATTTGAGTTGGTAAAAACTTTCTGTAAGAAAGTCAGGAATCCTTGGACGCATTTTCTTTAAAACGGAGTTTCCCAATAGTAGTAGACAAATTCCTAGAATCTTTGATATGCAAAGACAATTCAAGTTGTGCGCAAATTCAACATTTTACAAGTCTTGCAGACAAAAGCCTCTTGAAAGAGCTCTGGCAAGCAATGTTTTTGATTGAGAACTGTAGTGCAAAAACCTCAGTGAGAGGATGAGAACGTATTAATTAAGATAGGGAGCCAAGGTTTTGAGTTAGTAAAAACTTTCGTTACGAAAGTCAGGAATCCTTGGAGGAATTATTTTCAAAACTGAGTTTCTCAATAGTAGTGGAAAAATTCCTAGAATCTTTGATATGCAAAGACAATTCAAGTTGTGCGCAAATTCAACATTTTACATGTCTTGCAGACAAAAGCCTTCTGAAAGAGCTTTGGCAAGCAATGTTTTTGAATCAGAACTGTAGTGCAAAAACCTCAGTGAGAGGCTGAGAGCGTATTAATTAAGATAGGGAGCCAAGGTTTTGAGTTGGTAAAATCTTTCGGTAAGAAAGTCAGGAATCCTTGGAGGAATTATTTTTAAAACTGAGTTTCCCAATAGTAGTGGAAAAATTCCTAGAATCTTTGATATGCAAAGACAATTCAAGTTGTGCGCAAATTCAACATTTTACATGTCTTGCAGACAAAAGCCTTCTGAAAGAGCTTTGGCAAGCAATGTTTTTGAATCAGAACTGTAGTGCAAAAACCTCAGTGAGAGGCTGAGAGCGTATTAATTAAGATAGGGAGCCAAGATTTTGAGTTGGTAAAAACTTTCGGTACGAAAGTCAGGAATCCTTGGAGGAATTATTTTTAAAACTGAGTTTCTCAATAGTAGTTGATAAATTCCTAGAATCTTTGATATGCAAAGACAATTCAAGTTGTGTGCAAATTCTACATTTTGCAAGTCTTGTAGACAAATGCCTTCTGATAGCGCTCTGGCAAGCAATGTTTTTGATTGAGAACTGCAGTGCAAAAACCTTAGTAAGAGGATGAGAGCGTATTAATTAAAATAGAGAGCCAAGGTTTTGAGTTGGTAAAATCTTTCGGTAAGAAAGTCAGGAATCCTTGGAGGAATTATTTTTAAAACTGAGTTTCCCAATAGTAGTGGAAAAATTCCTAGAATCTTTGATATGCAAAGACAATTCAAGTTGTGCGCAAATTCAACATTTTACACGTCTTGCAGACAAAAGCCTTCTGAAAGAGCTTTGGCAAGCAATGTTTTTGAATCAGAACTGTAGTGCAAAAACCTCAGTGAGAGGATGAGAGCGTATTAATTAAGATAGGGAGCCAAGGTTTTGAGTTGGTAAAAACTTTCGGTACGAAAGTCAGGAATACTTGGAGGAATTATTTTCAAACCTGAGTTTCTCAATAGTAGTTGATAACTTCCTAGAATCTTTGATATGCAAAGACAATTCAAGTTGTGCGCAAATTCAACATTTTACAAGTCTTGCAGACAAATGCCTTCTGATAGCGCTCTGGCAAGCAATGTTTTTGATTGAGAACTGCAGTGCAAAAACCTTAGTAAGAGGATGAGAGCGTACTAATTAAAATAGAGAGCCAAAAATTTGAGTTGGTAAAAACTTTCTGTAAGAAAGTCAGGAATCCTTGGACGCATTTTCTTTAAAACGGAGTTTCCCAATAGTAGTAGACAAATTCCTAGAATCTTTGATATGCAAAGACAATTCAAGTTGTGCGCAAATTCAACATTTTACAAGTCTTGCAGACAAAAGCCTCTTGAAAGAGCTCTGGCAAGCAATGTTTTTGATTGAGAACTGTAGTGCAAAAACCTCAGTGAGAGGATGAGAACGTATTAATTAAGATAGGGAGCCAAGGTTTTGAGTTAGTAAAAACTTTCGTTACGAAAGTCAGGAATCCTTGGAGGAATTATTTTCAAAACTGAGTTTCTCAATAGTAGTTGATAAATTCCTAGAATCTTTGATATGCAAAGACAATTCAAGTTGTGCGCAAATTCAACATTATACAAGTCTTGTAGACAAATGCCTTCTGATAGCGCTCTGGCAAGCAATGTTTTTGATTGAGAACTGCAGTGCAAAAACCTTAGTAAGAGGATGAGAGCGTATTAATTAAAATAGAGAGCCAAGGTTTTGAGTTGGTAAAAACTTTCGGTAAGAAAGTCAGGAATCCTTTTAGGAATTATTTTTAAAACTGAGTTTCCCAATAGTAGTGGAAAAATTCCTAGAATCTTTGATATGCAAAGACAATTCAAGTTGTGCGCAAATTCAACATTTTACATGTCTTGCAGACAAAAGCCTTCTGAAAGAGCTTTGGCAAGCAATGTTTTTGAATCAGAACTGTAGTGCAAAAACCTCAGTGAGAGGCTGAGAGCGTATTAATTAAGATAGGGAGCCAAGGTTTTGAGTTGGTAAAAACTTTCGGTACGAAAGTCAGGAATCCTTGGAGGAATTATTTTCAAACCTGAGTTTCTCAATAGTAGTTGATAACTTCCTAGAATCTTTGATATGCAAAGACAATTCAAGTTGTGCGCAAATTCAACATCTTACAAGTCTTGCAGACAAATGCCTTCTGATAGCGCTCTGGCAAGCAATGTTTTTGATTGAGAACTTTAGTGCAAAAACCTCAGTAAGAGGATGAGAGCGTATTAATTAAAATAGTGAACCAAGGTTTTGAGTTGGTAAAAACTTTCGGTAAGAAAGTCAGGAATCCTTGGAGGAATTGTTTTTAAAACTGAGTTTCTCAACAGTAGCTGCTAAATTGCTAGAATCTTTGATATGCAAGACAATTCAAGTTGTGCGCAAATTAAACATTTTACAAGTGTTGCAGACAAATGCCTTCTGATAGGGTTTTGGCAAGCAATGTTTTTGATTGAGAACTGTAGTGCAAAAACCTCAGAAAGAGGATGAGAGCGTATTAATAAAAATAGAGAGCCAAGAATTTGAGTTGGTAAAAACTTTCGGTAAGAAAGTCAGGAATCCTTGGACGCTTTATTTTTAAAACTGTGTTTCCCAATAGTAGTGGACAAATTCCTAGAATCTTTGATATGCAAAGACAATTCAAGTTGTGCGCAACTTCAACATTTTACAAGTCTTGCAGACAAATGCCTTCTGATAGGGTTTTGGCAAGCAATGTTTTTGATTGAGAACTGTAGTGCAAAAACCTCAGAAAGAGGATGAGAGCGTATTAATAAAAATAGAGAGCCAAGAATTTGAGTTGGTAAAAACTTTCGGTAAGAAAGTCAGGAATCCTTGGAGGAATTATTTTTAAAACTGAGTTTCCCAATAGTAGTGGAAAAATTCCTAGAATCTTTGATATACAAAGACAATTCAAGTTGTGCGCAAATTCAACATTTTACATGTCTTGCAGACAAAAGCCTTCTGAAAGAGCTTTGGCAAGCAATGTTTTTGAATCAGAACTGTAGTGCAAAAACCTCAGTGAGAGGATGAGAGCGTATTAATTAAGATAGGGAGCCAAGGTTTTGAGTTGGTAAAAACTTTCGGTACGAAAGTCAGGAATCCTTGGAGGAATTATTTTCAAACCTGAGTTTCTCAATAGTAGTTGATAACTTCCTAGAATCTTTGATATGCAAAGACAATTCAAGTTGTGCGCAAATTCAACGTTTTACAAGTCTTGCAGACAAATGCCTTCTGATAGCGCTCTGGCAAGCAATGTTTTTGATTGAGAACTTTAGTGCAAAAACCTCAGTAAGAGGAGGAGAGCGTATTAATTAAAATAGTGAACCAAGGTTTTGAGTTGGTAAAAACTTTCGGTAAGAAAGTCAGGAATCCTTGGAGGAATTGTTTTTAAAACTGAGTTTCTCAACAGTAGCTGCTAAATTGCTAGAATCTTTGATATGCAAGACAATTCAAGTTGTGCGCAAATTCAACATTTTACAAGTGTTGCAGACAAATGCCTTCTGATAGGGTTTTGGCAAGCAATGTTTTTGATTGAGAACTATAGTGCAAAAACCTCAGAAAGAGGATGAGAGCGTATTAATAAAAATAGAGAGCCAAGAATTTGAGTTGGTAAAAACTTTCGGTAAGAAAGTCAGGAATCCTTGGACGCATTATTTTTAAAACTGTGTTTCCCAATAGTAGTGGACAAATTCCTAGAATCTTTGATATGCAAAGACAATTCAAGTTGTGCGCAAATTCAACATTTTACAAGTCTTGCAGACAAAAGCCTTCTGATAGGGTTTTGGCAAGCAATGTTTTTGATTGAGAACTGTAGTGCAAAAACCTCAGAAAGAGGATGAGAGCGTTTTAATAAAAATAGAGAGCCAAGAATTTGAGTTGGTAAAAACTTTCTGTAAGAAAGTCAGGAATCCTTGGAGGAATTGTTTTTAAAACTGAGTTTCTCAACAGTAGCTGCTAAATTGCTAGAATCTTTGATATGCAAGACAATTCAAGTTGTGCGCAAATTCAACATTTTACAAGTGTTGCAGACAAATGCCTTCTGATAGGGTTTTGGCAAGCAATGTTTTTGATTGAGAACTATAGTGCAAAAACCTCAGAAAGAGGATGAGAGCGTATTAATAAAAATAGAGAGCCAAGAATTTGAGTTGGTAAAAACTTTCTGTAAGAAAGTCAGGAATCCTTGGACGCATTATTTTTAAAACTGTGTTTCCCAATAGTAGTGGACAAATTCCTAGAATCTTTGATATGCAAAGACAATTCAAGTTGTGCGCAACTTCAACATTTTACAAGTCTTGCAGACAAATGAATTCTGATAGGACTTTGGCAAGCAATGTTTTTGATTGTAAACTGTAGTGCAAAAACCTCAGTAAGAGGATTAGAGCGTATTAATTAAGATAGGGAGCCAAGGTTTTTGAGTTGGTAAAAACTTTCTGTAAGAAAGTCAGGAATCCTTGGACGCATTATTTTTAAAACGGAGTTTCCCAATAGTAGTAGACAAATTCCTAGAATCTTTAATATGCAAAGACAATTCAAGTTGTGTGCAAATTCAACATTTTGCAAGTCTTGTAGACAAATGCCTTCTGAAAGAGCTTTGGCAAGCAATGTTTTTGAATCAGAACTGTAGTGCAAAACCTCAGTAAGAGGATGAGAGCGTATTAATTAAAATAGAGAGCCAAGAATTTGAGTTGGTAAAAACTTTCGGTAAGAAAGTCAGGAATCCTTGGAGGAATTATTTTTAAAATTGAGTTTCCCAATAGTAGTGGAAAAATTCCTAGAATCTTTGATATGCAAAGACAATTCAAGTTGTGCGCAAATTCAACATTTTACATGTCTTGCAGACAAAAGCCTTCTGAAAGAGCTTTGGCAAGCAATGTTTTTGAATCAGAACTGTAGTGCAAAAACCTCAGTGAGAGGATGAGAGCGTATTAATTAAGATAGGGAGCCAAGGTTTTGAGTTGGTAAAAACTTTCGGTACGAAAGTCAGGAATCCTTGGAGGAATTATTTTCAAACCTGAGTTTCTCAATAGTAGTTGATAACTTCCTAGAATCTTTGATATGCAAAGACAATTCAAGTTGTGCGCAAATTCAACATTTTACAAGTCTTGCAGACAAATGCCTTCTGATAGCGCTCTGGCAAGCAATGTTTTTGATTGAGAACTTTAGTGCAAAAACCTCAGTAAGAGGAGGAGAGCGTATTAATTAAAATAGTGAACCAAGGTTTTGAGTTGGTAAAAACTTTCGGTAAGAAAGTCAGGAATCCTTGGAGGAATTGTTTTTAAAACTGAGTTTCTCAACAGTAGCTTCTAAATTGCTAGAATCTTTGATATGCAAGACAATTCAAGTTGTGCGCAAATTCAACATTTTACAAGTCTTGCAGACAAATGCCTTCTGATAGCGCTCTGGCAAGCAATGTTTTTGATTGAGAACTGAAGTGCAAAAACCTCAGTAAGAGGATGAGAGCGTATTAATTAAAATAGAGAGCCAAGGTTTTGAGTTTGTAAAAACTTTTGGTGAGAAAGTCAGGAATCCTTGGAGGAATTATTTTTAAAACTGAGTTTCTCAACAGTAGCTGCTAAATTGCTAGAATCTTTGATATGCAAGACAATTCAAGTTAAGCGCAAATTCAAAATTTTACAAGTGTTGCAGACAAATGCCTTCTGATAGGGTTTTGGCAAGCAATGTTTTTGAATAAGAACTGTAATGCCAAAATCTCAGTGAGATGAGGGCGTATTAATTAAGATAGAGAGTAAAGGTCTTGAGTTTGTAGAAGCTTTTGGTAAGGAAGTCAAGAAATCCTAGGACCAATTATTTTAAAAAGAGTGTTTCTCAACAGTAGCTGCTAAATTGCTAGAAAATTTGATATGCAAAAACAATTCCAGTTGAGCGCAAACTCAACATTATACAAGTCTTGCAGACGAATGACTTCTGATAGGACTTTGGCAAGCAATGTTTCTGAATCAGAACTGTAGTGCAAAAACCTCAGTGAGAGGATGAGAGCGTATTAATTAAGATAGAGAGCCAAGGTTTTGAGTTGGTAAAAACTTTCGGTAAGAAAGTCAGGAGTCCTTGTAGGAATTATTTTTATAGCTGAGTTTCTCACTAGTAGTTGATAACTTCCTAGAATCTTTGATATGCAAAGACAATTCAAGTTGTGCGCAAATTCAACATTTTACAAGTCTTGCAGACAAATGCCTTCTGATAGCGCTCTGGCAAGCAATGTTTTTGATTGAGAACTGTAGTGCAAAAACCGCAGTAAGAGTATGAGAGCGTATTAATTAAAATAGAGAGCCAAGGTTGTGAGTTGGTAAAAACTTTCGGTAAGAAAGTCAGGAATCCTTGGAGGAATTGTTTTTAAAACTGAGTTTCTCAACAGTAGCTGCTATATTGCTAGAATCTTTGATATGCAAGACAATTCAAGTTAAGCGCAAATTCAAAATTTTAGAAGTGTTGCAGACAAATGCCTTCTGATAGGGTTTTGGCAAGCAATGTTTTTGAATAAGAACTGTAATGCCAAAATCTCAGTGAGATGAGGGCGTATTAATTAAGATAGAGAACAAAGGTCTTGAGTTTGTAGAAGCTTTTGGTAAGGAAGTCAAGAAATCCTAGGACCAATTATTTTAAAAAGAGTGTTTCTCAACGGTAGCTGCTAAATTGCTAGAAAATTTGATATGCAAAAACAATTCCAGTTGAGCGCAAACTCAACGTTATACAAGTCTTGCAGACGAATGCCTTCTGATAGGACTTTGGCAGGCAATGTTTTTGAATCAGAACTGTAGTGCAAAAACCTCAGTGAGAGGATGAGAGCGTATTAATTAAGATAGAGAGCCAAGGTTTTGAGTTGGTAAAAACTTTCGTTAAGAAAGTCAGGAATCCTTTTAGGAATTATTTTTAAAGCTGAGTTTCTCAATAGTAGTTGATAACTTCCTAGAATCTTTGATATGCAAAGACATTTCAAGTTGTGCGCAAATTCAACATTTTACAAGTCTTGCAGACAAATGCCTTCTGATAGCGCTCTGGCAAGCAATGTTTTTGATTGAGAACTGTAGTGCAAAAACCGCAGTAAGAGTATGAGAGCGTATTAATTAAAATAGAGAGCCAAGGTTTTGAGTTGGTAAAAACTTTCGGTAAGAAAGTCAGGAATCCTTGGAGGAATTGATTTTAAAACTGAGTTTCTCAACAGTAGCTGCTAAATTGCTAGAATCTTTGATATGCAAGACAATTCAAGTTAAGCGCAAATTCAACATTTTACAAGTGTTGCAGACAAATGCCTTCTGATAGGGTTTTGGCAAGCAATGTTTTTGAATAAGAACTGTAATGCCAAAATCTCAGTGAGATGAGGGCGTATTAATTAAGATAGAGAGCAAAGGTCTTGAGTTTGTAGAAGCTTTTGGTAAGGAAGTCAAGAAATCCTAGGACCAATTATTTTAAAAAGAGTGTTTCTCAACAGTAGCTGCTAAATTGCTAGAAAATTTGATATGCAAAAACAATTCCAGTTGAGCGCGAACTCAACGTTATACAAGTCTTGCAGACGAATGCCTTCTGATAGGACTTTGGCAGGCAATGTTTTTGAATCAGAACTGTAGTGCAAAAACCTCAGTGAGAGGATGAGAGCGTATTAATTAAGATAGAGAGCCAAGGTTTTGAGTTGGTAAAAACTTTTGTTAAGAAAGTCAAGAATCCTTGTAGGAATTACTTTTAAAGCTGAGTTTCTCAATAGTAGTTGATAACTTCCTAGAATCTTTGATATGCAAAGACAATTCAAGTTGTGCTCAAATTCAACATTTTACAAGTCTTGCAGACAAATGCCTTCTGATAGCGCTCTGGCAAGCAATGTTTTTGATTGAGAACTGTAGTGCAAAAACCGCAGTAAGAGTATAAGAGCGTATTAATTAAAATAGAGAGCCAAGGTTTTGAGTTGGTAAAAGCTTTCGGTAAGAAAGTCAGGAATTCTTGGAGGAATTGATTTTAAAACTGAGTTTCTCAACAGTAGCTGCTAAATTGCTAGAATCTTTGATATGCAAGACAATTCAAGTTGAGCGCAAATTCAACATTTTACAAGTGTTGCAGACAAATGCCTTCTGATAGGGTTTTGGCAAGCAATGTTTTTGAATAAGAACTGTAATGCCAAAATCTCAGTGAGATGAGGGCGTATTAATTAAGATAGAGAGTAAAGGTCTTGAGTTTGTAGAAGCTTTTGGTAAGGAAGTCAAGAAATCCTAGGACCAATTATTTTAAAAAGAGTGTTTCTCAACAGTAGCTGCTAAATTGCTAGAAAATTTGATATGCAAAAACAATTCCAGTTGAGCGCGAACTCAACGTTATACAAGTCTTGCAGACGAATGCCTTCTGATAGGACTTTGGCAAGCAATGTTTTTGAATCAGAACTGTAGTGCAAAAACCTCAGTGAGAGGATGAGAGCGTATTAATTAAGATAGAGAGCCAAGGTTTTGAGTTGGTAAAAACTTTCGTTAAGAAAGTCAAGAATCCTTGTAGGAATTATTTTTAAAGCTGAGTTTCTCAATAGTAGTTGATAACTTCCTAGAATCTTTGATATGCAAAGACAATTCAAGTTGTGCTCAAATTCAACATTTTACAAGTCTTGCAGACAAATGCCTTCTGATAGCGCTCTGGCAAGCAATGTTTTTGATTGAGAACTGTAGTGCAAAAACCGCAGTAAGAGTATAAGAGCGTATTAATTAAAATAGAGAGCCAAGGTTTTGAGTTGGTGAAAACTTTTGGTAAGAAAGTCAGGAATCCTTGGAGGAATTGATTTTAAAACTGAGTTTCTCAACAGTAGCTGCTAAATTGCTAGAATCTTTGATATGCAAGACAATTCAAGTTGAGCGCAAATTCAACATTTTACAAGTGTTGCAGACAAATGCCTTCTGAGAGGGTTTTGGCAAGCAATGTTTTTGAATAAGAACTGTAATGCCAAAATCTCAGTGAGATGAGGGCGTATTAATTAAGATAGAGAGCAAAGGTCTTGAGTTTGTAGAAGCTTTTGGTAAGGAAGTCAAGAAATCCTAGGACCAATTATTTTAAAAAGAGCGTTTCTCAACAGTAGCTGCTAAATTGCTAGAAAATTTGATATGCAAAAACAATTCCAGTTGAGCGCGAACTCAACGTTATACAAGTCTTGCAGACGAATGCCTTCTGATAGGACTTTGGCAAGCAATGTTTTTGAATCAGAACTGTAGTGCAAAAACCTCAGTGAGAGGATGAGAGCGTATTAATTAAGATAGAGAGCCAAGGTTTTGAGTTGGTAAAAACTTTCGTTAAGAAAGTCAAGAATCCTTGCAGGAATTATTTTTAAAGCTGAGTTTCTCAATAGTAGTTGATAACTTCCTAGAATCTTTGATATGCAAAGACAATTCAAGTTGTGCTCAAATTCAACATTTTACAAGTCTTGCAGACAAATGCCTTCTGATAGCGCTCTGGCAAGCAATGTTTTTGATTGAGAACTGTAGTGCAAAAACCGCAGTAAGAGTATAAGAGCGTATTAATTAAAATAGAGAGCCAAGGTTTTGAGTTGGTGAAAACTTTTGGTAAGAAAGTCAGGAATCCTTGGAGGAATTGATTTTAAAACTGAGTTTCTCAACAGTAGCTGCTAAATTGCTAGAATCTTTGATATGCAAGACAATTCAAGTTGAGCGCAAATTCAACATTTTACAAGTGTTGCAGACAAATGCCTTCTGAGAGGGTTTTGGCAAGCAATGTTTTTGAATAAGAACTGTAATGCCAAAATCTCAGTGAGATGAGGGCGTATTAATTAAGATAGAGAGCAAAGGTCTTGAGTTTGTAGAAGCTTTTGGTAAGGAAGTCAAGAAATCCTAGGACCAATTATTTTAAAAAGAGCGTTTCTCAACAGTAGCTGCTAAATTGCTAGAAAATTTGATATGCAAAAACAATTCCAGTTGAGCGCAAACTCAACATTATACAAGTCTTGCAGACGAATGCCTTCTGATAGCGCTCTGGCAAGCAATGTTTTTTATTGAGATCTGTAGTGCAAAAACCTCAGTGAGAGGATGAGAGTGTAATAATTAAGATAGAGAGCCAAGGTTTTGAGTTGGTAAAAACTTTCGGTAAGAAAGTCAGGAATCCTTGGAGGAATTATTTTTAAAACTGAGTTTCCCAATAGTAGTTGATAAATTCCTAGAATCTTTGATATGCAAAGACAATTCAATTTGTGCGCAAATGCAACATTTTACAAGTCTTGCAGACAAATGCCTTCTGATAGCGCTCTGGCAAGCAATGTTTTTTATTGAGATCTGTAGTGCAAAACCCTCAGTAAGAGGATGAGACTGTATTAATTAAAATAGAGAGCCAAGGTTTTGAGTTGGTAAAAACTTTCGGTAAGAAAGTCAGGAATCCTTGGAGGAATTATTTTTAAAACTGAGTTTCTCAATAGTAGTGGAAAAATTTCTAGAATCTTTGATATGCAAAGACAATTCAAGTTGTGCGCAACGTCAACATTTTGCAAGTCTTGCAGACAAATGCCTTCTGATAGGACTTTGGCAAGCAATGTTTTTGAATCAGAACTGTAGTGCAAAAACCTCAGTGAGAGGATGAGAGCGTAATAATTAAGATTGAGAGCCAAGGTTTTGAGTTGGTAAAAACTTTCGGTAAGAAAATCAGGAATCCTCGGAGGAATTATTTTTAAAACTGAGTTTCCCAATAGTAGTGGAAAAATTCCTAGAATCTTTGATATGCAAAGACAATTCAAGTTGTGCGCAAGTTCAACATTTTACAGGTCTTGCAGGCAAATGCCTTCTGATAGCGCTCTGGCAAGCAATGTTTTTGATTGAGAACTGTAGTGCAAAAACCTCAGTAAGAGGATGAGAGCGTATTAATTAAAATAGAGAGCCAAGGTTTTGAGTTGGTAAAAACTTTCGGTAAGAAAGTCAGGAATCCTTGGAGGAATTATTTTTAAAACTGAGTTTCTCAATAGTAGTGGAAAAATTCCTAGAACCTTTGATATGCAAAGACAATTCAAGCTGTGCGCAAATTCAACATTTTACAAGTCTTGCAGTCAAATGCCTTCTGAAAGAGCTTTGGCAAGCAATGTTTTTGAATCAAAACTGTAGTGCAAAAACCTCAGTGAGAGGATGAGAGCGTATTAATTAAGATAGAGAACCAAGGTTTTGAGTTGGTAAAAACTTTCGGTAAGAAAGTCAGGAATCCTTGGAGGAATTGTTTTTAAAACTGAGTTTCTAAACAGTAGCTGCTAAATTGCTAGAGTCTTTGATATGCTAGACAATTCAAGTTGTGCGCAAATTCAACATTTTATAAGTGTTGCAGACAAATGCCTTCTGATAGGGTTTTGGCAAGCAATGTTTTGATTGAGAACTGTAGTGCAAAAACCTCAGAAAGAGGATGAGAGCGTATTAATAGAAATAGAGAGCCAAGAGTTTGAGTTGGTAAAAACTTTCGGTAAGAAAGTCAGGAATCCTTGGACGCATTATTTTTAAAAATGAGTTTGCCAATAGTAGTAGACAAATTCCTATAATCCTTGATATGCAAAGACAATTCAAGTTATGCGCAAATTCAACATTTTACAAGTCTTGCAGACAAATGCCTTCTGATAGCGCTCTGGCAAGCAATGTTTTTGATTGAGAACTGCAGTGGAAAAACCTCAGTAAGAGGATGAGAGCGTATTAATTAAAATAGAGAGCCAAGGTTTTGAGTTGGTAAAAACTTTCGGTAAGAAAGTCAGGAATCCTTGGAGGAATTATTTTTAAAACTGAGTTTCTCAATAGTAGTGGAAAAATTCCTAGAACCTTTGATATGCAAAGACAATTCAAGTTGTGCGCAAATTTAACATTTTACAAGTCTTGCAGACAAATGCCTTCTGAAAGAGCTTTGGCAAGCAATGTTTTTGAATCAGAACTGTAGTGCAAAAACCTCAGTGAGAGGATGAGAGCGTATTAATTAAGATAGGGAATTAAGGTTTTTGAGTTGGTAAAAACTTTCGGTAAGAAAGTCAGGAATCCTTGGAGGAATTATTTTTAGAACTGAGTTTCCCAATAGTAGTAGACAAATTCCTATAATCTTTGATATGCAAAGACAATTCAAGTTATGCGCAAATTCAACATTTTACAAGTCTTGCAGACAAATGCCTTCTGAAAGAGCTCTGGCAAGCAATGTTTTTGAATCAGAACTGTAGTGCAAAAACCTCAGTGAGAGGATGAGAGCGTATTAATTAAGATGGGGAGCCAAGGTTTTGAGTTGGTAAAAACTTTCGGTAAGAAAGTCAGGAATCCTTGGAGGAATTATTTTTGAAACTGAGTTTCCAAATAGTAGTTGATAAATTCCTAGAATCTTTGATATGCAGAGACAATACAAGTTGTGCGCAAGTTCAACATTTTATAAGTGTTGCAGACAAATGCCTTCTGATAGCGCTCTGGCAAGCAATGTTTTTGATTGAGAACTGCAGTGCAAAAACCTCAGTAAGAGGATGAGAGCGTATTAATTAAATTAGAGAGCCAAGGTTTTGAGTTGTTAAAAACTTTCGGTAAGAAAGTCAGGAATCCTTGGAGGAATTATTTTTAAAACTGAGTTTCTCAATAGTAGTGGAAAAATTCCTAGAACCTTTGATATGCAAAGACAATTCAAGTTGTGCGCAATTTCAATATTTTACAAGTCTTGCAGACAAATGCCTTCTGAAAGAGCTTTGGCAAGCAATGTTTTTGGATCAGAACTGTAGTGCAAAAACCTCAGTGAGAGGATGAGAGCGTATTAATTAAAATAGGGAGCCAAGGTTTTGAGTTGGTAAAAACTTTTGGTAAGAAAGTCGGGAATCCTTGGAGGAATTATTTTTAGAACTGAGTTTCCCAATAGTAGTGGAAAAATTCCTAGAATCTTTGATATGCAAAGACAATACAAGTTGTGCGCAAGTTCAACATTTTACAAGTCTTGCAGACAAATGAATTCTGATAGGACTTTGGCAAGCAATGTTTTTGATTGAGAACTGTAGTGCAAAAACCTCAGTAAGAGGATTAGAGCGTATTAATTAAAATAGAGAGCCAAGGTTTTGAGTTGGTAAAAACTTTCGGTAAGAAAGTCAGGAATCCTTGGAGGAATTATTTTTAAATATGAGTTTCCCAATAGTAGTGGATAAATTCATAGAATCTTTGATATGCAAAGACAATTGAAGTTGTGCGCAAATTCAACATTTTACAGGTCTTGCAGACAAATGAATTCTGATAGGACTTTGGCAAGCAATGTTTTTGATTGAGAACTGTAGTGCAAAAACCTCAGTAAGAGGATTAGAGCGTATTAATTAAAATAGAGAGCCAAGGTTTTGAGTTGGTAAAAACTTTCGGTAAGAAAGTCAGGAATCCTTGGAGGAATTATTTTTAAATATGAGTTTCCCAATAGTAGTGGAAAACTCCTAGAATCTTTGATATGCAAAGACAATACAAGTTGTGCGCAAGTTCAACATTTTACAAGTCTTGCAGACAAATGCCTTCTGATAGAGCTTTGGCACGCAATGTTTTTGAATGAGAACTGTAGTGCAAAAACCTCAGTGAGAGGATTAGAGCATATTAAGTAAGATAGGGAGCCAAGGTTTTGAGTTGGTAAAAACTTTCGGTAAGAAAGTCAGGAATCCTTGGAGGAATTATTTTTAGAACTGAGTTTCCCAATAGTAGTGGAAAACTCCTAGAATCTTTGATACGCAAAGACAATACAAGTTGTGCGCAAGTTCAACATTTTACAAGTCTTGCAGACAAATGCCTTCTGATAGAGCTTTGGCACGCAATGTTTTTGAATCAGAACTGTAGTGCAAAAACCTCAATGAGAGGATAAGAGTGTATTAATTAAGATGTAGAGCCAAGGTTTCGAGTTGGTAAAAACTTTCGGTAAGAAAGTCAGGAATCCTTGGAGGAATTATTTTTAAAACTGAGTTTCCCAATAGTAGTGGATAAATTCATAGAATCTTTGATATGCAAAGACAATTCAAGTTGTGCGCAAAATCAACATTTTACAAGTCTTGCAGACAAATGCCTTCTGAAAGAGCTTTGGCAAGCAATGTTTTGAATCAAAACTGTAGTGCAAAAACCTCAGTGAGAGGATGAGAGCATATTAATTAAGATAGGGAGCCAAGGTTTTGAGTTGGTAAAAACTTTCGGTAAGAAAGTCAGGAATCCTTGGAGGAATTGTTTTTAAAACTGAGTTTCTCAATAGTAGTGGAAAATTCCTAGAATCTTTGATATGCAAAGACAATTCAAGTTGTGCCCAAATTCAACATTTTACAAGTCTTGCTGACAAATGCCTTCTGAAAGAGCTTTGGCAAGCAATGTTTTTGAATCAGAACTGTAGTGCAAAAACCTCAATGAGAGGATGAGAGTGTATTAATTAAGATAGGGAGCCAAGGTTTTGAGTTGGTAAAAACTTTCGGTAAGAACGTCAGGAATCCTTGGAGGAATTGTTTTTAAAACTGAGTTTCTCAATAGTGGTGGAAAAATTCCTAGAATCTTTGATATGCAAAGACAATTCAAGTTGTGCGCAAATTCAACATTTTACAAGTCTTGCAGACAAATGCCTTCGGAAAGAGCTTTGGCAAGCAATGTTTTTGAATCAGAACTGTAGTGCAAAAACCTCAATGAGAGGATGAGAGTGTATTAATATAGATAGGGAGCCAAGGTTTTGAGTTGGTAAAAAATTTCGGTAAGAAAGTCAGGAATCCTTGTAGGAATTATTTTTAAAACTGAGTTTCCCAATAGTAGTTGATAAATTCCTAGAATCTTTGATATGCAAAGACAATTCAAGTTGTGCGCAAGTTCAACATTTTACAAGTCTTGCAGACAAATGAATTCTGATAGGACTTTGGCAAGCAATGTTTTTGATTGTGAACTGTAGTGCAAAAACCTCAGCAAGAGGACTAGAGCGTATTAATTAAAATAGAGAGCCAAGGTTTTGAGTTGGTAAAAACTTTCGGTAAGAAAGTCAGGAATCCTTGGAGGAATTATTTTTAAAACTGAGTTTCCCAATGGTAGTGGATAAATTCATAGAATCTTTGATATGCAAAGACAATTCAAGTTGTGCGCAAAATCAACATTTTACAAGTCTTGCAGACAAATGCCTTCTGAAAGAGCTTTGGCAAGCAATGTTTTGAATCAAAACTGTAGTGCAAAAACCTCAGTGAGAGGATGAGAGCATATTAATTAAGATAGGGAGCCAAGGTTTTGAGTTGGTAAAAACTTTCGGTAAGAACGTCAGGAATCCTTGGAGGAATTGTTTTTAAAACTGAGTTTCTCAATAGTGGTGGAAAAATTCCTAGAATCTTTGATATGCAAAGACAATTCAAGTTGTGCGCAAATTCAACATTTTACAAGTCTTGCAGACAAATGCCTTCGGAAAGAGCTTTGGCAAGCAATGTTTTTGAATCAGAACTGTAGTGCAAAAACCTCAATGAGAGGATGAGAGTGTATTAATATAGATAGGGAGCCAAGGTTTTGAGTTGGTAAAAAATTTCGGTAAGAAAGTCAGGAATCCTTGTAGGAATTATTTTTAAAACTGAGTTTCCCAATAGTAGTTGATAAATTCCTAGAATCTTTGATATGCAAAGACAATTCAAGTTGTGCGCAAGTTCAACATTTTACAAGTCTTGCAGACAAATGAATTCTGATAGGACTTTGGCAAGCAATGTTTTTGATTGTGAACTGTAGTGCAAAAACCTCAGCAAGAGGACTAGAGCGTATTAATTAAAATAGAGAGCCAAGGTTTTGAGTTGGTAAAAACTTTCGGTAAGAAAGTCAGGAATCCTTGGAGGAATTATTTTTAAAACTGAGTTTCCCAATAGTAGTGGATAAATTCATAGAATCTTTGATATGCAAAGACAATTCAAGTTGTGCGCAAAATCAACATTTTACAAGTCTTGCAGACAAATGCCTTCTGAAAGAGCTTTGGCAAGCAATGTTTTGAATCAAAACTGTAGTGCAAAAACCTCAGTGAGAGGATGAGAGCATATTAATTAAGATAGGGAGCCAAGGTTTTGAGTTGGTAAAAACTTTCGGTAAGAAAGTCAGGAATCCTTGGAGGAATTGTTTTTAAAACTGAGTTTCTCAATAGTGGTGGAAAAATTCCTAGAATCTTTGATATGCAAAGACAATTCAAGTTGCGCGCAAGTTCAACATTTTACAAGTCTTGCAGACAAATGAATTCTGATAGGACTTTGGCAAGCAATGTTTTTGATTGTGAACTGTAGTGCAAAAACCTCAGCAAGAGGACTAGAGCGTATTAATTAAAATAGAGAGCCAAGGTTTTGAGTTGGTAAAAACTTTCGGTAAGAAAGTCAGGAATCCTTGGAGGAATTATTTTTAAAACTGAGTTTCCCAATAGTAGTGGATAAATTCATAGAATCTTTGATATGCAAAGACAATTCAAGTTGTGCGCAAAATCAACATTTTACAAGTCTTGCAGACAAATGCCTTCTGAAAGAGCTTTGGCAAGCAATGTTTTGAATCAAAACTGTAGTGCAAAAACCTCAGTGAGAGGATGAGAGCATATTAATTAAGATAGGGAGCCAAGGTTTTGAGTTGGTAAAAACTTTCGGTAAGAAAGTCAGGAATCCTTGGAGGAATTGTTTTTAAAACTGAGTTTCTCAATAGTGGTGGAAAAATTCCTAGAATCTTTGATATGCAAAGACAATTCAAGTTGCGCGCAAATTCAACATTTTACAAGTCTTGCAGACAAATGCCTTCGGAAAGAGCTTTGGCAAGCAATGTTTTTGAATCAGAACTGTAGTGCAAAAACCTCAATGAGAGGATGAGAGTGTATTAATATAGATAGGGAGCCAAGGTTTTGAGTTGGTAAAAAATTTCGGTAAGAAAGTCAGGTTTTCTTGGAGGAATTTTTTTTAAAACTGAGTTTCGCAATAGTAGTTGATAAATTCCTAGAATCTTTGATATGCAAAGACGATTCACGATGTGCGCAAGTTCAACACTTTACAAGTCTTGCAGACAAATGCCTTCTGAAAGAGCTCTGGCAAGCAATGTTTTTTTATCAGAACTGTAGTGCAAAAACCTCAGTGAGAGGATGAGAGCGTATTAATTAAGATGGGGAGCCAAGGTTTTGAGTTGGTAAAAACTTTCGGTAAGAAAGTCAGGAATCCTTGGAGGAATTATTTTTGAAACTGAGTTTCCCAATAGTAGTTGATAAATTCCTAGAATCTTTAATATGCAAAGACAATTCAAGATGTGCGCAAGTTCAACATTTTACAAGTCTTGCAAAATGCCTTCTGAAAGAGTTTTGGCAAGCAATGTTTTTGAATCAGAACTGTAGTGCAAAAACCTCAAAGAGAGCTTGAGAGTGTATTAATTAAGATAGAGAGCCAAGATTTTTGAGTTGGTAAAAACTTTCGGTAAGAAAGTCAGGTTTCCTTGGAGGAATCTTTTTTAAAACTGAGTTTCGCAATAGTAGTTGATAAATTCCTAGAATCTTTGATATGCAAAGACGATTCAAGATGTGCGCAAGTTCAAAATTTTACAAGTCTTGCAGACAAATGCCTTCTGAAAGAGCTTTGGCAAGCAATGTTTTTTTTATCAGAACTGTAGTGCAAAAACCTCAGTGAGAGGATGAGAGCGTATTAATTAAAATGGGGAGCCAAGGTTTTGAGTTGGTAAAAACTTTCGGTAAGAAAGTCAGGAATCCTTGGAGGAATTATTTTTAAAACTGAGTTTCCCAATAGTAGTTGATAAATTCCTAGAATCTTTGATATGCAAAGACAATTCAAGATGTGCGCAAGTTCAACATTTTACAAGTCTTGCAAAATGCCTTCTGAATGAGTTTTGGCAAGCAATGTTTTTGAATCAGAGCTGTAGTGCAAAAACCTCAAAGAGAGCTTGAGAGTGTATTAATTAAGATAGAGAGCCAAGGTTTTGAGTTGGTAAAAACTTTCGGTAAGAAAGTCAGGAATCCTTGGAGGAATTGTTTTTAAAACTGAGTTTCTCAATAGTAGTGGAAAAATTCCTAGAATCTTTGATATGCAAAGACAATTCAAGTTGTGCGCAAATTCAACATTTTACAAGTCTTGCAGACAAATGCCTTCGGAAAGAGCTTTGGCAAGCAATGTTTTTGAATCAGAACTGTAGTGCAAAAACCTCAATGAGAGGATGAGAGTGTATTAATATAGATAGGGAGCCAAGGTTTTGAGTTGGTAAAAAATTTCGGTAAGAAAGTCAGGAATCCTTGGAGGAATTATTTTTGAAACTGAGTTTCCCAATAGTAGCTGATAAATTCCTAGAATCTTTGATATGCAAAGACAATTCAAGATGTGCGCAAGTTCAAAATTTTACAAGTCTTGCAGACAAATGCCTTCTGAAAGAGCTTTGGCAAGCAATGTTTTTGAATCAGAACTGTAGTGCAAAAACCTCAAAGAGAGCTTGAGAGTGTATTAATTAAGATAGAGAGCCAAGGTTTTTGAGTTGGTAAAAACTTTCGGTAAGAAAGTCAGGTTTCCTTGGAGGAATTTTTTTTAAAACTGAGTTTCGCAATAGTAGTTGATAAATTCCTAGAATCTTTGATATGCATCGACAATTCAAGATGTGCGCAAGTTCAACATTTTACAAGTCTTGCAAAATGCCTTCTGAAAGAGTTTTGGCAAGCAATGTTTTTGAATCAGAACTGTAGTGCAAAAACCTCAAAGAGAGCTTGAGAGTGTAATAATTAAGATAGAGAGCCAAGGTTTTTGAGTTGGTAAAAACTTTTGGTAAGAAAGTCAGGTTTCCTTGGAGGAATTATTTTTAAAACTGAGTTTTCCAATAGTAGTTGATAAATTCCTAGAATCTTTGATATGCAGAGACAATTCAAGTTGTGCGCAAATTCAACATTTTACAAGTCTTGCAGACAAGTGCCTTCTGATCGAGCTTTGGCAAGCAATGTTTTTGAATCAGAACTGTAGTGCAAAAACCTCAGTGAGAGGATGAGAGCGTATTAATTAGAACAGAGAGCCAAGGTTTTGAGTTGGTAAAAACTTTCGGTAAGAAAGTCAGGAATCCTTGGAGGAATTTTTTTTAAAACTGAGTTTCCCAATAGTAGTTGATAAATTCCTAGAATCTTTGATATGCAAAGACAATTCAAGCGCAAATTCAACATTTTACAAGTCTTGCAGACAAATGCCTTCTGATAGAGCTTTGGCACGCAATGTTTTTGAATGAGAACTGTAGTGCAAAAACCTCAGTGAGAGGATGAGAGCGTATTAATTAAAACAGAGAGCCAAGGTTTTGAGTTGGTAAAAACTTTCGGTAAGAAAGTCAGGAATCCTTGGAGGAATTTTTTTTAAAACTGAGTTTTCCAATAGTAGTTGATAAATTCCTAGAATCTTTGATATGCAGAGACAATTCAAGTTGTGCGCAAATTCAACATTTTACAAGTCTTGCAGACAAGTGCCTTCTGATCGAGCTTTGGCAAGCAATGTTTTTGAATCAGAACTGTAGTGCAAAAACCTCAGTGAGAGGATGAGAGCGTATTAATTAGAACAGAGAGCCAAGGTTTTGAGTTGGTAAAAACTTTCGGTAAGAAAGTCAGGAATCCTTGGAGGAATTTTTTTTAAAACTGAGTTTCCCAATAGTAGTTGATAAATTCCTAGAATCTTTGATATGCAAAGACAATTCAAGCGCAAATTCAACATTTTTCAAGTCTTGCAGACAAATGCTTTCTGATAGAGCTTTGGCGCGCAATGTTTTTGAATGAGAACTGTAGTGCAAAAACCTCAGTGAGAGGATGAGAGCGTATTAATTAAAACAGAGAGCCAAGGTTTTGAGTTGGTAAAAACTTTCGGTAAGAAAGTCAGGAATCCTTGGAGGAATTATTTTTAAAACTGAGTTTCTCAATAGTAGTTGATAAATTTCTAGAATCTTTGATATGCAAAGACAATTCAAGTTGTGCGCAAATTCAACATTTTACAAGTCTTGCAGACAAATGCCTTCTGATAGAGCTTTGGCACGCAATGTTTTTGAATGAGAACTGTAGTGCAAAAACGTCAGTGAGAGGATGAGAGCGTATTAATTAAAACAGAGAGCCAAGGTTTTGAGTTGGTAAAAACTTTCGGTAAGAAAGTCAGGAATCCTTGGAGGAATTATTTTTAAAACTGAGTTTCTCAATAGTAGTTGATAAATTCCTAGAATCTTTGATATGCAAAGACAATTCAAGTTGTGTGCAAAATCAACACTTTACAAGTCTTGCAGACAAATGCATTCTGAAAGAACTCTGGCAAGCAATGTTTTTTATCAGAACTGTCGTGCAAAAACCTCAGTGAGAGGATGAGAGCGTATTAATTAGAACAGAGAGCCAAGGTTTTGAGTTGGTAAAAACTTTCGGTAAGAAAGTCAGGAATCCTTGGAGGAATTATTTTTAAAACTGAGTTTCTCAATAGTAGTTGATAGATTCCTAGAATCTTTGATATGCAGAGACATTTCAAGTTGTGCGCAAATTCAACATTTTACGAGTCTTGCAGACAAGTGCCTTCTGATCGAGCTTTGGCAAGCAATGTTTTTGAATCAGAACTGTAGTGCAAAAACCTCAGTGAGAGGATGAGAGCGTATTAATTAAAACAGAGAGCCAAGGTTTTGAGTTGGTAAAAACTTTCGGTAAGAAAGTCAGGAATCCTTGGAGGAATTATTTTTAAAACTGAGTTTCTCAATAGTAGTTGATAAATTCCTAGAATCTTTGATATGCAAAGACAATTCAAGTTGTGCGCAAATTCAACATTTTACAAGTCTTGCAGACAAATGCCTTCTGATAGAGCTTTGGCACGCAATGTTTTTGAATGAGAACTGTAGTGCAAAAACCTCCGTGAGAGGATGAGAGCGTATTAATTAAGATAGGGAGCCAAGGTTTTTGAGTTGGTAAAAACTTTCGGTAAGATAGTCAGGAATCCTTGGAGGAATTATTTTTAAAACTGAGTTTCCCAATAGTAGTTGATAAATTCCTAGAATCTTTGATATGCAGAGACATTTCAAGTTGTGCGCAAATTCAACATTTTACAAGTCTTGCAGACAAGTGCCTTCTGATCGAGCTTTGGCAAGCAATGTTTTTGAATCAGAACTGTAGTGCAAAAACCTCAGTGAGAGGATGAGAGCGTATTAATTAAAACAGAGAGCCAAGGTTTTGAGTTGGTAAAAACTTTCGGTAAGAAAGTCAGGAATCCTTGGAGGAATTATTTTTAAAACTGAGTTTCTCAATAGTAGTTGATAAATTCCTAGAATCTTTGATATGCAAAGACAATTCAAGTTGTGCGCAAATTCAACATTTTACAAGTCTTGCAGACAAATGCCTTCTGATAGAGCTTTGGCACGCAATGTTTTTGAATGAGAACTGTAGTGCAAAAACCTCCGTGAGAGGATGAGAGCGTATTAATTAAGATAGGGAGCCAAGGTTTTTGAGTTGGTAAAAACTTTCGGTAAGATATTCAGGAATCCTTGGAGGAATTATTTTTAAAACTGAGTTTCCCAATAGTAGTTGATAAATTCCTAGAATCTTTGATATGCAGAGACATTTCAAGTTGTGCGCAAATTCAACATTTTACAAGTCTTGCAGACAAGTGCCTTCTGATCGAGCTTTGGCAAGCAATGTTTTTGAATCAGAACTGTAGTGCAAAAACCTCAGTGAGAGGATGAGAGCGTATTAATTAAAACAGAGAGCCAAGGTTTTGAGTTGGTAAAAACTTTCTGTAAGAAAGTCAGGAATCCTTGGAGGAATTATTTTTAAAACTGAGTTTCTCAATAGTAGTTGATAAATTCCTAGAATCTTTGATATGCAAAGACAATTCAAGTTGTGCGCAAATTCAACATTTTACAAGTCTTGCAGACAAATGCCTTCTGATATAGCTTTGGCACGCAATGTTTTTGAATGAGAACTGTAGTGCAAAAACCTCCGTGAGAGGATGAGAGCGTATTAATTAAGATAGGGAGCCAAGGTTTTTGAGTTGGTAAAAACTTTCGGTAAGAAAGTCAGGAATCCTTGGAGGAATTATTTTTAAAACTGAGTTTCCCAATAGTAGTTGATAAATTCCTAGAATCTTTGATATGCAAAGACAATTCAAGTTGTGCGCAAATTCAACATTTTACAAATCTTGCAGACAAATGCCTTTGGCAAGGGCTTTGGCAAGAAGTTTTTGAATCAGAGCTGTAGTCTTAAAATCTCAGTGAGATAAGAGCGTATTAATTTTACAAGTGTTGCAGAGAAATGTCTTCTGACATAAGAGAGACCAAATGAGTCGAATTTCTGCTAAGGTAGTTCTTTCTGCCGTTCATAAAACTTTCTTTAAAAAAGTAGAACCTCTTGATAATAATTTCCAAAATATCAGATATAAATGAAAAACACAAAAGATATATTTGATACATCTCAGTGACAAACCAACACCTTCATTTCCACAAAACTCAATGAATAAAGAAATACCACAAACACATCATTTTAAGAGCAACTAAAAGGTTGAAGTTAAAACTCGGATCGAAACATCATAGATCCAGCAGCTCACTCACAAGCTAGATAACGAGAGGAAACCTAGTTGTAGAGAGTTTATTAATCATCTAAAATCTCTCCCTCTTCGAGGCCAGTTGGCTGATCTTTCACATCAGGCTCTGACGTTTCCTCCTTCTTTAAACCCAAAACATTTTTGGGAGCTTTGGCATCCTCTTCTGATGAGGGTGACAGCTCTGCTTCAATTTTCCTCATCTCCTCTTCCGTGTATTTCTCATTTCTATCGGCACCTTTTTTTCCCTTTCCTGCTTTCTTCCGGGATGCCGGCTTCGGACAGAGAGCTTCACCACTTGGATCAATAGCTGAACGTAACTCAATAAGCGTACCATCTCCACTCTTTTTTTCGTCTGCTTTCACCTCAGGGCCACTGACTTCACAAGCAATGGTCTCCACCTTTCGCTTTGCTTTGCTGCAGGATATTTTAACATCAGAGTCAAATAGAGGTTTTCGAACAAGTTGATTCTGCTCTTTTTCCAGCTTCCTTCGCAGTTTCTCAGCTGCTTCCATTCTCTCACGCCTCTCCTTTCTCGCCTTCTGTTTTGTCAGCCCAAAATCATCCGAGAGCAGAAACTAATTCAATCGGGTATTCAAAGGATCAACGTTTAGTCCAATGAAAAAAAGACAGGCCGAATTAAACTGCATCACCAATTTTTTCACATTTCCAAATGATTCGGATACTTTCTTCCTTAAATCACGAATCTCAGCCACTGCCTTCTCTGACTTCCCAACACTTTGTTCGACATGCAAAATCGCTAGCTCAATCTCCTTTTCGCGCGTTTCAAAACTTTTTAAAACTGAGTTTCTCAATAGTAGTTGATAGATTCCTAGAATCTTTGATATGCAGATACATTTCAAGTTGTGCGCAAATTCAACATTTTACAAGTCTTGCAGACAAGTGCCTTCTGATCGAGCTTTGGCAAGCAATGTTTTTGAATCAGAACTGTAGTGCAAAAACCTCAGTGAGAGGATGAGAGCGTATTAATTAAAACAGAGAGCCAAGGTTTTGTTGGTAAAAACTTTCTGTAAGAAAGTCAGGAATCCTTGGAGGAATTATTTTTAAAACTGAGTTTCTCAATAGTAGTTGATAAATTCCTAGAATCTTTGATATGCAAAGACAATTCAAGTTGTGCGCAAATTCAACATTTTACAAGTCTTGCAGACAAATGCCTTCTGATAGAGCTTTGGCACGCAATGTTTTTGAATGAGAACTGTAGTGCAAAAACCTCCGTGAGAGGATGAGAGCGTATTAATTAAGATAGGGAGCCAAGGTTTTTGAGTTGGTAAAAACTTTCGGTAAGAAAGTCAGGAATCCTTGGAGGAATTATTTTTAAAACTGAGTTTCCCAATAGTAGTTGATAAATTCCTAGAATCTTTGATATGCAGAGACATTTCAAGTTGTGCGCAAATTCAACATTTTACAAGTCTTGCAGACAAGTGCCTTCTGATCGAGCTTTGGCAAGCAATGTTTTTGAATCAGAACTGTAGTGCAAAAACCTCAGTGAGAGGATGAGAGCGTATTAATTAAAACAGAGAGCCAAGGTTTTGAGTTGGTAAAAACTTTCGGTAAGAAAGTCAGGAATCCTTGGAGGAATTATTTTTAAAACTGAGTTTCTCAATAGTAGTTGATAAATTCCTAGAATCTTTGATATGCAAAGACAATTCAAGTTGTGCGCAAATTCAACATTTTACAAGTCTTGCAGACAAATGCCTTCTGATAGAGCTTTGGCACGCAATGTTTTTGAATGAGAACTGTAGTGCAAAAACCTCCGTGAGAGGATGAGAGCGTATTAATTAAGATAGGGAGCCAAGGTTTTTGAGTTGGTAAAAACTTTCGGTAAGAAAGTCAGGAATCCTTGGAGGAATTATTTTTAAAACTGAGTTTCCCAATAGTAGTTGATAAATTCCTAGAATCTTTGATATGCAAAGACAATTCAAGTTGTGCGCAAATTCAACATTTTACAAGTCTTGGAGACAAATGCCTTTGGCAAGGGCTTTGGCAAGAAGTTTTTGAATCAGAACTGTAGTCTTAAAATCTCAGTGAGATAAGAGCGTATTAATTTTACAAGTGTTGCAGAGAAATGTCTTCTGACATAAGAGAGACCAAATGAGTCGAATTTCTGCTAAGGTAGTTCTTTCTGCCGTTCATAAAACTTTCTTGAAAAAAGTAGAACCTCTTGATAATAATTTCCAAAATATCAGATATAAATGAAAAACACAAAAGATATATTTGATACATCTCAGTGACAAACCAACACCTTCATTTCCACAAAACTCAATGAATAAAGAAATACCACAAACACATCATTTTAAGAGCAACTAAAAGGTTGAAGTGAAAACTCGGATCGAAACATCATAGATCCAGCAGCTCACTCACAAGCTAGATAACGAGAGGAAACCTAGTTGTAGAGAGTTTATTAATCATCTAAAATCTCTCCCTCTTCGAGGCCAGTTGGCTGATCTTTCACATCAGGCTCTGATGTTTCCTCCTTCTTTAAACCCAAAACATTTTTGGGAGCTTTGGCATCCTCTTCTGATGAGGGTGACAGCTCTGCTTCAATTTTCCTCATCTCCTCTTCCGTGTATTTCTCATTTCTATCGGCACCTTTTTTTCCCTTTCCTGCTTTCTTCCGGGATGCCGGCTTCGGACAGAGAGCTTCACCACTTGGATCAATAGCTGAACGTAACTCAATAAGCGTACCATCTCCACTCTTTTTTTCGTCTGCTTT
This sequence comes from Convolutriloba macropyga, assembly GCF_964194025.1. Classification (NCBI taxonomy): domain Eukaryota; kingdom Metazoa; phylum Xenacoelomorpha; order Acoela; family Convolutidae; genus Convolutriloba; species Convolutriloba macropyga. Next base: position 30,708,860 of record NC_134469.1, on the reverse strand, counting down.
CACCTCAGGGCCACTGACTTCACAAGCAATGGTCTCCACCTTTCGCTTTGCTTTGCTGCAGGATATTTTAACATCAGAGTCAAATAGAGGTTTTCGAACAAGTTGATTCTGCTCTTTTTCCAGCTTCCTTCGCAGTTTCTCAGCTGCTTCCATTCTCTCACGCCTCTCCTTTCTCGCCTTCTGTTTTGTCAGCCCAAAATCATCCGAGAGCAGAAACTAATTCAATTGGGTATTCAAAGGATCAACGTTTAGTCCAATGAAAAAAAGACAGGCCGAATTAAACTGCATCACCAATTTTTTCACATTTCCAAATGATTCGGATACTTTCTTCCTTAAATCACGAATCTCAGCCACTGCCTTCTCTGACTTCCCAACACTTTGTTCGACATGCAAAATCGCTAGCTCAATCTCCTTTTCGCCCGTTTCAAAACTTTTCTTGAAATGGCTTTACAGCGACGATATTGCAAAAGTTGCGTTCATCATTCTTACGTTAAGCTTTTCAAGAAATGCTAAAACTGATAGCAACCGGCTTTCAAGTATAAGGTCTGAGACAAAGTCTGAAGCCTCAGCAACGTAACGTAAAAACCGAGGTACCAGTCAGTGTCAAAAAGAGCACAACCAGGTCTGGGTACAGTGCGTCTCATATCGTCTCATATATATCGTCTCATATATATAGCGCGTCTATATATCGTCTACGTTATCATGCCGAAAAAAGCGAAGGTCATATATGCATGCATGCATAACATATATACGTACAAACATACACACACACACGAACACACACAGAAACACGTACCTTAACAAAACCATGCTCATTCATTGGCAAGAATAAATGAGAACGCCTTCTCCCATCCCAAACCAATAAAGTTGATTTTAACGGGCAATAGTACCAGACAGATTATTGGACGCTAAATCCAACAACTAACCTTATTTAGAGGATTAATAGGCCACTGCGTGTTGATAAACTGCACGCGTTTGACACTTGTTCAAGTGAAACTAAATTCTGGTTCCATCGACAGACCCATCCCATCCCAAAATTCTTCCTATCCATGACAATAACTTGATTTGGTGTCTGGATTGAAGGCATCGATTTTATTGAAATGTTGGGTTTTGTAAAAGGCAAGGATGTAAAATTTGTTTAAGAAGTTGAAAGCGCTGATTTTGTGTAGAAGCAAACCAAACAAACAAAACTCAGCAAATAGGTTGATCATTTTGAAGTGTATGCTTACTAATCAAGGTCAATTTTGTTGAAACGTAATGTTAACATTGAACAAGTTCTATTGAAACAAATGCATATTCAAACAAAGAACAGATGCAAGTTTTGAGTTCTGTTAGAGTACAGAACACGTCCATTCATAGTTCATGAACTCAATTAATCAAGCAAAATGAACAATCAACTTATCATACTCAAGTAAAGTAACAGTCATCAATCTTTTTACCCCAGAAACATGCAAGGGCAAACGAAAAGGATTTTAAAAAAAAGGACAAATAGTTACTACCCCTTAGCCAAATGGCTAAGATCAGTGCTTCCCACGCATAGGGCCAGCGGTTCGATCCCCCACCTAATCCGTTTTTTCAATCCAAAGCTCCCCCATCACCCGGCTAATACATGCTGTTAAATGATGCTCTTAAACATGCGCCTCGAGAGGCCCCTTAAACATGCAAAAATTTTGTCCCATTTTAGAGCTCACGCGTTTAATAAATAGGATTATAGCTGCGAAGCTCAAAGCTGAGCGTCTTTGTTCTTGCTTCGTCGTCTGACGCTCTTTTTCTCTTTGCATTTTTTTCACGTGAAATGAGCAAATTCGTTGAAATTTTCTTGCCGCTAATTCACTGCTGTTTTTATGTGCGTGACGTCATTTCTTAAAATAAGTGACAGGGAGTTTTACGCTGACCTGTGTAATAAGTTTTTTTTAATCATAACTGAATTACCTCACTCTGAACCCAACTCTCTTTATTAAGTTAACTGGAGACCACTAAACCATTTCAACATCAAAATAGGACTGCTGCATAATGATCAATGTTAATAATAAAGCATGGCAACCAATTTAAAATATCGAATTTATTTGTTTTAAACTTTTTGAAAGCTTAAAAATCATTACAACGTTGAAAACTGTCAACTCAATTCTATATCTATTGTTATCTATATTCTATGTCGCGTAAGCCTGTTTTGCAGCTAATTCGGCAATCTGCTTTCTATGTTTTATCATATTAAGCATAGTGAAAGTAATTATTGTAGCTTACATAACCGAAATGTTCAATTTTTAATAGCCGCCCTCATCTTCTAAGGCGGCTATTATCTTTGGCTTATTTTTTGTTACAATTCAGTAGTTTTGAGTTGTATTGGGGCACTGTCTTTTGTTATGACTCGAAGAGGAGCATCAGAGAAGTGTCGTTTTTCAATCAATAGTTTTCTGGAGTAAAATTGATGCAGAAATTGAAGCGCCTGAAAACGTTGTTTCACTGATGATCAGTTGTGAAAAGAGCGGAGGAAAATGTGAGTGGCTTTTTATAGCTGCGAAGCTGTAAGCTGAGCGAAGCTATATTGCGGTGCTCTTGGTTTTTTACAATTCAAAGAATTTGAGTTGTATTGGGGCGCTGTCTTTTTTTTTAAGATCTGTTCACACATTTTCATGATTTTTGAAGTCAAATTTGAGTGGAGATTTTGGTCACGCCGAAACAGGAAATGGAGCGAAAAAGCGAGTGGTTTTGCGGCGTGAATTTTTTTTGCTCTAATTTTAAAGTGAGTGAGAAAACGGTGTTTGAACAAAAATTCGGTTTCTCGGTAATGATTTTTTGTTCACATGCGGCAATTTCACTCTGATTTTTACTGTTTTTCGATTTTTTGGATCGGATTTTTTTCTAAATGGTTTTCTCAATCCATTCGCAGCTCATTCTATACCTAGTTTTTTGTTTAAATTAAATTTTCATTTCTCACTAGTGGTTTTTTGGTTCACATGCGGCATTTTGACATTGATTTTCTGTTTTTTTTTCTTATTTTTTATCTGATTTTTTCAGAAAATGGTTTTCTCCATTAACTCATAGTCCATTCTAGGCCTATTTTTTCTGTTTAGTCAATGAAAACTCTTTGAATTGTGCGTCAGGACTTGTCCTGCTATGTTTTTTTGTTTCGTCTTCTGACGCTCTTTTTTCGTTTTACATTTGTTCACACAGCAAAGCTGAAAAAGTCAAATTTTTTGAATGACTTCTTCCTCTCACTAACGGCATTTGCGCGCGTGACGCCATTTGTCACTCGCTTTAGCAAAAGTTTTTAGGTTAGTTGCGTGATTAGAGTTTGATCATATGTGACTTACCTCACTCAATAAAAATGACTTTTGCACTTTAAAACTTAAGTTTAATTTGAATTTGTTTAAGGTCAAAGGAACTCATATGAGCAGTAAAGGTCCCTAATAAGAGGCTTCTGCGGAATGAATTTTAACAAGCTTTATTAATTTATCGTTGAATGTTTTTTACCTAGTTTCTTGAACGGCGTCGATTTTTTTTTCAATTTAGATCTGTATCTGTTTCTATCTCTATTATACGGCACGCAGGTCTATTCTTTCGCAGCTATTCCGGCAATCTGCCGGCTATGTTCGTTCATGCCGCCAGAGAGAGTAGAGAAAGAGTGATTGAGAAAGAGAAGATCTGCCGTCTATTTATCATTTTAAGCGTAGAGAAAGTAATTATTGTAACTTAAATGACCGATTTCCTCGTCTTTTAAACCGCTGTTATAGTGGGTCTTTTTTTTTCTTACAATTCAAAGAATTTGAATTGTGTTGGGGCGTTGTCTTTTTTACGGCTCGAAGAGGAGTTTAAGAGAAGTCTTTTTTCAATCATGAATTTGAATAAAATTGAAGCAGGAGTTGAAGCGCGTGAAAACGCTTGACTGATGATTAATCTGAAAAAAGCGGAGAAAAAAGTCAGTGTGTTTTTCTTAATAACGCCAGCGAGAGGGGAGAGGGAGAGGAAGGGAAAATCTGAAATCTGCCGTCTATGTTTTATTATATTAAGCATAGTGAAAGTAATTTTTTAGCTTAAATAACCGGAGTGTTCAATACTAAATAGCCGCCCTCCTATATTGCTATTGAGGTGCTGTCTCGGCGAGAATCATCTTCTCAATCAATATTTGTGTGGAGTAACACTGATGAAAGAATTGAAGTGTGAACACACACACACACAGACACGTCCAAACACAGACACGTCCAAACACAGACACAGACACATACAGACAAATACGCCACACAGACAAATACGCAGACATATATATATATATATATATATATATATATATATATATATATATATATACAGCGACACACACACACGAGGCAAACAGACACAGAAACACACTGAAACACACACAGACAGACACGAAAACACACTCTGGCACACACAGTTACGCATACACAGACGCACACACAAACACACACACAGAGACACTCACACACACGGAGATATACACATATACGGGGACGCATACCTGGACACACTAACGCAAACACACACACACACACCCATGAGACACAAAATAATACTCAAAAACACTGACACACACAGACACGGACACACAGACAAACCCACACACACACACACACACGGAAACGAACACAGAGAGACACACAGGGACACACTAACGCAGACGCACTCACACACAGACGCAGACAGACACACACTCACAGACACACGCACACACAGAGACAGACACACAGAGTGTTACACATAAACAGATGCTCACACACACACAGAAAGACAAATACACAGACACACGCAGCCACATACACACACTCTGACACACAGTCACGCATAAACGGACGCACACAGAAAAATACATAAACACACGCTGAAACACACACAGGCACACGCACCGAAACAGACACACAGAGACACAAACATACAGAAGCACACATAAAGACACACAAACACAGACACAAACAGACACACACACACAAATACAAAGCCACAAACACAGACAGACACCGAAACATGGACACACACACAGAGATACTCACACACACGGAGATACACTCATACGGGGAGACATAACTGGACACACTAACGCAAACACACACACACACCCATGAAACACAAAATAACACTCACAAACACACTGACACACACAGAAACGAACACACAGACAAACCCACACACACACACTCTCTCACAGAAACGAACACAGAGACAGACAGGGACACACTAACGCAGACGCACTCACACACAGACACAGACAGACACACACTCACAGACACACGCACACACAGAGACAGACAAACAGAGTAACACATAAACAGATGCTCACACACACAGAGAGACAAATACACACACACACGCAGCCACACACACTCTGACACACACAGTTACGCATAAACAGACGCTTACACAGAAAATTACACAGAAACACACAATGAGACGCACCAGGCATACGTAGACGCAGACACACGCTGACACACACAGGCACACGCACCGAAACAGAGACAGACATACAGACGCACACATAAAGACACACAAACACAGACACAAACAGACACACACACACACACAAAGACAAATACAAAGCCACAAACACACAAGACAAACAGACACAGAAACACTGACACGTACACAGAGACAAATACGCAGACACATACACACAGCCACACACACGATACAAAAAGACAGAAACACACTGACACACACAGTAGCGCACACAGACACACACAGACAGACACGCACACACACACTCTCATACACACACACATTTACACAGAGACACACACAAACACAGACACACACAAACACAGAGACACACACAGACACACACAAACACAGAGACACACACAGCCACACACACACGCACTGCCACACGCAGACACAAACAGACGCTTGCATAGACACACCCACAGACACACACAGAGATAGACACACTCTCACACACACAGTTGCTCATAAACAGACACACAAAAGTCACACACAGCCACACACACCAGGCATACACAGACACAGACTTACGCTAACACACACAAACACAGAGACACACAAAGGCACACTTAGAGAAACATACACACAGAGAGAATCAGACGCGCGCACACACACACACACGCAGCCGCACACACACACACACACACAAATGCACACATATGCAGACACACATCTACAGTCACACACACAGACAGATCCACAGACACGCCCAAACACAGATAAAGAGACACACACACCAAAGACACACACACAGACAAATACGCAGATATATACACACACAGCCACACACGCGATACAAAACGACACAAACACACTGACACACACACAGAAGCGCACACAGACACACACACACAGGCAGACACACACTCTCACAGTTACACCTAAGCAGATGCGCACAAACACAGACAGTCTCAGACAAATACACAGAAACACACAGCCACACACACGCACTGACACACACAAACACAGACGCTTACACAGACACACACAGACACAGACGCTTACACAGACAAACCCACACACACACTCTCTCACAGAAACGAACACAGAGACAGACAGGGACACACTAACGCAGACGCACTCACACACAGACACAGACAGACACACACTCACAGACACACGCACACACAGAGACAGACAAACAGAGAGTAACACATAAACAGATGCTCACACACACAGAGAGACAAATACACACACACACGCAGCCACACACACTCTGACACACACACAGTTACGCATAAACAGACGCTTACACAGAAAATTACACAGAAACACACAATGAGACACACCAGGCATACGTAGACGCAGACACACGCTGACACACACAGGCACACGCACCGAAACAGAGACACAGACATACAGACGCACACATAAAGACACACACACAGACAAAAATAGACACACACACACAAAGACAAATACAAAGCCACAAACACACAAGACAAACAGATACAGAAACACTGACACGTACACAGAGACAAATACGCAGACACATACACACAGCCACACACACGATACAAAAAGACACAGAAACACACTGACGCACACAGTAGCGCACACACACACTCTCATACACACACACATTTACACAGAGACACACACAAACACGGAGACACACACAAACACAGACACACACACAAACACAGAGACACACACAAACACAGACACACACACACACGCACTGCCACACGCAGACACAGACGCTTGCATAGACACGCCCACAGACACACACAGAGATAGACAGACACTCTCACACACACAGTTGCTCATAAATAGACGCGCACACAGACACACAAAAGTCACACACAGCCACACACACCAGGCATGCACAGACACAGACTTACGCTAACACACACAAACACAGACACACAAAGGCACACTTAGAGAAACATACACACAGAGAGAATCAGACGCGCGCGCGCGCACACGCACGCAGCCGCACACACACACACACCCACACACATACAAATGCACACATATGCAGACACACATCGACAGTCACACACACAGACAGAACCACAGACACGCCCAAACACAGAAAAAGAGAAACACACTCCAAAGACACACACACACACAGACAAATACGCAGGCATATACAAACACAGCGATACACACGATACCAAACGACAAACACACTGACACACACACAGAAGCGCACACAGACACACACACACACACACACAGTTACACCTAAACAGATGCGCACAAACACAGACAGTCTCAGACAAATACACAGAAACACACAGCCACACACACGCACTGACACACACAAACACAGACCCTTACACAGACACACCCACACACACACAGACACAGACGCTTACAGAGACACACCCACACACACACACGCAGCCGCGCGCACGCACACACACAAATGCACACATACGCAGACACATCGACGGACACACACAGACAGATTTACAGACACGCCCAAGCACACACAAACACAAAGAGACACACTCTAAAGACACACATACAGCCACACATACGATACAAACACACCGAAGCGCCCACAGACCCAAACACGGACGCACACACAGACACATCCACACACAGACACACACAGATAGTTACACATAAACGCACACACACAGACAAGTACACAGACACACAAAAAGACACAAATCAGGCATACGTAGACGCTGATACACGCTGACACACACACAGGCACTCGCACCGAAACGGACACACAGTGAGACACAGACATACACACCACACGCTTACACAGAAACTTACACTCAGACGCACTAACGCGCACACACACACCCACCTACGCAGACACGCACATCCACTGACACACACACACACAGACAGACGACACACACAAAGACACACATATATACACAGAGACACACACAGACAATTACACAAGGAGAATTACTTGTCGTTTGTGCGCACAAAGGCTGCTGTGAAAAGAAAATTCTTCTTATGTTTTCTTCCTAAACATTTTTGTTTATTGTTTATCCATTCTCGTTATCTTAACGACCCGGATATCTACGAAACAAATGCTGTTTTGACGATTCTTAACTGTTCGGCTTCTTTGTTCTCAATTGTTTTGTTTGGCTGGTGTTATCCAGTTCTTGTGTTAGTCAATTGAGGAGTTTTCAAGTTTTTTCCTTCAATTCTTATTGTAATTCACCTATTCGCTGTTTTCACTTCGTCAAACAAAATTTGTTTCGCTTCGCCTAAGTTCACAACTTGTTCAACATTTTGTATGAATTCTCCTTGACTTCTTTAAGCTAGTGCCAGCCTTCATTCATTCTGCTGAAAGTGAATTAGTTTTGAAAAACGAAATCAAAGTAGAAACGTGATAATCCGGTAAAGTCCAACCTTAGATACACGCTACTTGAACTTTGTGCTTCTCTAGGTCTCAGTTAGCATCCCTAATTTGTCTTGACAGTGATATTCGCCACTGCATCCTCTCACTAAGAAACAAGAGTGTCTAACTACAAACTTCAATCAAAATAGGTTGAACTTGAGAAAGTTTTTGTACAACAATCAATATTTGTCATTTTTTCTGTTTGTTCAATCCGAATTGTTATGGGAATCAATGGCGGCTGTTTTCCGGCAATCTGCCGGTTCTTTTTTTACTTAGGAAATAGGTTGTTTGCTTTAATCTAACCGCACCCATAATAACACCATGTAATGCATTTCAGGCTCGTCCTTCCCCATCTGTGGTCAACACCGATCAAGTGGAATATGTAAGTGCAACTGAATGTTTGAATGATTGATTTGCTAACAGATTTGAATTGTTTTGCCATAGTAACGTATTGGTTGAGGTTGTATTTTAAAAAGACGTCTTTGTTTGTCTTTTTCGTTCTGCAGGGGAATATGCAAAAGTGTCTATTTGGTTTGTATTAGTCTATTGTTGTAATATTAGTCTAATTGTTGTGATAAACTTTAGAAATAGTTTCAGATGTCTTCTGATAATGCTTTAAACATTCGACAAAAAGTCAATGAGGTCACACCAACGCCCATGCTGACAATATAACCAGAAGTGCAAAGGATCATCAACGATATGCAAGATACAATTGACATAAACGAAGCGAATGGATGAGCTAGAACGAAAAAGCAATGGTATTCACTTCACTTATATAAGGAATAGAAACCGACTGAATTACCTTGAAGAGAGAACACTCGTGGAGAGATTCACGTAAAACCTGCTTGACATTCTCGAATGTAGAATCGAACCAGGTCCCCTGTCAAATATCCTGAGTATTCTAAATTATGATATGCAAATCAATGTAACCGAAAAGGATATTGCTGCCTGTCATCCGTTGAACAACGCCAGAGTTGTTCCAATTATTGTAAAATGCATATATAATCACCTAGACATTGCGCGGAGAGGAAACTCATGGTTACGAGGAACTCGTAAAGCACTGAACAAACCTATAGTTGCAGAAGAGTGACTCGCACCTAGCTCGGGAAATCAACATAAAAACAAGGACAAAACAACAGCAAGTTCATGCCCGACTCGAATCATCCGGAATCTGAGCCAACTAAAATTAAAGATGTCTGGGATTTGCAAGACGTTCCGAAACCAACAATTAATTACATGGATTCTACTAATAAGAGTCATGCGGATCAATTTGTTACTGCGATGCCTGTGGAAAGACCAGCACTTCAACAAACACCGCGTCAGTCACCACCATTGACTAGACGACCTTCAACTGTTGCGCCGTGTGAGAAAAAAAGGAAAAAAGACTCTTGTTCAAAGCCCTGTCGGTCTAACTAGATCAGTTGCTGATGCTTTAATGCCTGCTCTAATAAAAGGTTTTAAAATGTTGATAAAGGTTCTAATACTGAATCTAAAATAACTGATCATGATGATTTCGGAGTCTGGCTAAAGAAGTCTAATATTTTGAATTCCTCACTGTCTGTAATGCATGTGAATATCAGGTCCGTAAGGAAGATCTTGGATAATCTGGAAGCACTAATTTGACTCTCCAACCTGCAAAGTTGTGTCTCATAGAAACATGGTTAAAAGATAATGATGAACCCGGAAGCCATCTTGTTCATGGCTGCAATCAATGTGTCTTGCAATCGATCCACCAATGGTGGAGGCATTATAATTCAAATACGATTAAATTTTAATTTAATTAGCGAAAATGATGCGAAGTTTGACGAAGCCGTTGCGGCTCAAATATCAAACAACGTTACAACTTCAATGTAGCAGAAATTTATAATAGGCTAATTACTAGTATAATCTGGAAACAAATACTAGCAAAATACTACCTCAAGTTATATGTGTTGATTTTAATATAGATATACTCCCGAAAAAGCAATTTACCTGAGATTATCTTGATTCCATCAGATCAAATGGGTTCGCGATCTTCGAGATTAGTTCTACGAGAGTAACAAATAATATAAGTACATCTATTGATCCTTTTATACACAAATAAGTTGATGCTCAAAACAACGAGGTGTTACAATTTCAAAATTTATCTGATCATTATCCAATTCTGTTGAACTGGAACTTAATCAGATTCCAAGGAAAAAACGCAAACTTGTCGCGATTCTTCATTTCTCAAAGATCCAAAATGCAAATTGTTTGAATTTTACATGACATATTCTTTTATTTTCAGGGCTTTTGTCCCAGGTCACGTCTTGTGAACCATCCCAGAGTAACTGTACGACCATACTGTTTTGAAGTATTTCCACATATTATCCACTATTCATCGCTTTATCGTAGCTAGTAATGAAGGAATGGCCGGCCATTAACACCTTTTTAATGTATTTCAAATTAAAGTTGGATATTTAGACTAAAGCCCGTATAGAGCTGACAAAGCAAATTTTTGCTGTACCTTATATGTGAACGGGCTGTACAATGTTGGGTTTTTAGCTCTAGGCATTCTTTCAATAGATTTTGCTGCCTGGCGAATCAAGAGATGCTCTCTCTTTTACTTTTGCAGGCTGGCGACGGTGACAATGAATACGAGGACATCCCAATAACACTGTACAAGGGGAGGGAGGGGCTTGGCTTCTCAATCGCGGGGGGAAGTGACAATCCCCACATCGGAACTGACCCCCACATCTACATCACTAAGATAATCCCCGGTGGCAATGCTGAGCAGGAGGGCACACTAAGGTACCTATTCTGATTTGGAAATTACTTCATATTCAAATTGGTTCTCCAATAGTATTATCAGATAATACATTAGTATTATCAGTGACTGGCATAACACCAAAATAGTTTTGCATGCATCTCAGTATGTTAAATACAGAGATTAAATATGTTCCATGAGTGTTAATTGTACTCTTTTCACTTCACTGTTCACCTCTTGTTTGTACTCAATCTTCGTTATCTTTTCAATGCAAGATTCTACCTGTTTCATCCGAAAAATCTCTGGATATTATCTGAAGGCACGTACTCAATCTTTTGCGGGTTTTTCTCCTCTTAGTGAACTCCTTATGACGCATCCAAAGGTTCGCTGTTCTTAGAGCAGGTTCTATGTTGGCATTTTAATGCGAGCTGTTCAATTGTGAAAGTTTGCTTGCTCCATGTCTTAAGAACGCTTCGACGGGTGTTGTTGGCACACGTTTCATTTAGTAATGGTAAATATAGGAATTGAGACCACGACCAAAGGGTGACACGCGCCCTGAGGCCATTAATCTCAATTCCTATATTTACCAATCCTAATAGAATTAACAATACTATAACCATTTGACACGCTTCAATCGGCGCTTGACGCGCTATATTCTTATATTTACCAAAAAAACTATTAAAAAAACGCATAACCTTTTTTTACTGTCTTCGAAAAAACAGTAGAAAATAACCATCCTTACAATTTTAGAAAAACCTTAAAAATAGCAATTTATAATTTCAGAAAAGCTTTGAAAATAACCATTTTGATAAGAACATCAAAGGGTTTACCACAATCAAGCTTGAAAAGTGAAACTTCTTCGAAGATAACCATTTGTCAACACTAAAAAGTGTTTTACCACACGCAAGCTTGATCAGAAATTCGTGGGTTTTATAGATAAATTTATATCGAGGTCTAGACACAATACAGCAAGAAATGAAAATTTATTTTTTAAAAGTTTCCCAATTAAATCGTCTGAGAATTATTAATAGCCGCCCTCATCTTCTCAGCCGGCTATTATAGCGCTCCTATTTTTTTTACAATTCAAAGAATTTGAATTGTATTGGGGCGCTGTCTTTTTTTTACGACTCGAAGAGGAGTATTGGAGAAGTCCTTTTTTTTAATCAATTTTATTGGAGTGATTTTTGAAGCGGGAAATGAAACGCGCGAAAAAATTTGGAGTGATTTTGGCGCTGAACAAATGTGAAGAGCGGAGCGAAAAGAGAGTGGTTTTTGTTCATACCGCTGTTTTTGAGAGAGCGAGAAATTGATGTGTGAAAAAATTTTCTAAGCGAGCGAAATTTTTTTGTTCACGTGCGGCTTTAAAAAGCAGTTTTTTGCAATTTTTGATGGTTATTGGGTTTGATAATGATATTGTATTAGTTTTAGGCTTGTTTTGGTAGGAATTGAAGATTTCAAGTAGTTAATTTGAGTTTAATGCTAATTTGGAGGTTTTTGATCAGTTTTGCTGATTTTTAGACGAAATTTTATTTTTTGCCTGTTTTTTTTTGTTTTACTGCTTTAAGTGGGATTTGAATAGAAGCTTGTTACTTAGGGAATGTTCAGATACCAATTGATTAAAGTTTTGTTGGTATAAATCATTTTTTTTCTTAGGAAAAATGACAGAAAAATTGAGAAATTTTTAATAATTTTTCTCAATTTTTTTGCAGTTTTTCTTTTTTTTCTAAAACTTAGACAATTTTCTTAGCCTATTATGACTTGCCTATTGTTTTGCGAGCATATGGATACCGTATTGCCAGAAAATAATTTTTCTTTGGATTTATATGCTTTGGAATATTAATAAAAATTATTAACTTTTTCCAGGTTTTTAGTGCAAGTTGTTTGTAAGAGCTTTTTTTTTCTTTATTTGGCTTACAGTGTTTTTAAAGAATTCTCATAAGTGGTTTTAGTAAGTACTAGTTGTTTTGATAAAGTAATTTTGGCAGAAATAGTTATTTCGGGATCTCAATTTATGATAAAATTTGATATGACAAAATTTGATCAGATTTTTAATCATACTTTAACAATTTGATTTTCTTGTTTTTTTTTGTTTTATAGTTTTGTCTGAAGATAATCATAAATTAGTGGAGGCACGGTTTGTGTGATGAGTAGTTGGATGGAGTGTAAGTGGAATTGGATGGAGTCATTTCCGGAATTCTTCCGGCTATGTTTTTTTTAAGATCTGTTCACACATTTTCATGATTTTTGAAGTCAAATTGGAGTAGTGATTTTGGTCACGCCGAAACAGGAAATGGAGCGAAAAAGCGAGTGGTTTTGCGGCGTGAATTTTTTTCACTCTAATTTTAAAGTGAGTGAGAAAACGGTGTTTGAACAAAAATTCGGTTTCTCGGTAGTGATTTTTTGTTCACATGCGGCAATTTCACTCTGATTTTTACTGTTTTTTCGATTTTTGGATCGGATTTTTTCTAAATGATTTTCCCAATCCATTCACAGCTCATTCTAGACCTAGTTTTTTGTTTGAATTAAATTTTCATTTCTCGCCAGTGGTTTTTTGGTTCACATGCGGCATTTTGACATTGATTTTCTGTTTCTTTTTTATCTGATTTTTTTAAAATGGTTTTCTCAATTCACTCATAATCCATTCTAGGTCTAGTTATTCTGTTTAGTCAATGAAAATTCTTTGAATTGTACTCGGATATAGATATATTAAACCACGGAATAGATTACAAAACTAAAATTAATAACTAAACCAATTACCCTAATTAATAATTTTAAAGTAATAGCATTCCTTCATATTAATGACGTCACTAATACAGTCACAACCAACGAAATAAAGTCTACTGTAGATGGAATTAAATTTGTTAAATAAGTCTTCGAAGATGATATCGATGATAATATGGTAATAGTTTAATTAGAGGAAGACTATCTATTATACTATGATCTCTACAGGTCAGTATTTTCGCTCTACTAACTTCGATTTGTGACATCTACAGGACAAAAAGATATATATGAAATACGTATTAAATAAACTTATGATAAAACAACACTAATGTATTCCCTTACTTTTCAAAAAACACACTAGCTAATATAGAAGAGTTTATTCAATATCAAGTATATATTAAACCTAATAAATATAAAGCACTCAACAAATTGACGACAACACAAAATGATGAAAATTAAATCGACAATGGGAATATATTTTTTGAATGTTAAGAGTACAGATGATAACTCTTGTTTAATATGGAGTTTATTAGCCTATATGTTACGAACATCTCACCATAAACAAAGAACAGCAAAGTAAGCTAATTGTTTCAATAAGATTCAATTCTTTAATTTACATTTCCAATATGATCAAACAAACTTAGAAAAGTGCACAAGTTAAACAAAGGAAGAGGTTTCAAAGGTATTTCTATTTTGAATATTTGATTTTGATAAAGATTAAAAGAATAAACCACGTTTGCTATGTTTAAAAAGTTATTCATCAGATCATGTATAAGAATTTGATAAGCACATTGATGATGATTCGAAAACTAAAATGACTACATTAGTTTTTCCACCATATGAAGCATTCTTTTCTATTTTAAAATAAGAAAATATATAACTTAAGGACAACCTTGAAGCTAAAGAGGTTTTTAATTATCAAGGTGAAGCAAGACTATCACAAATCTTTGAAAACTTTACAGACATGTTTTGGATGGATCCACAACCGATCCGGCTTTTATATACTCAACCCCAGGTTTATCAATGTTAGCGGGTTTAAGGAAAAGAAACGTTGAAATAAAGCAGTATAAAAAAGATTCTTTTGATTTATTACTCGGATATAGATATATTAAACCATGGAATAGATATACAAAACCAGAAATAATAACTAAATCAATTAACCTAATGAATAATTATTAAGTAATAGCAAACTTCGATATTAATGACGTCACTATTACAGCAACAACCAAAAAAATAAATTCTACTGTAGATGGAGCTAAATTTGTCTTTGATGATAGCGATGATATAGTTATATTTTAAAGAGTGTGTGTTGAAGAAATATCTACATGGCTAATAACCTGGAATATGAGACATTTACAGGACAAGAAGGTATAATATATGAAATAAATATTAAATAAAACAATGATATGAAAACAACAAACTGAAGTATTCTCTTACGTTCCAGAAAACACACTTGCTAATATAGACGATTTTATTCAATATCAAGTATATGTTAAACCTAATAAATTTAAAACACTCAGCAAATTGACGTTAAAACAAATTGATAAAAATTAAATCGACTGCAGAATGTTAAAATGGCGTTACTGTTGGTAAATGGAGAAAATATATGGCGAGTGCCTTAGACATTAAAGAATCACAACAACATGAACTGAACAGAGTTGCTTTTTTGATGCTTTAATCAACAATGATAATAAATACATTGAACATTGTAGATCAAACAAACATGAATTGGATATCTTGCAAGAGTCTTACAAGATGGACGGTTATCTTGCAAGACTCTTGCAAATCGGACGGTTGTCTTGCAAGACCTTGCAAGATCTTGCAAGATGATGCGTAATCTTGCAAGATTCTTGCAAGAGCTTGCAAGATAACCGTCCGATTTTGACTGGGGTATTGTTAAATAAACTAAACTTGCTCTCTCGCCTTTTTATATTAAACGGATTTAGACGGTAATAAAATAGGACCTTGCAGATATCTTAATTAAGGTTTACCAAAACTAAATCGGGAAAATCAAACAATAAGTTAGATAATTGAAATGAAGAACAAACTACGTTAATCGAATCTATGAACATAAATAGAATTAATTCTACTAGAAAAACAAAACAGAAGAAATAGACTAGCAGGTAAATTAAGACCAGATTATTTTTGCAACTTGAAAGAATTGTTTGATCTACTTGCTACAAACTTAAATGAATAGTACAAAACTAATACTTAGGTA
Source organism: Convolutriloba macropyga (assembly GCF_964194025.1). Taxonomy (NCBI): domain Eukaryota; kingdom Metazoa; phylum Xenacoelomorpha; order Acoela; family Convolutidae; genus Convolutriloba; species Convolutriloba macropyga. The sequence goes on along the minus strand of NC_134469.1, from coordinate 30,692,423 downwards.
AACAAATTTAATTTAATAAATGCAGAAAACGCTACACGCTTTACGAGATAACGCCACATTGAAGGAATTAGAATTTCCTTTTCCTTTAGATATTTGGAGTCAGTGTTGACTTCCAACAAAAAGATTTAGAGACTTTATTTATGTTAATAAATATAAACTAAAATACTCAACCCTGATTGGTTAAACTTATGGAAATACCTTTCCTTTAAATGTTTAACTGTTTACCCGTTGGTAACACAACACGCTACCCCTTTAGTCGGTACCAGTCATACCTGATATAATAATAAAGTATGTTCCTCTCTCTCTCTACTCCGCTCTTGTTTTAGTATTGAGATATACGTTAGACTTTAGCATTGCGGCCGGTGCACTGTCTACTGAAGCTCAGATAGAAGAGTAGCAGACTAGAGATCTAGAACTTTAGTTAGTCAGGTAAGCCTTAAGATTTGACTATATTCTTGAGACACCATAAGACAGAAGTAGAGTAACCTCTCAAGGTAACCCTACCTCAGCACACGTCTTATCTGGTGCGACCAGTGCCGGACTATATTGAAATAACAAATTTTCATCTTTTATTCTCCATAACGGAAAAAGTAACAATTAAACAAAACAATCTCTAGATATAACAAAACAATAGTAACAATGGCCAGTAGTTATCTACAACAAACAAATACTAACAATTTCTTAACACCGTTTACAATCTCTGATGATTGTCCGCTAGAAAACCGCGAGACAATACACAGAATACTAATAAATTTGAAGAATAACTTCTTCAAAGAAACAAAACACATACAACAAATCAGTATTCATAGAAACCATCTAGCGCATTATCTACCAGTAATACTACTGGGTAGAGACCAACTTAACAAACATTATATATTCACATTAACAGATGAAACAAAAAACAAGAAAACGTTTTATAATTTTCAAAATGAAACAAAACTATCAGATATGTTTAGAACATTCCTAAAACGACATGAAGAAAAACAAGACAGATCAAAAATAACAGCAATACCAAATACAACATACGAATTACTCCGAAACACAATCGGATATTTGAACGAAAAACAAAGACAAATGCAGTCAGTAAACGATAGACTCAGAAACGATATAATAAATTATAATAATTGGTTAACAAAGATTATTGAACTAAAAACAGAATTAAAAACAGCTACATTTGATATAATTCAAATCATCTCAGAATTTACATTCTTATTTTGGTTAGATAACTTAGAACACATTAAAGAAAAACGAATAGAGTTTGGAGAAGCATTTCACGAACAGATTGAAAATCTGAATGAAGAACTTAGACACATCTGGGACGGTGAGTACTATTCACCACACTTCGAAAGTACATTAAAAGTATTTTCAGACAGTATAAATTACATACAAGGACTAGAAGATTATGTCCAAATCACAGATCAAGGACAACTAGGTTCCTCATCGTTTAGCCTATCAAAAACACTTACAACTACGTCAACAACAAAAGACGTTCATATAAACACAAGTCTGCAAGCAAAACAAAAATCAACGATAAAACCAGACAAACCACTAACCTCAAAATTATTTGGAAATCAACAAAATGTTGTAGACGAAATATATATTTCCGATTCAGATGAAAAAGAAAAAGAAATAAAATTTGGGAACTGGATACCACCAACGGTTAATCAGAGAGTTAGAAAGAAAACTCAACAAACAATGAACCAAGAATATATTAGAAACAATACATATATAAGCTCACTAAACGAAAACAATGGTAATAACGATTTACATTGGGATCAACAAATGTACAACTACCATGATCTAAAAGACGAAATCACAGAAAAAGTAACAAATCATACAAATAAATTAATAGACAATATAGAAAACAAATTCAGACAAATAAACGAAAACATTGAAAGAAAACAAGATGAAGCATTACAATCAATGTTTAACAGATTCGAAGGAACGATAAATGACATTAATATACAATGCAATACACGAACAGAAAACAGAAATGTAGAAGACAACAATATACAAAACAACAGATACGAAATTAGAACAAGAAGATCAACCCCAAGTACTACAAATTCAAATACAACAGAAGAAAGAGAAACAACGGTAACAGAACCTCCATTACCATTCTATAAACAATTAACATCAATGAGTATAAACGAAGAACCACAAATTGAACAAAACATAAGTAGTGGTTCAGTACCAACAACAATAAGACCATTTGATGGCACAGACCCAGCATATACTGTCGAAGAATATCTAAACAGTATAGTGGCAGCAATGATATTTAGCAGTAGCATAGAACCAGTAAACAAACCAGGACACCACCAATGGAAAGTAAAAAGAGCAGCCTTAATATTACACACACTACAAGGTCCAGCTCAAAAATGGTATTTAACTCTACCGAGTGAAACCAAATTGGATTGGGAAACATTTTGCAAAGAATTCTCAGATATGTTTGACTCAGAAAAATCAAAACAACAAGCAAAAATAGTATTACAACAATTACAAAAACATACAAAAGAATCATTACGATCACTTGCTCTGAGAATAGAAACACTTGTCAAAACAGCATATTCACTATATACAGAAGATTATAGAAATAGTGTAATGAATCAAACATTCATAAGATGTTTGGATAACGAACTAAAAACGGCAGCCTTGAAAAAACATGCAAACCATAAACAAACACCAAGAGAACCAGAAATGCCATTTAAAGCACTAGTTGACAAAATAGATCAAATGGACTTAACAAGAACAATAACCAACAATCATAAACGTTTATATGAAATTAACCGAACTACAAATAACATTAATGACGACTTAAAACAGATGAACATAGCTTGTAATAATATAAACGACCTGAATCAAAATGAATTGGAACAATTTGAAGGACCGATCTGTAACGTTCTAAACGGAATAAATAACACATACGATAGAAAAAATTTTAAAGGAAGACCAAAATTTGCACTATTTTGTAGTTACTGTAGTTCACACGTTCACACAAAAGGCCGATGTTTTAAAAGACCAAGACGAGAAAGCATACCAAGACCAAAAGAAAAAACATTTTATGGTCACATGAGAAATAACCAAAATTTACCGAATAGAAGAATCGACTCTAACAATGTCAATGGAAGACAACTACCATCAACATCACCAGTGTACAACAGCTCAAGAAGCAGAACGCCATATAGATCACAATCAAGAAATAACTACAATAATACGTCAAATTATCAAAGAAACAGCGACTCGAATAACAAATATAACAATAGAAATACAAGTTACAATAGAAACAATTTCAATAGAAGTAGAACAAATAGCTACAACAGAAACAATAATTATAATAGATATAACAATAGTAGATCAAACTCAAGATACACAAATTGCAGTCAATCAAGACACCAAACACCGTATAACAGAAATAATAATAATAATAATAATAATAATAATAATAATAATAATAATAATAATAATAATAATAATAATAATAATAATAATAATAATTATAACAGACAAAGATTTGATAGCAGAGATTCAAATAGAACTGATAGATACAGACAAAGATCAAATAGCAATAACAAACATTTTTCAAACAATAACAATAGAAATGATAGAAGAAATTCGTCACATCGAGAACAAAATAACAGACATCAATCAAAAGACGGAAGAACAGATGGAACAGACAGATAGACCAAACGAAGATCCACCTGGCATTGATGAATACGAATACACATCCGAATCATCAAATGAAGATCAAGAAATACTTGACAAATTTTACAACGCGAACGAAGACACATGCAATACTGTAGTGAATGCACTAAAAAACAACCCAACATGGATACTACCAATGTATCAGTGTAACAAATTCGAACAAGACTTTACAAAGCAAAAACCAGTATTAGAAATTGATTTTCTACTGGACTCTGGAGCAACATTAAACCTCTTAAACGAAGACACCTGGAATGAAATAAAATACAACAACCCTGATATACATCTCGAACGAGCAAACAAAACACTAACAGCAGCAAATAATACAACCATAGAAACATTTGGAACAATAACATTAAATCTAACACCAGATAGAATATCAAACAGCAGAAATAAAATACAACACAACTTCAACATTCATTTTTATGTTACTCAATGCAATCACAACATACTTGGAACTCCATTCTTCAAGGAATATATAGAAACAATAAATGTAAATACGAACAAATTAACAATAAACACTAACACAATTCTAGATAATGACATTACATTCTTCATGAACAGTACAAAAGGATACCCCTACTACTCTAGACTGCATCCGATTTACAACAAAGAATCAATCTATCTCGAAAAAAAACAACATAGATGCATAACATTTCCGATACCCATCTTCAGACAAATGGAAAAGTCAAACGGAAAAGCAGTTTATAGTTCAAACTACTATTTCGAACCAATTAACAAGTATCACAATCTATCATTCACGGATATAAAAGACCTTACAACAGAAAAAGAACACTTCATGGACATATTCTTAGTCAATAAAAATCAACACAAAATAACAATTAATGAAGGCTTAATTGGTTTTATGTTTCAAAACATTACATTCAAAAAACAGAACGAAGACGAAGAAATGTATCAGACTAACTCTATCGACTTATTTACAGCATTATATCACTTAACATATGAAAACGAAAATGATATCAACGAAATACTAAACATACAGGACAATGAAGCAATTGAACAAGTAGCTACATTCGAAAGAAAACCAAATTTCAAATGCAAATTTAACATTAATAAATACAGAATCAGAAAAAGAATTTATTCAAATGTTCGATTTTCAACATTCACACTTAACCCAAAACGAATTTGAAAAAGTAGTAACAATCATATTAGATTACGGACAAGTCTACGCAACGACAAAATTTGACGTTGGAAAAACAAAAGTGAAACTGAATCTACCTATAAAGAAAGATGCAATTTTCAAGAAACAAAGAATAAGCAAAGTACCAATACACTTAAGAGAACGAATCCAGAAACTACTGGAAGAACTAAAAAAGTACGACATAATTGCACCAGTGAACAAAGAACAACTATCTACAGGAAATACATTTACAAATCCAGTAATTATATTACGAAAAGGAGAGTCATTGAAAATAGTACTAGATGCACGATACTTCAATAGCATGATTGATGAATCAAAGTGTAATTGGCCAATCGAACCTGTTGACGTCGCACTTACACGCATAAATGGAACAATATTCGCAACAGCTGATCTAAATAGCGCATACAACCAAATACCACTATGACGAAGAATCAATGAGATACACTCATTTTACAATTGGCAATGAACAATATTGCTTTAAACGTTTATTTTACGGAATATCAATTTGACCCGCAGCATTTGCATCGATACTAACACACTTTCTTTATCCATTAATTCGTAAAGGAACAGTAATTACATACGTTGACGATATATTCATTCAAACAAACTCATACGAACAAATGTACGAAACCCTCATTGAATATCATAAAGTACTCTTAAAAGAGAACCTCAAAGCAGCGCCTGATAAAACATATTTTATGTTGAAAGTAGTCAAATTTCTTGGACATACAATTGAAGATAAAAAAGTGAAACTACTGACATCAAGAATTGTCGGTGTTCAAAAACTAGAACCCCCAAAAAGTATGAAGGCATTACAAAGATACTTAGGAACAATTAACTTTCTTGCAAAATACGTATACGGCACGCAGCCAATATTACAACCATTCTACAATCTTTTACACAAAGAAACTGATTTCAAATGGACACCTGAACATCAAAAAATTTTTGAACAGATGAAAAAAACAACACACAAGTTAGAACTAACGTTGACAGACACTACAAAACCATTTTACATCATAACAGATGCATCAAATACAGGCATTGGAGCAGCATTGCTACAACAACACCCAACTGAAAAGAAAATGAAATCAGTATCAGCAAATTCTAAAGTATTCACGCCTATAGAAATGCGATCTACATTAATCTACATTAATCAGAGAATGCTCTGCAATCATTTTTGCACTAACAGAGTACGAATTCCTCTTAACAGGATCAAATCACCCAATAGTATTATTTACAGACCATAAAACGATTATCTATCTATTTACTCAAAAGAACAAACCAAACCATAGAGTTTATAGATTTCAATTGATATTAATGAAATTTCCAAACCTACACATCATTTCGACAGAAGGAAAAAATCTAGCCCTCCCTGACCTTCTCAGCAGAACAATAGACGAAGAACATTTTACTAAAACACGCGACATAACAGTAGAAATACCAGAAAACAAAATTCTTCTTTGCGAAGACACCATTCGCAAATAACCTAGAATGCAAATATAGCATATGCAATAATACAAACGACGAAAATACAGATCCGTCACATTACCCAATACTAGCTAACATTCACAACAACTACTTCGAAATTAACATCGACAATAACGAATATCACCCAATATCATACGAAAAGTATCACAAAGAAACAAAAACAAATTTGATACCAAAATACAAACCGAAAATAAAGAATTGGCAATCTCCAACGGCAGAGAAGGATGATCTCATTATTGAGAAAAATCAAAAAGGACCATACACAATTCATCATGACGATGATTATCTTAGATTCATAAATAACATAACAATACAACAAAAGCAAAACTATGAAAATGCAAAAATATCAGACATTTTCTATGACGAAAAAACAAAAGTAACAGAAAAACTAATCAAAGAAACTCAAATATTAGACCCTGTACTGCACAAAGTGAAGATGTGGAAAAAACATAACAGTAAACCACAATCAGTAACAATGGACATACGTGGAAATAAAGGACTATTCGCATATTTCAGGAAATACAAATCGATCATCATTGATGAGAATTCTGAAATAATCAAAATTGTGATAAATATTCATAAAAAGTCAATACAAAGAATCTGTCTACCACTAACATTATTACTATACACATTTTACGAAAACCATTGCATGGACCTAGTAGGTCACACAGGACTCGAAAAACAAAACGAAACATAATGGAGAAATACTATTTTCCAAACCTTACAACTTGGATAAAAATACTAATTGCAGATTGTATACCATGTCAAACAAACAAAGTGTTTGCGAACACAAAATTGAAAAGTAAACAAGAACAACTAGCACCGACAAAAACTTACTTTAACGAAATGATAATGATAGATACAAAAGGACCAATTTACCCTACATCAGGAAATAACTACATCTTTGTCATAGTTGACGCCTTTTCACATTATGTTACTATAATGTGTGCACCAAAAAACAACGCACACTATGCATTTACAGCCTTGTTTGAACATTGGTTCATGAAATTCGGACTACCCGAAGAAATCCGATCTGACAACGGATCTGAATACATCAATACAGAATTAACACATTTATGTAATTACTTCGAAATAAAGTTTAAACCAAGCACAACATATGCACCTTGGACAAACGGACTAGTGGAAGGGACAAATAGAATAATTGGACAATTCATTAGAACATTACTAAATGAAAAGTACAATAATTGGTCACGAAAGGCAAAATTCTTCCCATACGCGTACAACACACAATATCAAACACGACTAGGCATGTCACCTTAAGAAGTCGTTTTCAGTCAAAAACCGAGAAAACCAGCGAAAATTAATCTCGGAATAACAACGGATGAAATGGGTAATTGCAACCCATCGGATAAAAGTGCATGTAACACACAACCTACACATACACACTTAGAAAACCATTTCAGCCATCCTAAAATCGCAAAATTACAAAAAGGAACATTCGCAAAATGGTTCCTAGACAAAGAAAAACACTACAACGATACATATCAAAAAATAACAAAAATTCTACAAAACAGAAAGAAGTTAACAGATGAAATGAACATTCGATTTCGAACAGCAAAACCCCTTGAGAAAAGTACTTTCGTTTTAGTCACTAACCAACAAATTGAGGGAGTATCGAAAAAACTATTACCCCTAAAAACAGGACCATATTTGATTGTTGATAAACCAACCGAAACAGCGTACATCTTAAAAGACAACAATAAAGAACAAATAACAATACACAGAAATCACATTGTACCATATTATCCAAAAGAAAAACACATCAAATTAGAACTACAAAATTATCTCCTAACAAAAGAAATACCAACACTGAAACAACCAAACACATCAACTTACATTCAAAAAGATATCCACAACCCGGATACAAAACATACACATCAATATAACCTTCGGAATAGGAAGGTCACATTACAATAGTAAAAACGTAAATTAGTAATAAGTAATTATATAATATTACTAAATATATAATTCATTAAATAAAACTATGATATTCATGTTAATAATTGTCATTAAACGGACTACCTCACAAGCTATCATTTCTACATTATGATATATATATATATATAAATATAAATATAAATATAAATATAAATATTAATATATATATATATATATATATATATATATATACATACTATCTACAATCTATACTATTTATGAATCATATTTATGTCTACCTATCTTGATACAGAGTACTATTTTGATAAAGAACATTACGTATTATCCGACTCTGTAAAAGATTAACATGTATCTAAATATACATGTACCTAAATATACCCAGTATACATTCAGTCTTTCTACGTTAACACACTTCCCTAACCCGAACCTGTGTGTGTACCTCCGAAATCAGGTTATTCAAAAGAACATCTATGTTAAAACAATAATACTAATGATAACACACAAAAGGTACAAAACACATCAATCAATCTGGAAAGTGTTAATAACAAATACACCTAACTCAATCCCTAACCTTTAAAACATACATTCCTTTAAAACCTTTAAAACATACATTCAAACAAACATTAGAATATCGCCTTGAAATATCAACTGTTCACTAGACCGATCAAACCAGATTTCTTATAACTTTCAAATTACCTAAACACACACGTATTAACACCTTCAATAGTCACAAACAATAAATAAAGACTTATAACCAAATGGTATAAACAAATGATAAATACTTTCTTCATGGTGAATACTTCCTTCATCATCAACAATTTCTTCCTTCGTCATCAACATTTTCTCAAACCCCGCAATTCACGATCTTCTTGAATACCTGAAGTCACAATCTTCACTCACTGTCATTACACTGTCATCGCCTTCAACCCACCTCAAGACACATCCATCTCCTGTACTACACGTGAACACGAACAGTCACCACATAAATCAAATAGCAAATAAAACAATATAAGTCAAATAACAGACACTATTCTAACACAAACTAGTTATGATACTAGCCCCTTAACCAAACACTAAAGATTCTACACGTTATTTTCATGTAAACAAAATAGCAAAACACAATAAAACAAATAACAAACGGTATTTTGATGTTCACAGGCTTGGAACTGGAATAGACGATTTTGAAGTCAATTGAAGGAAAAAACAATAAACAAATAAACCAAATAACAAAATTCAAATAACAAATTAATCCCAAATAACAATATCCTCCACGATTGAGGACTCGCGGAATGGAATAGACATTTTGTAGATGTCAACATTAGTAATAAACAGTTTATCACAAAACAATAGATAATATAAAAAAGGGAACACTAATAATAATACAAAACAGGTAAAGCACAATTATTACTATTACAAAACAGGATAACACTAAAACGAATATGAAATAAAAAATAATGAGTTCAACATAAACAACATAAACAGACACTGAAAAGAACAACTTCCTCCTTTCATCTCCAACATGTAAGTGGTGAAGAATAACCTCTTCTTTACAAATTGGAATAACTTCCTCTTTTTAAACGAGTAACCCGCATAATAACGAATAAATACAAATAATAATACAGGTCAAAGACAAGAACACCTTTGCCAGAACTAACTAACACTGCTGGCAACGTTGTTAGCCTACTAGCAAGTATTTAACATTAAGGCATAAACGTGATATAACTATGAAGCAGTGTAACAATCCAGTGAGAACAGTAACTATTACAAGTAACGATCCAGTAAGTGATAATCCATTCGTTGTAACAATACATTTGTTGTAACCTACATGTATCAATCCAGACAGTAACAATCCAGAGTGAAATGACTCATTACCTGAAATATATACAAATACAATTCAGTTCAAATCTCATTATTCATCGGTCAAATGACCTTCGGCTAACTAGATATGTCACAGTGACATTTTATCAAATTATTCGTCATAGCCAACACCTACGTCATAAGCAAAAACGGACGTTAAAAGGACGGACGTCATAGTCCTCATTAGTAACAACATACCTCATTAGTAAACGAACACATCATTAAAAGAGAAGAAAGGATTAAAACAACCATCTTCATTAGTAAGATGAAGAGACTTGAAGAACAAAATACCGGGACAAACGGCTCCCAGGCAGACGCAATTAGTAACAAACTACAAATGTCAACCCAATTAACATTTCCAACCATTACCAGATGGTGATTAACAAAATAGATCTAACACAGATCAATTATGTTGAAGTAGACATTTCAACACAACATCAACCATCAACGCATACTTACGTTGCACACAGAAAAACTAATTAACAGTTTGCACCATTTATACCATGTCTGCACCAACTAAAACAATTAACGAACCTGTAGCTCATTAGCACTAAACTTTCAAAGGATTTCAAAAAGCGAGCAGATGGAGCCACCATCTTCATCGAACACCATCATCGAACACCATCAATAAAAAACCTACTTGAAACAAATTACTACCTTTCAGATCACTAATTGGTATCTTACCTAATTGGTATCTTACCTACCAGCAAAAAGATAACGTCAGTAACCATCAATTATACCAACTACATACCAACATACCAATTACATGAAGAACACCGTAACAAGAAAGACAAAGAAAATCCACAAAGGACACTTAAAAATCAAAGGATAACAATCCAAAATACTAATTACAACCATAAAATTAGTAAAATTGGCAACTTCAAGAACCAAGAAAGAAAAACGGAAGATTTGTAAATGTCACCAACATTGTAGAGAGCACCGAATATTTAAGTAAAAATCACAACTCCGATGTTGTCTTGTACAAATCACAACCTCTCAAATCAGAAAAATTTCCTCATTTTCAGCTAAGCTGATAACAAAAGTTAAAACTAACTAAAACTCTATTTCTAACTTAACTCAATATCTTAAATTCAAAATTCCAACTCAACAAATTTTCATCATCGACTCTCAATTGTAGAGACAATCCTTGACCAAATCATTCAAAGTAATTTTGTATCAACTGCTTTTAAAAATTCTACCACATCCTTACCAACTTTCTACCGAAAACAATTCCACAAACCAGGTAAAACTGAATTATCTTCATTTCATTTCAGAAAGACTTATACATCATTATAGTCACCATCATAATGAAATACCACCTATGTTGTCAGTTTCAGAATTTTTGAATTCATTTAATAAGAACCCACTCGTCATAAAAATATCAGTCCAAATAGACGATTTTATTGAACTTGACTACCCACCTGGCAGTCATATACATTTTGATGACGATAGTGTTCAACTAACAAACTGCAAAGTATCAACTCCAAATTATCTCTTTATCATAGAAGGAACAACAAAAACTGGACAAGAGATAAAACTCTTTTGGGGAGAAAAACATTTTGATTTACTCAAAAACACAACACCGTGTACTGAAACCATCACAGAATTTGAAGTACTGAAACAATAAATTAACACTAGAGAGTGTGTCAACTTAAACGAGTTACACACAGTTTTTCTCGTAGTTTTAAAAAAGGAAGCTATACAACTTATTGACGACAGAACAAAGAAGTAACAACTGTAATGATACCACTCATTGTCATAATCATATATCACGTATCACTAAAGCTTTCACAAAATTTGATAGTGCGACACCGTTAAGTGTCAGTTACATCAGTAAATAACTGTCACTTTCCAGTGAAGCATTGTATCCAATTTACACTAACAATCACACGATCATAAAAGTACAAACAATAGTTTCAAAAATTGATTTCACAGAAGCATTAATAGCAACATACTTACTAATATCTAAAGTAATATTTTTCTTAACTATTTTTCTAGTACCGTCTATCGTAGTTATTTCAACGTATCTAGCTATAGTAATCATAACTCAAATCGTACGAAATCGTAGAGTTGGCTATGCAAGCCCACCAGTACTATAAAAACACCTCATGCATGAAATAAACTCTGATATATTCCACATATGTAAATCTAATATAGATATTATAGAACTCGAAATATTTAAATTCATTAAAATCGCACTTATAATTTACTTTTTCATACGAATGTGTTTCAGTATAATAGAATATTTTCTGTATCCATAAAAATTGATCCTATTCCTGATATTGAAGAATCCATTTACTACACCCTACACCCACAAAAATTCTTCTTACAAATAGGATTTCCAGAAAATTCTCAATTATACGGTAACGTCATAATATATCAACTAAATCTCAGACTAGACTACAACGAAATTTGGATATCGAATCTAGGAGAACAAACACATCCACCAGGACAAGAATTAACACCACTCATTATTTTACAATCACCATTCATTAACATCCCACCTCACGGACCTGGCTCAGGAGCATAACATATAGCCCGCAAAAATTGCGTCATCAAGTAATAATCAAAGTAACAATCACCCAGATCCACCCCTTTGAATACACACACAAACAGCGTTGAACCAACCAGCACCCAAAGAGATCGCACAGGTTATAAAAGAACAAGTTACTAGGAAAAAACAAACAGAAAACAAACGTAATCAAGATTCCTTTTATAATAGAACAAATACTAACGTAACAGAATAAGGAACCAGCACTAACATACATAGTTACCAGAATAACAGACCACGCAGAGATAGCACACCAAATACAGTATACCACTCGCCACCTCTACCTAACTATCCACCACCAGTACGACCACCTCCACCTAACGATAACGAACACGAATTACCGCAATATCACGTTCAACAACATTTATCACATAGATATCCATCATATATAAGACCGAACAATCTACGATTCCCGTACGCCGTAACGCCCCGAAGCAACAGCAGGAAATGATTTTTCCACCAATCTACAAACGAAAATCCCCTACAACAACAGTAATGGAAACAATATGGTTTCAGGACAAAGATCCCCGAACATTGAATAACCCACATAACAGTAACTATAGTCCATTGTTAAGTTATCGTAATTGGTTTGAGATGCCATTCGATTCACGTGACTATAACTTTGTAATGGCACCGTTACACAACCTAAAAGATCGTGTCTCGGAATTTTTTCCACCATTACCTTCTGAGAACACGAATACAGTGAAACGTAGTACCAAAAATATGGGACGCGATAAATACCATCAAACAGCGTACCCAATTTTAAAACAGTTCTACAGTCTCACAGAACGCTTTTTATACGACTACGACTATGAATTTAAAATACCTATAACATGTACATTTGATAATCTCGTAGCAAAGGCATCACAAGACCTTTCCGCATACAGCGTTTTTGACCACCAGATTTTTCAACTTAGCTTCAATTTCCTACATCCGACACCAAAGGATGTCCAGAACAATAATTATAGAGTACATGAAACGAAGCTGGTCCACAACTTAATATACTATACGTTTTTACGCGATAAGAACAAGAATACTACAAAGAGTTATATACACATAAACGATCAATTAACTTCACCCTATTTTCTTAATTACGGATACAGACTAAAATGGGAATACACAATTGAAACATTACGTAATTTCGACCCTGTAAAAAATTACTCTATCTTCCAACCCAAGGAAACGCCCGAACGACCGCTCATTGTACCCATAGAAGCCTTAGAACCGTGTGAGGAATATCACATTTACCATTTGGAAGGCAGCGTAACAAACAGCTGTCCTAAACAGGATACACTTTAACAATGAACGCAAGACTTCAGATATCGAGAAAGAAATACGAAACTCGGTAAAAGCATCAATAACAGAAGTGTCACTAGATGAAATAACTGATCTCGTGGCATATTTTCTTTCAAAGGATGGTCACTTCATCAAGGAATATCAACAATATAGGGATCGAACAAACCACCCTAAACAGACAGAGAAACTCTAACAAAGAATATGCTGTAACAAGCTTCGATGTAGTAACAAGTTTCGTAATACTCAGAACAATATCATTGTAACATTGTCGTAAATATTTTTTGTTATACATCTAACTATAGATGTTCCTCTGCATATTTCACGTGCAATAAATGTTTTATAAATGCTAGGAACAAAACCAATTTTGAAAAGAATCCTTAAATGTGATTGAACCACATTTATACTAGTATGACACTTAATGTGTAATAAAATCTAAAAAAACACAAAATTTTTTTTTAAACTTTATTGTTTACCCCTATTCTTAGTTTCTTGTATACATGTATATATGCAAAGTTTTCCAGAGTTAGATATATGCAATTTTGTAAATAAAAAGAAACCAAAAATAGAACAAGGTATTAGTAGTAAGCGGAATGAGTAACACAGTGTATAATAATACACTATAGTAATGTGTACTCACAAACATGCACAATTCAATACTAACATAGATTGCATGCTAACTAACTAACAACATGAGTCATAACATGACAACCCTGTTAACATAATTACTAGATTTATCATGCAGTACATGTAGAATCTTCCATACAGAACTTAACACACGGTATAAAAAGTATTTGACAGTAGTTACCAATACTTTCCAGACAAATACAACAAAAGGCAAAACAGACAAAACATTGAGAATGTTCACAATTCGAAATTTTCACATTCACAAATGATACTCTAAGACATACTATGCAATCACATGTAATACATTAGTAACAACTAACATCTAAGTTTGTAACAAATACTCTAAATCCTTTTCCTTAAAAAGTAAAAAAGGCATTATTTGGAAGATTGTATCGTATCCAGCGAACCTTTTACACAATGATGAAATAACCGTTAATGGGAATAAGCAAATGGGACATTTTTGCGTCTATCCATTATAAAGAAAGTAAGCGAGATCTGTAACCTTCGAAAAATTTACAGATACGACAAACGCGACAAATAACATTGAACAATAGTTACCCCACACCAGTAGAAGTATGGCAAAACAATTCGTAAGAACTAATAGCATCAGAATAACCCCTGATTTCAGGAGACATCAAAAGTAATAATACATGTTCATCTTCAGTAACAAAATATAACATGGCCAAAAAAGTCACATGTCACTAACAATTTCCATGATTGTAAACAGAAACTTCGATTAACAAATAAAACTCACTACCCCCGATTTCTTCGTCGAATTACATAATTACAATTTCAGAAAACTCTTCCAGCCGGAAGGGATACTACGTATTAACACAGAACACTCAGTAAACACTTTAACAACTAACAAAAATAAACCAGGTAAGTCAGGTAAGTCACCGGACATCAGGAGCGCCACAACACATCGACACTGGAGCTACCCAAAAGGATCTTCACCCACTGGACGTGGTACTGGAATAGATACTTTTGTGGTTGTTGATGTTCATTTCTTGCTCTGTGGGCAACCTATGTCTGGGACTCTACTCTTTGACGAAACCGATCACCAAGTAACACATTCAAAAAGAAAAAACCCTTCAAGAGAAAATAAAGAGAAATTGACTCATAGTACAGAAGACTTTCAAAAAACTCTAAAACCCGGAAAGATGGAGTCAGTGTTGACTTCCAACAAAAAGATTTAGCGACTTTATTTATGTTAATAAATATAAACTAAAATACTCAACCCTGATTGGTTAAAATTATGGAAATACCTTTCCTTTAAATGTTTAACTGTTTACCCGTTGGTAACACAACAACACAACACGCTACCCCTTTAGTCGGTACCAGTCATGCCTGATATCATAATAAAGTATATTTCTCTCTCTCTGCTCCGCTCTTGTTTTAGTATTGAGATATACGTTAGACTTTAGCATTGCGGCCGGTGCACTGTCTACTGAAGCGCAGATAGAAGAGTAACAGACTAGAGATCTAGAACTTTAGTTAGTCAGGTAAGCCTTAAGATTTGACTATATTCTTGAGACACCATAAGACAGAAGTAGAGTAACATCTCAAGGTAACGCTACCTCAGCACACGTCTTATATTCCTGACTTAAATGGTGATACATTTTTTGTTGACAATGACTTGAATAGTATTCTAGTAGAAATGGGAAAACAGACAAATGGAAATATTGATTTAAAACAAGATTCATCATCCAGCAAATTCAATGGAATGATGCGGATGTTGAATCTAATGGTATAAATTTATAAGATGACATCTATAATTTTTCTAAAGGTTTCGCTATGTTTGATACTATTAATGATTTGAATGAGCGAGCTATAAGGAAAGAAAAAAGGCTTGTATAGGATAATAATGATAAACAAAAAGAGATACTAGAAGTAATAGATGAAATTTTGTTAGAAGCTTGAAAACTGGCCTTGCTGGGTTGACCATGAATAATAAAGAATGCTTACAATTTGATTAATGGCAATTTAAGAAAACCGTATCCTTTGCCGTATATTGTGACATTGAAACCCATAACGGAAAAGAAGATAAGGAAAAACCATTTTATTAACATCCAGTAACAGAATTTTAGATATCTATACCCAATGGAAGATCATGAATTAATAAGCCGGCCTTGTGGGAAATGTTGCGAAGATTCGGAATGGATGGGAGTTTCTTGAACTCCTTGATGGATTTGCATGAGGCTACGAAATACCGTGTCAAGGGAATGGAGGGCGAAAGCGACGAATGGACACCAGAGAGAGGGCTTCGAGAAGGCTGCTCTACCTCTCCTTGCCTCTTCAACATATTCCATCAGGTAGTCATGCGGATCGCAGAGATAGAGAGAAAAGAACACAGTGATGAAAAGTACGAAACGACAGGTGTGGAGTGGACGTGGATACCATCGCCATCAATCCCTTACCCGGACAGAGTGGAAAAAGCCAACAGTGAAACAGAAACAAGAAATGTCTGCTCTTCCTTGTTCGCGGACGACACCACCATCATTGGACAGAAAAGGGAACTCGAAGATGGTCTGAACATAGTGAAGGACGTCATGAACAAGTTTGAAGAGCGAAACAACGAAGACAAGGAGGAGCGGGTGGTCTTTTCCAGCGAAGAGGCAAATGGAATCAGAATGCTGGGTAGCTGGCTCGGACCAAAAGAAGATATAAAGTGCCGCAAAAAACGTGCTGGAACACTGTGGGCGCGGTGTCGGAACCAACTAAATAAGTCCAAGCTTCCAAAAACCAAGCAGGCACAGATTGTGGAAACTTGCGTTGAGAGTGGCCTACTCTTCGATTGTGCAGCAAGGCCCTGGTACATTGGAGAGATCAAAATGTTACAGAGTTGGATCGACAAGTGTTACCGCTCAGTCTGGAGCAACAACAAGGCACCACCGCTCATACAAATGGAAGCAGAAGGAAAGAACATGCAAGACGTGAGGAATATTCTCGGGGTCAAGAGTTTAAGATGGAAGATCGAGAAAAGGACTCTTGAGAGAATTGGTCATATCCTCCGAATGTCAGACGAACGTCCTGTGAAAATTGCTGTCATGTGATGGCTGGGAAGCCTCGAAGGACTTCCTAAAACCCCAGGAAAGAAAAGGAAGACGCTTTTTTACTGGAGGAAACTGTTAACAGAAGCTGGCATTGACTGGAGACAAGCACACAAGTGGGCACAGGACAGGAAACAATGGAAAGCTATGGTCAGGAAACGAATGCAGCACTTGGAGGAGTGGGAACGCAAAACAGCAAACAAGTTCAGATTCGCGGACAAGAGGGAGAGGAATGAAAAACCACCAACCCCAAGCCTAGAATGCGACGAATGTGGACTAGTATGCAAGACTGCAGCAGGGCTAAAATGCCACGTAAAGAGGATCCACGAGCAGACGAAGACGGTGTTCTCTTGCGAAAAATGTGACTCAACTTTCAAGATGCTCAGCAACTACCAGAATCACATTAAAAAATGCAACCCAAGGATTCCCAGAACAACCAAAACAGTTATCAAGCCACCGAAATGGTGCGATTACTGTAACGAGTACAAGTCAGCATCAAACTTTGCCCGCAATGTGAGGAAATGTTCGAGCGCGACTGGAGGGCATGCCGAATGAACGGCGAACGCCTAGAAGAAGAAGGTAAAAACGGTGGTGAACATACAGCTAATACTACAAATACTATATTAACATCTGAGGAGAAATTCAAACAAGGCGGCTCGGTAATGTGCGATGGCACATAAGGTTCCGACCCCGCCCATCTACAATTTTGGCATAATTGTCAACCAAATGAGGAACAGATAGAAAAACCCAAAAATTATTTTTTGCGAATCCCAAAAAAGCCCAAGTCTTTTTCAAAAAATTCTGTATGAACGATAAGATAGCCTCCAAAGCAAATAACTCAGTGGAGTAAAAATTAATGCATTAGATTGCTGTGATATGCCAATATTAAGAAAGCGAGTCAAGACGAACAGCAAAATCAAACAACAACAACAACAAACATTAATTACATCAAAAAATTTATGTCCCTCGTAAAAACTAAATTTAATAACAAAGTCAACATACCGTCAGATAAACCTAAAACTAAACAAAAACAACTTATAAATCACCAGAAAATATATGCGACCTGTCCATAAAAAGGTTTGATAACAATTATACAAAAAAGAACAAAAACAGTAAAGTAAAAAAAATTAACTTATTTTTTTGAAACAGTTAACTTCAAAGTAATAAAAACCATTACGAATCAATTAATATTATCACAAATTTACGATTACCACTGCTTCTATAGAAGGGCATTAGGACCTGTCCTTATTCATTTTTTAAAGCGGCTAAAAAGAACAACAAAAAAACAAACAAAATTTCAATTGAAACTTGCCAGAAAACGCTGTCAAAACCGTCAAGCCATATTTTGGCCCTCAAAATATATTCGATTGCGCCTTCTACAAACAGCGATAATGTTGTACGTGGGCATTCATTAGCAAGACTAGGTAGCAAATAGACAAAAAAGCGAAGTGCTAAAGTATGTAATACTTTTAATTTTTTTTCGAAACAAAATTACAATGTCATGAAAGGCATTAATTACAAAAAGAACTATTTAAAAAGGTTCGTTTTTTCATGAAAAGGAAGCCCTCGAGACTTGCAATTATCCAGAATTTTTCTTGCATCTACAAAAAGAACGTCAAATATGACAAAAATCAAATTAATTTACTTTTTTTGTGAAAAACCGGTGTCGAAGCCAGTATGGTCATAACAAATTCTTTAAAAAATAGATTTTGGGACACCAATCCCTTTTATTCCCTTGACACTCATAATGTCATATTTGACCTGTAATTAACTAACGAGATTAGGTAACAAAAAGTAACATAAAAAGAACAAAATTGCGAAGTTAAATAGTTTTTTTTTAATTTTGGAAAACGATTGTTTTCAAAGTCATGAAAGCCATCAGCTATCTACTAATATCAGAATATCGGGTCTTCTATTCTTCCATGAAAAGCCAATGAAAGCTATCACTATACAGGAAATTTCATACGACCGAAAAGACAAAGTATAAATGACAGTTAAAGACAAAATTAAAAAAATTCAATTGATTTCTTCAAGAAAGAGGCGTCGAGGCCGTTAAAACGATGATGTATATCTTTCAGGATTTTAATATGTTCAATTGTGCCTTATTGTGAACGCTAATAATGTGACATGAGAACTGTTAATAATGTGATAATGTGACAAAATTAGAAAACGTGAAAAACTAGCAAATATCAAAACAAACAAAAATCTGAAATCTTGTAGTATCAAAGCCAGAAAACAATAACTTCAGGCTTAAAACTGCAACCCACAATAAATGTTAAATCAGTAGAAGGAAGAAGCATTCTTTCTTTGCTGACACTAAGCTGGAAGTTGAACAAATTAAGAAAAAAATAGAGGAAAAGTTAATTAATCCATTATTTATTGAAAAGTCAATTATTTTTAAAAAAGAAACGACCATAAAATTTCAAGTAAAAAACTATGTGCATTAGCTTGGAGCTTCTTCTTAGTAAGCGAATTGGTTGGACCTATCACTCCTGAGCTTTGATTTGACATGTTCTGTTCTTTCTTATTCAAAAAAAGGTCTTTTTTTAAAAAAAAAAGACCGACTGATTACAACTCGATTTTTTTGGATTGTAACAGTCCAAGAATGGCCCAAAACTAGCCCTGCTAATGCTTATTCTCCGTTAGGAACAATTGATATTTCGAATGTTTTAGATATAGATATCTTGTTAGTTGAAAACTCAAAATAAATTCTGCATTTTTGATAATCAACGAGTAATGTTAGCAAAAAACGGCAGAGTTTTGACTACAGAGCACTCAGCGGACTCTGAAGTAGAAATAGTCCCCATATGAGTCCACAAAGTTTGTATTAGTGTTTTTTGGGGGTGTACTGTCGGCAAATTTAATCAAAGTGGACTAAAGTAGCTTATTTCGTGCTGTTTTTGATGAAAAAGGCTAAATTTTGAAATGTTTATCCAGATTTTTTGACCAAAAAAATTAAATCAAAACAATCAACAATGCTTGTTCGTCTTCAAAAATAAAATCAGCGACACTAATCTTAAAAATTATAACAATTTTTTGCAAAATTGACGAAAATTTAGGCAAAAATTCCGGAAAATGTGAATAAAAACAACGTGAATTCACTCTACTTTTCTCAGAAGTTTAAACCTCGATAACTCCCTGTAGAAAACGAAAATTAAAAAAATCTTTTTAATTCCGTATTCTACGCTGGACGAGCTTTCTAATGATACCAGTCTCAACTCTCTACGATGAATATATCGATCGGTGAAAATTGACGGAACAAAAAAAAACCCATTTGAGTATATAGTTCCTCCCCCCTCAAGAGGGTCGGAACAATGATTAAAAATATTATGTTACTAGATACTTTTACGGGTCAACCAACTAACTCTAACTATTGTGAAAGTCCTCTACTCAGACATATTTAGAGATGTATAAGAATACCAGATGCATTTAGATTCTCTGTAACACTTAGTTTAGATGTAGTTGCCAAAACAATAGGTAACAATAATAGTAAAGGTTTTTCTGTCTATATGATATATGTTTGATATATAAAGCATATTTATGTTCCTTTTAGTAATTTTACGAAGAATATGTACTTATATAAGTTAAATATTTGATGCAGGATATTTGTGAGCTAATATTGATTAATTTACCGAGTAATTAAGGATATATTAATAGTAATTGGAGAGCGAACTGAATTTCGTCTTGAAATCAGTGCGCATTTTTCTACAAAAGTGTTTCTACGAGTTCACGCATTCCGAAAAAAAAACAATAATAATGCTAAGAAAAATATTGGATACAACATGCACCTTAAAGGAGGCTGTTAGATGAACTGTGGCCATTCTGTTTTAGAGTGAATGACATTCTGTTGAGTGTGAATGAAGTTTCGACAGAGAATGTGACCCATGTGCAGGCTGTCGACATCCTCAAGAGGACTCCCAATGTCGTCCGCATGGTAAGTTGTACTCAAAGGCAAAGCTTATAGCGTTTTTTTAAGCGTTTGAGTAATGTGTATATAGCACTACAGGCACATCGGAGGGGAGAATTAAAAAATTAATGAAATTTACATTAATTAAGTGACTTTCAAAGATTAATAAAAACCTCTAAAAGTAACCCAAAAATACCAATTTTAATAACAGTCAACGGTATTTTTCCATAACGTTAAAACAAAAAGAACCACTTGCCATATCTCCATTTAACCAAACGCTTAAAATTTGGTTGAATTAAGCCATCCAACACGTTGCATCTAAGCTAAATAATGAATTTTGAAGGTACACACGAGTGGAATTATTCTAGAATATTTTAAACGCATATCGCATTTTAAAAATTTGCAATTCAACTGAAAAAGCATGTTTTTTTTTCGTGTTGAAGCAAGTAAGCGGTGGTTTTACGTTGAAGTGTAGGAGTAATGTAATAAGATTAGGAATAGTGGTAATTCGTAATACGATAAAAGAAAACTGAGGTTTTTCTTTAATAAATCACATTACGCCGCAGAGGTATACCCGAATCGTCAGGGGCAAATATGCCCGATCTGTGTATCTCGTGTTCGTTTTTCCTATGTTAATACATTGAAAATGCAACAATATTGCGAAAAATAGCTACTTTAGCAAAAACAGGCAAAATTGAAGGGAATCGCGCAACCCGTGTTCGCAAAAGTGTCCAAATTTCAACCGCGGATTTAAAGTATAGGCTATGTATCCTATTTTTCGCGCGCTGTGTATCACGAATCTGCTCGATTTATAAATCTCTTTTTCACACGCAGCGTAACTCGATTTCGCACTGTAATCCCTAATTAAGCCTAACTTAATGCGCGTTTTTGAGCATAAAAGTGGTTATTAAAGCTTTATTACTACTACTAGTACTTTATTACTACTTTATTGCTACTTACTAAAGGGTATTATTTATTAAAGGGTATTACTTATTAAAGTGTATTACTACTTATTACTACTTTATTACTAATTATAGTACTTTATTACTACCTATTAGTACTATTTATTACTACCTATTAAAATCGGCCAGTCCCACATTGATATACAAAGCCTTTGTTGAGCGAGGGATTTTTCGGAAAAAAATCAGTTTTTCTGATGCTGGGACGTACACCATATATATAAAGTTGCTTGTGTTTAAATCACTTTAAAGCTTTGAAAGCTTCAATTAAATCTTTATTAAAGTGTTTATTACAAAGTATTAAATCACTTTGCTGATTCCAAAAGCGCGCGTTTATTTAGGCTCAATAGCGGATTAGAGATACTTTGAATGCGAATATTAAAATGCGAATAATAGATACCTAAAAGGAGCGGAAACGTGCTACAAGACTTGTCACCTATTTTAAAATTTTAAAGAATTTACATTTCTCAAAAATGGCGCAACCCCTTTTCCGAAAAATCAGATACAAAGGATGTCTCCTAATTTCGTTCATTTTATGTATCTAGTTTTTGAGCGAATTTTACTAAGGCGGAAATTTTGGGGTATACCTCTGCGGTGTAATGCAAAAACTTTTTACTACAGTTCATGTGGTATCAAAATTAAGCTTATGTTTTTGTCTTACTAATGATATAAATTACATTCAAAAAAAATTATCCAGAAAGATTTAACATTTGAAGTGATAAAGTATTAACCATTTTTCTACTCAATTTTGTCGTTTTTCTCGAATAATTTTTAAAATAATATTTTTTGTCTATAGGTCATATATTATCAAAATTTAGCCTAGGTTTTCGCTTTCTACTGATATAAAATGCGTTCAGAAATAATAATAAAAGATTTATTAACGTTTAACGTTGTAAAAATGACTTATTTTTTGAGGTTTTTCTCAAATAATTTTTAAAAGTATTATGTTTTACAATAGGTCATGTGGTATCAATATTTAGCTTAGGTTTTTCTCTTTCTAATGATCTTAGCAACATTCAATTAATATTTTTATGGAAAGATTTATTAATGTTATAAGTGATAAGAAGGACTTAAAATTGTGTTTTTCTCAATTTGTCTAAAATTGTCTTTTTTCGATATTATATCAGTATTATTTTCCTCATTCTTTTCTATATTATTCTCAAATATTATTTTTATTATCAGTGAATATGCAAAACAACTTCGTTGAACTGCTTCGCAGATGGGTCATGTGGTATTGAAATTTAGCGTAGGTTTTTCTCTCTAACTATACAACGTGCATTAAAAAAATAATAATTATCAAAGATTTATCAATGTTATTAGTGAAGAAAATGACTTAATATGGTTTTGCTCAAAAATAAAACAATGGAAGTTATGACTAAAATTAAACTACAAACACTGGTAGAATGAAACAATCTTGAAAAAGAAAACAGAAGAATTAGATTAGAAAATAAACTGAAACAACAAGAATTTATGGTAACATAGAATTCTTTGATCCATTAACAAAAACTCTTAAATGAACAAACTACTACAATAATAGGAAATAGAGTATTAAATGAAGCTTTACAATCAGAGAATTGAACAATCTAGAAAAACAAAACAGAAGAAATAGATTAGAAGATACATTAAAACAACATGAATATGATGGTAACATAGAAGAATTTATTTTTTCATTAACAAACTAATGAACAATCTAGTACACTAATAGAAAACAATAGAATATTATGAAGCTTTACTCTCAAACACTGATGCAACATATGCACTAGCTTTAAACGAACCTTTACAAATAAAAGTTGATGATGGTAATCTTTCTATGATACCTTATGAAACAATAAAATTTTTTAAAAATCAAATTCTCAGGAAAATAGTCAATTGAGGTGAATACCATCAAGCAGTTTTGGCCAAGGCAAACTTAAAATTAATTGTGTTGATGCTCAACTATTGTCAAATGGAATCCTTGTAAGAGGTAATGAATATGTATTTACGCAAATGTTTAATAAATTCTTATCTACTAATACAGTAAAACTAAATGATATAGAAGCAGAAAACATAGCAGACCTCCTTAGAGATATAAATTACTGTTATAATACAAGAGATAGGAAAAGTAATAGACACGAATTAATAAAAGTTTTTTAAAACCCTAGAGTCGTAGCATCAGACATAGTCAATCCAATTGATTTGTTGAAAGATTAGAATTACCTATTCTAGAAACAATGCAGGACATGATAGATTATCTGATGAGATGTCAAAAATATCTAAACAACTATTATCAACAAATGTTTTCACCCAAGAATAACTTGATTTTTTAAAAAATTACGGTAGATTATATAATAGCTAATATTATATTTAATAATAAAACAG